>NC_134871.1:62041217-62347606 GCF_049852395.1 Peromyscus maniculatus bairdii
TTTATCATACTAACTAAAAATAATGGTCACTATAGGTTTTCCATTTAAAACTTTACCTCTAATCATCTATGTGTCCTTCATAAACATTAATAAATACTGTCTAATGCATCCAGTACCATGAGATAGTCTTGTAATACTTCATAAGGAGCTTTGTTGCTGGGGTGAGGAGACTGTAAATACAAAATTACAAGGAAGACTTTGTGCTAGATGCATGAAGATGTTATTACTATGCAACAGCAATACAGTGCTTATTCCTTTCTGAAAGTGCCTAGAGGAGCTTAGAGTCAAGAAGCATCCTTGAGCTAATTAAAAGGTAAATGCACATTTGTAAGGAACACCCCAGAAAAAGAAGAAAGGGAATAATATCACACATACATCACGGATTTCAATTAACTCACCATGATTGGAGCAAATGGCCCAGCAGTTACAAGGTAAGAAAGAAGTTGGCAAAGCACGAAGTGACCATGCAGAGAAACTTAGCTGTCCTGTCTACAGTATGAGGTTGCTGATGAGGTTTGAACAAATTTAAATTGCATTCTGTGTGACAGCAGTGTGATGAAGCATTTCTTCATTCCACAAATATTACCTGAACCTCTCTTCTGTGAAAGGTATTTGGCTCCATGCTGGAACTTTGAAACTAAGCAAGGCAGCTGCCCTGCTGCCCAGCCCTAATGGGCTCTTAGACTGCCAACGGGCTCCTCTGGCTCACGCACATGAATCCTGCCAGCTCCTAATAGTATGGCTGACTGAAGCAATTCCAGAGTTCAGGTTGACTTGCAATTGCTGTGATCTGGATATGTAGATAAGATGGCATAAGTATGACAATCGTTTGTAATTAATTTCAGTGAATGTCTTTAGGAAAGCTAGATGAAAAAAAAAATATTCATGATCAAAGAGGATGAGAAACAGACAGAAAAACCCATGGTGCTCTCAGACATCTAGAATTAACCTCATTATCTATGAAGACTTTGGACAGTTGTTAGTAAGGAAAATGTGAACCATAACAGTAGTAGGACTCTGCACATAAGTTATTCTGGTTTTCTGGCTTAGTAACTGTCTCCAGGAGAGAGGGCAAGTGTAGTTTCCTGAGATGCATTCTGTGAACAATGACTTTTAAATGCATTGAGTCCCTTGAAAATTTACTTGGTTTTTGAAAATAACTCCAGTCATGCCGCATGTTTTGGTTTTATATCTGGTTTATAAGCCTGAGAAGTACAGGTTTGAAACCAGCACCAGTAGGGGTGAATGTGTCTAACCCAGCAGCAGCCTTCTTATTGTCAGAACTTTCTGGCTGTCATCAGCAGAATGCCCAAGATGTGTCCATAACACCAGAGATGGTTAAATCTTCATTCTGGTGTTAGACAGATTTCAGTATTTAACAAAAGTAATTTATCTCTCAAGTGGAAAAATTAGAAATCAATGTGATATAGAGTTTTGGGTCTTGAATAGTCAGAATCAGTTATATCTGATAAGAATATGACTTAGATTCCCAGAAAAATCTCAGATGGCACTGGTGATTTTAATCACTGCTCTGTATGTGATTTTCACTCAGACTTGACATTGTATCCAACATCCACATTTGGTTATTCATTTTATAAAACCTAAGAAAGAAAGTGGGAGATAAGCATTCTATATCAAGTGACAGGAGGCTCATGGGTAGAACAACTGAGAAAGACCTGGAAAAGCAACAGGGTAAGAGGATAATGGGGGGTGAGGGCGGGAAGCTGAGGAAGAAGCAATATGGATGCCAGGAAGCTTTTTTGAAAACAGTGGGAGGGTACAATTGGGAGCTGAAAACAAAGCATTTGGTTTAGTCAATGAAAGTAAAAATCTAGTGGATTTGGTAACAGTTTGAACAGAAGAGTGGTGCCAGCCTGTGCCAGGCTGAGAATACAGAGAGAGTCATGGGCTGTACTTTCCACAGCAGGGCTGTGAAAGGGAAGAGAAAGGATGAGGACAGTCATCCTGAAAGAAGACAGACTGTCAAGAAAGCACTTGTCAAGATTTCAATGGGGTAGTAGACATCAGTGTCTCAGAAGATGAGGGAATGAGCCTGGGGTTGGGGAGTGACGGGTGATTCATTTGGGTGAATGGCAGCTTCTATTCTACTCTGGCTAAGAGACCATGGGTTCTTTTCATTCATCATGGCATTTCTGCCTCTGGTAAACTCGCTGTTGTCAGTTCTTTTACATTATGCCTTACAGAACTTTCCTTACGTGCTTAAAAGTGAAACAAAAAAAATTCCATGAGAACAGAATTAATAATTCTAGAAGCTTATTGATAATAATGCTCCAATAAGGAAGATATAAGACAACTCAACATAATTCTTCTGCAATTTTTTTCTTTAAAAATGAAGCATTTTTATGACAACTGTGAAATACATAGAGGTGGTTGGTTAAGAATTTAATTTCGCATCCATTTCAGGGGCTGACGAGGCAATTAGTAAGCAATGTTTATACTCTTCCTCTCCCAAAGGCAGGAGGAGCTTGCTACAGTCCATACAAATAATTATAGTGAATGGCCTTCATAGTTATGAAAGCTGAACTCTGAGGCTATAAAACTATAAACAAGAAAAGATGCTATGAGTGTGCCACTCTATTTACTGTAACAAACAGCATAATTAATGAGTGAAATGAAATGTGAACTTAGAAAAATGGATGATACTAATTTCAAGTGTTCTGGCTTCTTAGACAAGATGGCAATCAAGCAGATCTTCAGACTGAGTGGATGTAGGCAGGAGGAGAGAGAGAAAGAAGAAATTCTCACAAATTACAGCCGACTGTTGGATGGTAATAAACTCAGTGTTTTTATTGACAGCACCTTGTGGAGATAAACATGACTTGTTTCAGGCAGCTGAGTGCATTTAGCTTATTAGGACACTTTAGAATTACAGAGGTCTCTCACGTACTGTCTCCTTTTTACTGTCTAAGCCTTTATGTTTTTTTTTAATCTTATATTCTTCTTGGCATCCACATTTTCCTCATTGCTCCTGGGGCTTATCATCTATGATGTCGGTGATAATCACTTGGAGAATCCAGAAACCTGACTTCCTAGCCCCTTTCCAACAAAGATAGGCCATAGACTTTTGCTCAGCCAGGGAGATTACTTGGCTCTTCAAATCCAAACCTAGCTGACATTTTACTGAGCCTTCAATCTTGGCAGCAGGGGCATCCAAATCCACTCAGTGGTCCTTATACACTAGAGTTGAGTCCCGGTAGTGTCAGAGAGGTGGCATCTGCTATTTGGTGATGGAGGCAGCAAGGTCTTCATCAGCGTGGCTGAGAGTTATGAAGTGGTATGGATTGGGCTGCCCAGCTTCTCTTTTCATGCTTATTTCTGAGCAAGCTTCTCTTGATTCCCCAATAATTTTAAAACCGACTCATTAATCCTAACAAATATCTTTTCTGCTTAAAGCAGCAATGTTTTCCATTTCCTTCATCTAAGAATCATCACAAGATTTTCGCTTTAGTTATAGGGGCTTTTCATGTCAGCATAAATGTGCACACTGATTTCAAAGAATTCTGTGCAATAAAATATTACCTAAGTGATGCTTTATGAAGATTAATGTCAGCATTGCAGAGGAGAATTGAGAGAGAAAGTCTCTAACTAGTGCTATGTTGTGGATGTTTACTCTCCCCCACGTTCTGTATGCTGCAAGCTATGTACTCTGGTCAAACTATTAGGAATTGTGGGTAGTTAGCAGATGGAGTCTTGAGAGAACTCTTCAGGACATTGGAGGCATGTATTCAAAGCTTTGCTACACACTCTCCTCAATGTCATCATGTATAGCCATCTGAAGCCCAAAGCAGTGGTGGTGCCTGATCTTATACTGGAGATTCCACCATTTGAGCTAAAGCAAACATTTCTGTTTATAAATTAATTATCTGGGGTTTTTTTTTTTTGAAGTGATGGGAAGCTAACAAATATGGGCAGACAAATAATAGAGGGACCATGGATCATATTAACTAGGGAAGTGGTTCGTAGGCAAAAAGGGTTATACAGACTGAATTAGAATAGATGTGAAATATATACAGTTAGGCAATAACAAGATGATATTGGACTAAGATTACAAGAAGTGAGAGTCAGACCTTAAAAACAGTGAGCTGTGTATGTCTGGTACTTTTCTAGATGAGCTGTCACTCTGATAGAGGAGCCTGAGGCAAACATGTGGGCCACACAGTGGTTTGGTTTGACAATGGTTCTTTATTTTTAGCTGTAGATCACTTGCAATACACATTTACATCTGAGGTAGGAAGTTGACTGTCTACTGAGAAAGAAATATTATTAAATGAGCCAGCTCCATCTCCTACAGGCCTCCTTATGTATTTACCTATAAAGCAAATAGAAACAAGACATTTAGACATGGATTGTTTATATTATGTTATGGGCTCACAGAAACTGAATTTAGAAAGTAAATGGAACTTGAGTTATCCAAAAAGCATCATGATTACCAGGCAGCTGAGCCAGCTACCCTATTTTAATACTAATAGGTCTTCCTAAAAGTTAGTAGGGGCTGTCATAAACACCATGGAACCCTAAATGTAAATACTAAATTCTTCTTATATTGTATTGGAAATCTATGATCTGATGGATAAATGTTTTACCCCATTCCACTTAAACATTTAAGGATAATATTATTCAGGCAGGACATTCTTCCACAACACTACTGTAAGAAATGAAAACATCTAAAGTGCAACTTTATAGATATTCTGGAAGAAAAAGCCATGTGATCTCAAATCATTTCAAGGCAATTGGAGATGTCCAGATGTTTCCACCATCACTGCCCTCCAATGGAGTCAGTACAAGTTATACTCCATAGTCAGATACAAAGCACAAAGAATGGTATGAACAAATGCCTCACTGCTTTGTCGCTGACCAGTAGTTTGCATTGAAGATTTCCTGACCCTCTCTTGGATTCTGTTTCCTTATTTATTAAGCAAAGACATCACAGAGCATCCTCTGAGTAAACACTTGGGAGTGGAACTATGGTCTAGGAAGTAAAATTGGCTACCAAAGGATATGAACAGATGATACTGCAAGAGACAGTTGTAACCTTCACAGCAGAAGCTGAGAACAGTTGCTACTCTCCTTAAAGGTCGTTTCCCATATCCCCATAGGAATGGTGTGATGGAGATACAATGGGGACCTGTTGTCATTGTCTAGGATGGCATCTACCCTTTCTAGGAGCTATCTGTTTGCCTTTTAATATAATTAGGCAAACCAGATTGGTATTTAGTCTTGTTCTGACAACAGCAAATTAGGCTTAACTCTTTAATTACAATGAGAAGGAAATCACCTTTCTGATATCCTTCAATTAGCTCAAGCAGCTGTTAAGTTATAATTAAAATTTCACATGGATCATTTGAGTTCTTGGAATGTTTCCATTTAATAACAAAACATTTGCATATATGCATTCAGTCTTCAACAACCTTTTCAAATCTGTCAGTGGTGAACCAGGAGCATGGATACTGTATTAGACAAAATCTTTGTAGTCTTATAAGCAGACAGCTGGGCCCCACAAAATGAAAAATGGAAATGGAAGAAGGTGATCAAAAAGTATTAGTGCCTTCAAGTTTTTTGGAGCTTGTTCAGAGACTCAAACTTTTGTTTCATTTGTAGTTACCCAGGAGGGAAGAAAAAAGTAATCAGGAGAGAGTAGTTATTCAGTGCTGTCTCTGAGTCTCATTATTCCAAACAATGACAAGTGGCCCCACTGTGACTTTATATATGGCTCCTTGCCTCGGATTTTCAAAAGTAAATATGTGAGACGAAGTGTTACATGTGAAATTCACATTCTGTTTTGGTTTTACTGAGAAGGGAGCTCAGCAAAAATCTACCCCTTTGAAGTTTTTTTTTTTTTTTGCCACTATTTATCTGATAAAATTATGGGTTATACTGTATAGGCCAAAAGAAAGGATACACATATTTTTAACTGTACTTATAAATTAGTAGTTTAAAAAAAACACTAAATGGTGGTTAAATTAAAGGGGATTCACTTGAGTAATCATTGAAATTCATTTATGTTTGAAAGTCTGGGATTATGGCATCCCAATCAAATGTCAGGGAACTAACTAAAATCTGGTGTGTGGGGGGAGTTAAAACCATTTTATCTCCTTTTAAATGTAGCGTATATTTTCTACTCTTTGACGTTGGTAGAAGGAGCTAAGAAAATGGTGTAATAATAGCAATGTTGGAATAAGATAGGTTTTACAATCTATGTTATTGGCCCGCAGCTCAGACTTTATTCAAGTTTATTCATTGATAGCCCACATCGACAAAAAGAATTCTGTATTGGCGACGAATCTAATGGTGTCTTCCTAACCATCAATCTGTATTGTACACTATTGAATTTCAACCACCAGGATAATTGTATCTCTGGGAATTAAAGAATGCATGTGGAGAAGGAAGAGAGATGAAAGAGCAGTGCCTGATGTCCTAATTACACCAGTGTGCACACTTTGGGGGGCTCCCAGCTGTGAGCAGCACATTTTCCATCTGCCTTTACTAATTTTATTATGACCTTTCAGAACCGATTTCATCTGGAAGAGAGTTGGCTCAGGCACCTTCACTGTGTCAATTTTATCTTTGAACGACTGAAAGGGAGGATTAGTAACAAGTGGCATTCTGGCAGAAAAATGTCCAACTAGTACCTGCCTCTTTCAGTGGGAGATTGCCTTGCTGTGAGATTGGGAGATGGCACTGCTGGGCGATATCAAGGTTTAGTTTAAGTGTTACAGCTTGGGGATCGGGATCGGATCTAAACTCTCAAGTTTCGAGAGTTCTTCAGGAAATGTTTAATACTTTTTGTATCTCATAGAAATGAATAATGAATCCTAAAAGATGATTTTATTTGAATTCTAAACTGAAGGAAGATGGCCTTCTATGGCCTTCTCTCATCTTCTCTCTTTCAGCCTACTTTAGAATTTGTATTGAATGCTCTGTTTCACTTGCGTGCATAAAATACTTATTCATCCCAACTGACATTTTATCTTGAAATATACATCTCATGTAAGAAAAAAAACTGAACCCATATAAGGTTAATGAGTAGTGATCAATAAAGGGCAGAGTCAGAATATAATTCTATGTATGCCTTCTCCTGAAGTACAGTCTCTTAACTAGTGAACGATTACATTCATTGATTAATTAATTACACCTAGGTCTCAGACTTAGGAGCTAGGAGTACAAAGCTGAGCCCAAGGAATGTGGGCCTTGACCTCATGGTGTTGACAGCATCAGGATAATGTTCTCCTTAGAAGCCAATCTTGCATGTGGAATAATCCCTACAAGTTGATAGGCCTGCAGTAATGGCAGCATGTTTGCGCATTCTGCGAGGCACTATGTATGCACTGGTCTCTCATGGCCCCATTAGCCATGACTGGGGAGCAGCAGCAGCTAGGCATCCCATAGCATGTTCCAGCACCCAGCTGTTAGACACGGAATCAGAGTCTCCAATTGCTCTTAAATTCCCTTTGGCTTGTGCTAGACTGCATTCCACACAGTCAGTTTCTAAGAGGCAAACCCCCTTTCCAGATTCTGTTAGAAAGCAGCAGTCAACGTGGAAATGTAAGAGGAAAGGATCATTGTGGTGGTATTGTGTTCCCCAAAATATTGTGCACCCTAATAAAGGTATCTGAGGTCAGAGACAGAACAGCCACTAGATACAAAGGCTAGAAAATGGTGGCACTCACACCTTTAATCCTAGCACTCCAGAGGTAGAAATCCCTCTGGATCTCTGTGAGTTCAAGGCCACATTGGAAACGGCCAGGCATGGTGACACACACCTTTAATCCCAGAAAGCGAGCCTTTAATCCCAGGGAGTGGTGGTAGAAAGCAGAAAGGTATATTAGGCATGAGGACTAGAAACTAGAAGCATTTGGTTGGTTAAGCTTTTGGCTGATTAAGCTTTTAGGGTTTGAGCAGCACAGTTCAGCTGAGACCCATTCTGGATGAGGACACAGAGGCATCCAGTCTGAGGAAACAAGACCAGCTGAGAAGTTGGCCAGGTGAGGTTAGCTGTGGCTTGTTCTGTCTCTCTGACCATCCAGCATTTCACCGCAATAACTGCCCCCGGGTTTGATTTTATTAATAAGACTCTCTAAGATTCCTGCTGCAAATCAGTACTTCTCCATCCCACCAACAGGGGAGATGATGCCACTTTTCTGATCATTCTTCAGGGGCAGTTGTGAATGAGAAAGGAAAGTAGTGAAGCTTAGGACAATGAGTGGTTCTGAAAGGTCCGTTCTGTGCAATGTGCATTTGTATTTTCTGGTCATGACTCAGGACGCCTGCTTTCTGAGGCATAGGAAGAAGACCAGTGTCCAGCCCCAGTGGTCATCCCACTGAATAGACTTGTGCTTGGGTGGCCAGAACTCTCATACATAACTTACTCATACAGAATATTCTGTTTATACTCCATATCCCAGTTTTTAGCCAGTCATTTCTCTTTTAGTTGTTCTTATTAATAGATTCATCATTAGGAAGTCTTTTATTGAAACTTTTGAACGTCCCAGGAAATGGGTTAGACTATTCCAAGCTATCCCTATTCTACTCCTGCTAACTCCCCTGCAACTGACAGGCAAGAAACTGGAGTTGAGAAGGTTGGTTGATTTCACCCAAATCACTGAGCTAATGAGTACCTGAAATATAGAAGAGTTAGGTCTCTTTGGTATTCATCCACTTACCTTGACTAATCTGATCACAAGAAAATGATCCTCCAATTATAGGTCACCCATATTGGGACCACACACGTAGGTTTCAGGACTTCCCAATGTGCCTTAGAAAGGTTTTCCTTGACTTGGAAACACTAGTCCACAGTTGTATCATATGTAGATACCATCATCTTCCAGTTGCCTGTGTGATTTGCGTGTGAATTAGGATACTGTAAGCAGGCAAGTGAAGCTGGGTTACAATTCCTCTTTCAAGAATAGCCTCCTCTAGTGATTATTTTTCTTCTGGGTCCCAATACTTAGCACTTCTAAAATATATCTTTACTTATTATGTTTATTTGAATTATTTAACCCTTAAGGATCTAGAATAGATAGTTTTTTCAAGACAGGGTTTCTGTCTGTCGCCCTGGCTGTCCTGGAACTCTGATCAGGTTGGCTTCAAACTCAGAAATGTGCCTGCCTTTGCCTCCCAAGTACTGGTATTAAAGCATGTGCCACCATGACTAGTTTGATTTACAAATTTAAAATATATATGTCATGTCTGTTCATTTTATCTGTGGGGCTTTTTTTTTTTTTTTTTTTTTTGGTTTTGTGATGGGTTTTGTGTTTGTTTGCTTTGTTGCTTGGTTTTGTTTTACAGTGTTAGGGACCAAACTCGGGGTCTCATGCTTAGGAGCCCATGTAATATTTGTTATGTTTCATTACTAATCTATCTCAAGCTCTTCAATTCTTCTGAGCTTTGCACTGCTTCTATAGGAAAAAAATGCCCCTAATCTTTCTTTATATGTGTTTTCTGTCATATAGCTGAAACTAGAAAGTTATTCTAATGGAGCTGGATATTTCAAATGGCTCTTAAGTCACACCTTTAGAATACTTTTAGGTAGTGTTTACACATCCCATCTTCTTAGTGGGAACCTTCTTGGAAAGTAGGGACAGTCACATGCGGATGTTCCATTTCAGCATGCTGTGAGTAACTAACACATGTCTCTACTTTCAGAAACACTACTAAAGTATCCCTCAAGTACAGCCAAGTGGAAAACCACTAGTTTAGAATGATCAAGACAAAATACGTATTTTGGTGAAAAAACAAAAATGGAAACTACCTTTTGTGTACTTTTCATAAACTTAATAAAGCCCAATTGTCATGTTAGTAGAAAAATTAAAAGGGGCTTCACCATAGTTTACCTGTGCATAGTACGGATCATCAGTCATGTAAGAAAACCATGACAAAGTCAGGATCCAAAGCAGCTATTATCTACTGATAACTATCTGCCTTACATTGCCCAAGGTCTTGTACCCGATGACAGGCATATTAAGAAACTAAAACTACAAGATAAAACTTACCTATTGTCTCACAGAAGAATATAGAGTATTTACTACATAGATGTAAATATTCATGTAAATGTGCATATGTGTATACATGCATTATCGTATATGCAGAAACCCATTCATGTATACTTTTATGTTGAGGACTTTGGAAGAATCTTACACAGGTATTTTCCTGGCTTTAAAGCAGAGGTTATCTCCTTGTGTGTTGTGCAGTCTGCAGTTGCATGAAAGGCTTGAATGTTACTATGTAGACCCAGGTCACAGTTTTCAGGTTATAATTTTGCCTTTTAACAATAATATCTGAACAGAGGTAAGATATATAAATGATGGATTAATTATAGAACTAATTTTTCAATAACCTTGTTCTGAGATTTATATTTTATTATATTTAATTTCAACAGAAAGCCATTGAGAATGCTATTAAAATACATTTGAAACATAGCTTCTAGTACCATGTGTCCAAGAACAGCAACATTTCTGCATAAACTCCAATTTTTTTTTTCATTTTACTTCAAACCTTCAGAACAAGAGCTTGTCTGTAAGATGGAACTGAGCTTGCTTGTTATGAGTTATGGATGTTTTAGTGATAAAATTTGGCTTTCTGGAACAAATGGGTGTTCCAACCTGATTTTATTAGTGCAGTTGAACACTGGGGAACCAAAGCAAGGAAATTCCTGCATATTGCCACAATTTGAGGCCGTATGGATCATAAACTTTTCTATTTGTATTTTACTGGTGGACATAAATGGCATGATCTCATCAGGAAAAGAAGAAAGGACCCACAGCTGACGTGTAGGGACTGTACATCTTGCTATGGAATGTCAGATAAAGGTGAAGCTTTTAAACAAGAGGCCCCTTGATTTAGTGTCTTTAATGCGCCCGGGAAGGGATGTGCTCTGCGCATCATTAGTGTGGCAGGGTGAAGGGGCAACACGTTTCTTCTGTTCCCGTGGAAAAGGATGAATCTGGCACAGCTCTGATGTCAGAACCTCCATCACCTTTCTCACAGATGATGTAGATTTTAATTGTACTCGGGGCCGCCACGCGCCGCACCAGCTCCTACGTGACATTGAGACAGATGAAGCCATTTGTTGGCATTATCAGAGCCAGCTGTGTGCTTGGCTGCAGCTACAGTAGGCATTTTATCTCATGCATAATCCTCTCATTGAGAGGGGATCACAAGCATCGGAACCATATGGCAAATAATTTTATTATGATCAAAAAAGGACTCTTGAAACTAGTTAAACAGAAGAGTCCTTGAAATTCAATCAGAAGAACTTTGATTTTCATGTCACACCATCGTCCTAAATTAATTGTTAGTACTGCCACAAGCAGACAGAACCAAGACTTCCCTCCCCCTTGCAAAATGAGGACCCACTTACCATCATCTTACGCCGCTCAACATTTGTTTTGATTCTTCTCAATTTGGGAGAATTTATGTGGATCAATATTGGAAAAGAAAATCGGGATTTCAAGCCTAAAGCTGGTTTCTAATTAAAAATGGTAATAATTTTAAACAATGTTCTAAATAGCAGAACAACACGGGAGGTAAGACAAGCTTGAGTGAAGATCCTAATTGCTACTCTCTTAAAATATGTGAAAGACACGCTGTATCTTTTTCCTTTAGGGTTTTCCTTTTGTGTTTGGTTTGCTTTTGATACAAGGTTTCCTATGGCTCAGACTAGCCTCCAACTCCTGATCTTCCTTAGTCTACCTCTAATCTGCTAGGATTACTGGCATGCACCACCATACCCAGCTCAAGAAAGTCCTAGAATAAAAAGAATATGTCTGTCCTTTTGCTAGGGAGGCTACTGATCCTGCACATTTAGCATCTGTCTTCAAATGGAAGAAACAAGTACGTCTTTTCCATGGGGAGGAATTTCCTGCACAAATCAAGGAGTTGCCTTCTCCCTACCATAGGCCTCTGTCCAGGAATGTGATGGGAATAAGTGCCTGGGAAATAGAAGATTCCATTTAGGAGGGCTTTAGAGTCTGGGGAGCACCTGAGTGGCTGCCTCATCCCTACATTGCTTCTAGCCGTCATAAACCTGCATTAATTGGATTTTATTAATCACAAAGGATTTCAACTCCCAGTTCACATGTTACAATGCCACCAAAGGGTGATTTGCCTAGCCTCACATTGCCTTGTCTGTAATATGTGTGTGTGTTCTTTTATTATCATTTTTCTTTCCATTGAAAGTATATAGAATCAGGACTTTAGGGTACCTGTTAGTGGTGGGAAGGCATTATTAGCAACAGGATGAGAGTACACACTATTCCAGAGTCCAAATGCAGCAGCTGCCATATCTTGAGAGTAGGCTTTTATTTGATATTTTATTGACAAATAATAAAGCTAGTTATTGTACTGGGAGAGTTGTATAACCACCCAATCTATAGAAAGTTTAATTTCTAGCACTAAATGCCTGAAGCAGCTTTTTTTTTTCTTTCTTATCACATCCTTTCATGGCTAGAGCTGAGTAGCTGGCCAAGCTGCTAAAAATGGTTTAAAATGTGTATTTTTCTTTTTGTTATTTAAAGCCATGTTTGGAAAAAAATAGGCTTCATATAAAATATACCAATGACTCCTTCAATAAACAACTACAAAATCCCACTATGGAATCTTGATGGTAAAGTCACACTGAATGTGTTCGGCAGTTCTAGGTCCCCAGCCAGGATGTGTAGAGCAGGGCTTTGTGCACCAGAAGAAAGGCTCAGCAGAAAACCATGGCACCTCCAAACAGGTGCCAGAAATGGACAGATAAGCATCCCTCCTCATCCTGGTGACAGCTTCAGTTCAGCCAGCCAGCGGTCCCCACCTTGAAAACACTGGGTCCTCCCACTGGTCTGTTACTAAGTAGCTGTAGTCACGACTGTGCCTTTGTATTTCTCTCTGATCTTCCACCTTCTGTCACCATCAAGGAAAAACATGGAGATGTGATCGCTATGGTGGGGTCCTTACAGTTTCACTCAGGCAAACCTTGTTGGTTAGGAACAGCCAACATATTGCCCATCTCAGAGGTGTGGCCTGTTTATTCTAGGATTGCTCTGGTACATTTTAGAGAAACCACAAATACCATTTCACGCTGTCTAGGGATGATTATCCAATATACTCTCTGAAGGTTTAGCTGAGTGGTAGAACTTCAGTCTTCGATAACATCACCCTATCCACTTTACGGGGATTTCACTGGCAAGGAAGGTGGGTGGTAGGGTCTGAGCACTCAGGACTTGACAGATTATGCTGTGATGTGTTACAATTAGGAATGCCTCCATCCCTCTTCATTTATTCAGCTAGTGAGAGCACGTAACTCCTTGGAGGTAGATTGGTTGAGAACTTTCCTCATATCTTTTTAAAACTCAGAATCAAGTTTTGTAGCTTTTATGAAAACCTCTACTGAATAAGTTAAAGTTTGGCTTGCACGCTCATTTGTACTCGAGGCAGTTTCTGGATGATGGATCACCCTGTCACCATATAATCAACAAACCAAGTGGACCTGAGGGAGGAGATGGCGTATGAATGTGACATGGGAATCATAGGTGTCGACTTGCCGTAAAGCAGAGAACAACAGAGGGGACTGGGTTTCCAGTGGGAATTGGGTGTAGACACATTCTAAGCTGACACCGGCTTATACTTCTGGAAATGAGAAGATACATCATGGATTTAGGAAGCCTTTAAAAAATTTTGTTTCTAATTATACACATTGAGGTTCTCTCGGTTTCGGAGGGGGGGGGTGAATGATATAAATTAGCAATAACCAGTATGCATAAGCCCCAAACTGCTGGGCCAATTAAACCTAATCCAAATTTTATAGTCTCACCACTTACAGCAGAAAGGAAGTGGGAAAGGAAGAAGGAAGGAAGGAAGGAAGGGAGGAAGGAAGGAAGGAAGGAAGGAAGGAAGGAAGGAAGGAAGGAAGGAAAAGGGAAAGAAAGAAGGAAGAAAAGGAGAGAAGGAAGGGAACAAGGAAGGAAAGAAGGAGGGAGGGAGGATGGAGAGAGGGAGGGGGAAAGAAGGGAGGAAGAGGAATAGAACGAGGAAAGAAAGAAATAAAGAAAAGAGGGAAAAAGAATAGGAAGATGTTTCTCCCGGTATTTTCTCCCTCCCCACCTGATTCCTCCTGTTCTCAACACCACCCCCTAGTCCACTGGAATTGGGAGGCATTTCAGGGAGGGGAGTCAAGATGGAAACCTAGTACAATGGAAACTCCATGGAAAATAAGAGAGTAACCCTAGCAAAGACTCCTAGTAATGGAGAACACAGAGCCCAAACCTGTCATTTTCTGTGATCAGACAAGTCCAAGTCCTCACCTGGAGGATTGGGACACCAACCCAGCCACAAAACCTTTGACCTACAGCTTGTCCTGTATTCAGGGTGTTCTGGAGCTGGAGCCTAGCAGAGTAATCATCAAAGAGACCAGAGAGACTTTATCCTGCAACTGACAGGAGCAGATATAGAGTCCCACAGCCAAACATTAGGCACAGCTCCAGGAATCCTGCAGAGGAGGGGGGGTAAGGATCAGAGGAGCCAGAGGGGTCAGGGACACCAAGAGAACAAAGCCCACAGAATCAGCTGGGACTCTTGGGGGTTCTCAGAGATCAGGGAGTCTGTAGGGGTGTGACCTAGTTCCTCTGCTTATATGTTATGACTGAGTAGCTTAGTGTTCTCCTGGGATTCCTAACAGTGGGAGTGAGGGTGGTCACTCACTCTTTTGCCTGCTTGTGGGACCCTTTTTCTCCTACTGGGTTGCCTCATCCAGCCTTGATGGGATGGGATGTGCATTGTCTTATTGTTACTTGTTTGGTTGATGTCCCTGGGAGACTTGTTCTTCTCTGACAGGAGGGGTGTGTTTGGGGGGGTGGGGTATATGAGGGAAAAGGGGAGGTGGAGAGGGAGACTCGGAGGAGGGAAAGGAGGGGAAACTGCAGTTAGGATGTAATATATGAGAGAATTAAAAGAAAAAAAAGAGGACATGAAGTTAGAAGGGAGGTGTGCTGGGGAGGCTGGACAGAGTTGAAGTGGGAAGGGGAGACTGGATATGACCAAGACATAATGCATCTATATGAAGTCTCCAAAGAATAAATTAAAATATTATTTTTAAAAAAGAAAGTAAGCTTGAAGCTCCTGATTTAAAAAGAGAATAAGAAGAAAAAAGCAAAGAAATTGGGCAGAGGTTTGTTTAATTTTATTTGTTGGTTTTGGTTTTGGTTTTGAGACAGGGTTTTACCATGTAGCCTAGACTGGCTTGCAGCTCACTATGTAGTTCAATCTGTCCTCAAATTTACAATCTTCCCGACTGAGCCTCTAGAGTGCTGGAGTCGCAGTATGCATTGCCACACCCAGGTAAGTTTTGCATAGCTTTTTCTTGAAGACTTAAATGCAAGGCAGTGTTCCTATTCCTTCTGTGAAGCACAGTAATATGAGCAATGAGAATAAGATATGGCCAAAGAAAGAAGAGTGGCCACTGTTTAACTGAGTAAACTCTTGCTTGCTTATTATTAGAGCCAATTTCTAGAAAACTGATTTTCACATGTAAGTCATGTCATGAATTGTCCACATCAATTGTTTCCTCAACTTTGCATATTCTACTTAAATAGATATTTCCAAGATAGTCTACATGATTGTACATGGTTTAAATTCAACTTAGGGAAAGTCATTTCTTAGATTCATGAGTCCCTCCTGTATTATTACAAAATAAATTGTTTTGTTGCCTTTTGAATCGCCAAGTCTGGCAAAGAGAAGTGTCACGGGCAGCAGATGAAATCAGAAGGACCCCAGGATTTTAAAGCTCATTAGCATTTTCTGTTCCCCCCTTTAAGCTCAAATCCCTCTCCCTAGGGGTCTGACTAAAGAAACATGCCTGTCCCTGTGGGGCAACATTCACATTCTTCAGATAAGGACTCTGCTCAGTCCGGGGTCAAATTATACTCGTGGCGAGGCTGATGAGCAAACAAGGTTTTGGAAGATGCAGTCACTCTTGTAAAAGCTGATTATAATTGATGAACGACCAGCTTGCTAGACCCTGACAGGCTGGCTGCCTGGCCTTTGCTCTCTGCCAGTTCAAGCCTTACGAGTGTGAAATAGCCAATTACTGGAATACCTATTGAAAGTAATAGGCCAATGAGCAAATTGCTACTATGGGATGCCGTAGTGGTGTAGATGGAAGGAGGCCAAGATAAAGTTCTGCCCAGAGCAGCTGCTCCCACCACAGATTGCTAATACTATTGGATGACCAAGGGATGAGAGTGAGAGGTACTTTCCCATGCAAACTGCAAGTGCCCTGCCTTGTATTGACTTAAAGTTTATGATGCATGATACCATCTTGTTACCCAGGTCCTAATTTGCAGAAATAAATCCTCCTTTTAAAAGGTAGTTAAATAGGTAATAAGGAGAGTCATGGCCATAGATTTTGTGCAAAAGCATTAAATACAATTTTTGCAGGGAATGAAAAGTCATACAGTGTGCAGAGCGTTAATACTTGCCAGCCATTTGCTATTGACAGAACAATTTATCTTGATAAAGGACAGTGAAGAATTCCAATCTACTCACTGCCATCACATTATCAGCAGTAATATATGACTGCATCTAAATATAAGGGTGAGAACTGATACAGCTGAGGAGTTCTTACTAATTTGCCTGTAAATAGATCATGTACCGGACAATGAGCACGTGACACATTTACCATGTCATTGCAGAGCCTATTTTTATGTGAAATTTAAAGTTTTGCTGTGTTTAATGGAATATACCATAATGTTTCCTTTTGGAAGCAGCATGCCTCTTTAGTAAGAAATTTGGCGCTGGTTTAGGAACTGCTAGGTATTACAGAGAAGATAGGACACAGAAAGGTAAATTCTAAATGTTTACAAGAAGTGGATTCTCTCAGAATTTATCACCATCTCCCTGATTCTTTGCTATTAGTTTTCGTGTTGCACTTATTACAACAGTATGTACCTTTTTTGTAGGATTATAAGCCCGGGGAGTTCTTGTTAAGTGTTCCTTTGAAAATGGATTTAAGGTAACTCTGCATTATCTGCAAAGCCCTGAGAAGGGCACAGTGCAGAAGGGTCGAGAAGGACGACATGGAGCTTGAATGGTACAGATTAGGGAAGCACTGGAAGCCATTGGAGTCCATTTCCCCCTAGGCGAGAAGCCATGCCAGCTCAGCTCACTATGGTTATGGGAGGCAGAGGTGTAGACAGCACAGTCACCTGGGCACATGCCTTTGCCTGCCCCATCCCCCAAGTACCTGCACTTCGGTAAGTCTCAAAACAAGAAAAATTCAAATCCCTCATTGCTTAACATCTGCATCTTGAGTTTACTGGTAAAAACTGCTGTGTTTCCTAGGAAACTCTTCAATGGCTCATCACTTTCTATTTGTCTTTCACGAACCCTTTCACAAGAAAAATGAGAGCCTGGATCAGTGATAAATGGCTTAGGAGTGATTTGTATATTCCTTTTAGGACTTTAGCTGTGAACAACTAAAATAGCCTGCTATTTGTAGCATACATTATTTCTATCATAAGTAAAATATAAAGGACCTGTGAAAGATATTAAAGAAAATCACAGCATTTCTAATTTAATTGTTGGAAGCTAATCAAAACAAGAAAATGAATTCGACAGCCGTGTCCAAGAAACAGCAGCCATCCTAGTCTTATGCCACTAAGATAGACAAAAATTCTAATTTTAACCAAATTACTTGAATTGACTACCACTCTAATAATCAGGATACTTTCTTTCCATCTCTTGATCTCCTATTGTGAAAAACAAAACAAAACAAAACAAAACAAAAAAAAGTATAGATTAAAAAGTCCAGCATTAGCTTTAAGATCAAAAACTGAGAAATAGCTGTCACCATTTGCTTGCCTTTACTTTTCTGGCCACAAGGTGTCACTGTTGAACACAGGACCTGCACAGTTTGTTGTTCCTGTAAGCCCCATCCTTGTGGATACTGATCTCTGGGCAGTACAGAGAGGCTCCTCCACAGTCTACCCAGCATTTGTTCAGACTTGAGTTTACTGTGGTAACCACTGGACTTCAGACTCATATCACATCAGAGTCAGAACGCTTTTCTTCACTGGATTGTATGAGGATGAGCATTTTGTGAGATTTCAATTAATCACACACACACACACGCACGCACGCACGCACGCACGCACGCACGCACGCACGCACGCACACTCATGTTCGTGCATGTATACAAGGCTTAGAACTGAGATTATCAACTCTTACCAGTTTTTAAACAATTATTACTTCAAGACCACCTGAGATTAAGCACACAGAACCTTCAGCTAGCCTTCTCTTTTGCTGGTCCTGGCATAAGCTGTCCTTTGGAAGCCTTGGCATCTTTCTTGTTTGCAGATTTCACCTAATCCACTTGAAAGATTCTAATAATATTATCAGTTTAAAATGATGCTTCCTGCCAGGCGGTGGTGGCGCATGCCTTTAATCCCAGCACTCGGGAGGCAGAGCCAGGCAGATCTCTGTGAGTTTGAGGCCAGCCTGGTCTACAGAGCAAGATCCAGGACAGACACCAAAACTACACAGAGAAACAAACAAACAATGATGCTTTTTTCTTTGTCTCTTCCATCTTGTTAATCTTTTATCAACTATATCATCTTTCCCTCAGTGACGAGCTGTATCTGTGGGGCAAGTGACTACTTTGAGCAAGAAAACAAAGCTTGGGCTCCGATGGTGCCTCTTGAGTCAATGGAAGCCTACTGTTTGACATTTAGATAACTAAGAGAAGTATATGCAAAATTGAACCGGTCTCTAAGATTAATTTCAATTCTCAGTTTGTAAGGAAAACCACCTGGCCCTTATAAGTTCTAGTGTCTCTTGTTAAATGTACTAGTAAAGTAGTATTTTGCCTTGAAACATTTTTTTTTCTGTAAACATAATTTTTATAGTGAAAACTTCATTTTAATTTGTCATAAAAAGCAAATGATGTGATATGACTATATTTGTTATACTTATTTAAAAAACTTTGTAAAGGAGGAAAAAGAATGTTTCTAAGTGATAGCAACAAAAGCCTCATTGTGTTATTAAGCATTAATGGGAAGTGGTATTATCTCAGAATGTTAGGTGAGGAATCCATCTTCACAAAATTGATATTGGTTATATACCCAAGGTTTTCAGGGGGAAAGGAGCATGTACACTCAAAAGCCAGACTATAAACACAGGTCTGTATATTTTATTTCATGAATTTTATGTTCAGAGTTTGCTGAAATCTCTTTACTAATTGCTAGATTCTGTTGTTGTTGTTTTACTCTTTGCTCTTTTGAGGGCTTGCTCCCCCAGTTCCCAAATAAACACATGGAGGTTTATTCTTTCTTATAAATGCCCAGCCTTAGCTTGGCTTGTTTCTTGCTAGCTTTTCTTAAATTATCCATTCTACCTTTTGCCTCTGAGCTTTTTACCTTTATCTATTTCTATATATCTTTTTTTCCTTATTATTCCATGTCTGGCCACTTCTTTTCTTGCTCTTTGATCTTTTATCTCCCCAGATTTCTCCTATTTATTCTCTCTGCCTGCCAGCCCTGCCCATCCTTTCTCCTGCCTTGCTATTGGCCCATCAACTCTTTATTAGACCAATCAGGTGTTTTAGATAGGCAAAGTAAAACAGCACCATAGAGTTAAACAAATGTAACATAAAAGAATGTAACACATCTTTGCATCATTAAAACAAATGTTCCACAGCATAAACGGATGTAACACATCTTAAAATAATATTCTACAACAAGATCCTCCCAGATTTCCCATTCACAGAGTTATATTGTAAACAAATGCAAAAGTTTCTCTTTTTTCCATTTGCCCTGTTTTAAATGTGTAGGTTTTGTAGTTTCAATATGAAATGTCCCTTAGAATACTTATATACAGAGTATTTGATCCTCAATTCAGTCAAATTCAGAGGTGACATCTTGAGAGGTGACTGGATTATGAGGACTCTGACTTTATCAATGGTTTGATCCACTCATGAGTTCATAACTGAAGGGTCCTTCTTAGGGGAATAGGTTATTGGAGGTGGGCCTTTAGGGAGAACATTTGGTCCATGGTTCCTTCCTCTGTCCCTGCTTCCTGGTTGCCATGATATGTGTGCCATATATTCCCCTCCATGGTTCCCTGCCTCAGCACAGTCAGAAACAACAGAACTAGCAACACAAAACAATGTCTCTGACACCATGAGCTAAAATTCAATTTTCTCTGTGTAAGTTGATTTTGTCAAATATTTTGTCATAGAGACAAAAAACATTGTCTATTACAAAAAGCTGACTGTGGTCTCTGGGTCTAGTAACATTTGCAAGAAAAAAGGCTTTTACTTTTTAGCATTTTATTTCTGTGAATAATTTCCATTATGTTTTGACAGAATATAAAGTTATGTTTTAGCGTATTTTGAAAGAGATTTTTTTAATGTAAATGAAACTCAATTTTTACTTGAACAATTTTGTATTTTCCTTTGAAATGATCATATATTTTTAGATTATTTTCAGTTGAGCATATTTTTAAGATACCAAAGCGTAGAACAAACTTTAATTCATAAAATAAATTCTCCTTGTTCATAATCAACAGCTTTTTGTTCATTTTGGGGACTGCATTTAGCATCAGGTTACATGTTACCAGACTCTTTATACCAACATGTTAGAGATAAGGATTGGCCATGCCGATTTTTAAAATTCCCCTGTGAAACTGCCGAGGACTGTTGAACGTCTCCTCCTTTTCCTGTGGATTCCATATTTTAGTTAACTTTCTCTTAACTTATGATTTACATTTTCTGTTAATACAATCTATATGGTAAATGTTTTCATGTTATCAAGATTATGCCCAGTGTTTGTCACTGCATAGAGGCATCTGCTCTTTGTAGACTATCTACTCTGCCACTTGCAAATACCAGCAGTCCTGCTATTTCTCCAAATCTGTATTTGCCTCCATTTTACTCTAGTTCAACCTGGCCAACTCAGTTGAGTGAGCTAGTATTTTCATATAGTATTATTTTTATTTAATACTTTTAATCTTTTTGTGTCCAATTTCAACAACTTCAATCCATATATATGCATATTACATATGCATATACATATATACATATCTATGTTTGTAAAACATGGCTACTTGTATTTACTTTGTTACTGTTTTGCTTAATTTGTAAGTTAATTATTTCATTACTTTTCCTTTCTTCCTGCTCTGGTGTTTTCCTTTCTTGTATTGTCTCAGCTGCTGCTTATAAGTTTTAATAGAGAAGTGTCATGGCTAGACCAAGCAAATATTTATAATTTTATTAATAATTTTCCTTTATCATGAAACTTCAGAGTACCTGTTTTCTGTTTTGAAGATTTATGGATTATGTCCTCACCCATTCAAATTTACTGCATTATAATCTGTGTTGTATTTTTCTTTTATGTCAAATGATTATTTCCGATTCATATAACATATTTGTATTCTTTCAAAGGTATTTTGTTTTTGTTTTTGTTTTTAGATTTATTTATTCATTGTGTATACAGTGATCTGCCTGCATGTATGTCTGCAAGCCAGAAGAAGGCATCAGATCTCATTATAGATGGTTGTGAGCCACCATGTGGGTGCTGGAAATTGAACTCAGGACCTCTGGAAGAATAGCCAGTGCTCTTAACCTCTGAGCCATTTCTCCAGCCCCATTCTTTCATAAGTTTTAAGAAGCTATTGAAAAAATATTTCTGTAACTTGATTATATAGAATTCTCTCCTAATATACAGATGTGTGCATGCTATACATATATATTCATATTATACATATTTTCACACACATGCAATGCTCCACTGATATGTGATTTATCATTTGTTAAGTGTGTAAATCTATTTGCAATAATCACACAACCTCCTCACCTCTTCTGTAATGAAATCTTAAGGGGTAATTGTAGATTTTCAAATTCTTCCTGTTCCCTTTCTGCCTTGTGAGGATCTGTGTTAAGTGCATGTACAATCCCATATGGCTTCCTTTACCATTTGTACTGCTCATTTTATTTTCAAGTAAAACTTCTTTTTATTGCAAATTTAATTGTTAACTTAAATCTATTTTGTTCTCATTTAAAAATTATTGTAACAAATTGCCTTTAAAAAAAAATGGCGTGATTGGCCTACCATGAGCTGTTAACTGATTCTCCTGTCTTCAAAAGCCAGTTGTCCATCACTTCTAGTTAGGAGTCAGGGTTTGTGAAACAGTTCTGACCATGCTAGAATTTGGGCAGAATATCATTTCCCTGATGGCTAAGGATGTTGAAAATTTCTTTAAGTGCTACTTGGCCATTTGAGATTCCTCTGTTGAGACTTCTTCCTTTAGATGGGTACCCCAATTTTAGTTGGATTTTTTGGTTTGTTGATGTCTAGTTTCTTGAGTTCTTTATGTATTTTGGATAGTAGCCCTCTGTCAGATGTGGGTTTGATGAAAATCTTTTCCCATTCTGTATGCTGCCATTTTGTCCTATGGATAATGTCCTTTGCCTTACAGAAGCTCTTCAGTTTCATGAGGTCCCATTTATTAGTTGTTGATCTTAGAGCCTGTGTAATTGGTGTTCTGTTCAGGAAGTTTTCTCCTGTGCCAATGCATTCAAGTCTACTTCCCAGTTTCTCTTCTGTCATGTTCAGTGTATCTTGTTTTATATTGAGTTCTTTGATCCACTTGGATTTGAGTTTTGTGCAGGGTGATAGATATGGATCTATTTGTATTCTACATGTGGACATCCATTTAGACCAGCACCATTTGTTAAAGATATTTTCTTTTTTTCCATTGTATTATTTTATTATTTATTATTTATTATTTTATTATTATTATATTTATTATTATTTTGACTACTTTGTCAAAATTCAGGTGTCCATAGGTATGTGGATTTACTTCTGGGTCTTTGATTGATTCCATTGATCCACCTGTGTGTTTTTATGTCAATGTCATGTGGTTTTTATTACTATGTCTCTGTAGTAGAGTTTGAAATCAAGAATGTTGACACCTATGGAAGTTCTTTTATTGCACAGGATTGTTTTAGTTATCCTGGGTTTTTCATTTTTCCATATGAAGTTGAGTATTATTATTTCAAGGTCTGTAAAGAGTTGATGTCTTTGAACACGTCTGTAATCGCTCCTTTGAAATTTTGGAGTTTGTCTAAGTCAGTCTCATTGGGACCATTGCTAAGTTGTTAGTAATTTGGGGAGCAGAAATGTCTTGGCTTTTCATGTTGCTTGTGTTTTCACATTAGGAGCTGAGCATCTGAATTAGTTCATTGATTTTTTTCCATGTCATTTTCTGAACCATGTATGTTGAGTGTGCATTTGGTGGGGTAATTGACGTGATCCCTACTAGTACAAGAAAAGATATGGCTGCTGTTGTTTGTTTTTGCTCTTTTTGGATCCTAACACCCAGCTCTCAAATAAACCACACAGAGAGGCTTATTCTTACTTACAATTGCCTGGCCTTAGCTTGGCTTATTTCTTGTCAACTTTCTTAATTTAAGTTATCTCATGTACCTTTTGCCTCCGGGCTTTTCCCATTCTCTAACTTCTTTAAATCTTACTCCTACTCCATGGCTTGCTGTGTAGCTGGGTGGCTGACCCCTGGGTCCCCCTCCTTATCTGGCTACTTGAAGAGGTACAACCTCAGACTTTAAAGATGGGCAGGTTCTCTTGAGGTCTTAGGGGCTGGGGTGTCAGAGGACAGGGTACGTGGGGCCTCTCACCTAAAGAGCAAGCCAGTACTTTGACTTAGTTCCCTTTTTAATGCTTATTTATCTGTTGTGCAGAATGTTAGAGTACTTGATGGTGCTAATGTGAAGTGAGTTCTCATCAATGTATGGAGCCTTTGCTTACACATGATAAAAGATGAGTTCACTTAGTGCTTCACCATGCTCAGGAGTGTTCATAGATCATCAAAATCAGGCCTGAATATACCCACCCTGCTTTATTTTCTCTTATTTCTACTTCATGAGTAGTCTTAAAAAATGTTGCTGATATTAATTTGGCTTCTCTTAAAAGAAAGGTGTAGTGCCTATGTGGGACTTAAAGAAAAAAGTGATCCTTAAAGTGATTCAAGCCAGATACAGATAGCAAAGTTAACAGAAAATTGAAGTGTGACTCAGCCTAGTAGTTATGAAAATGTGATTACTCTGCATTTATCTATTAATCAACTATTGAATGTACTTATACTGTATCTGGAGACCAGCACAGATTTTACTAATAGTGCAAAATGAAAGTCCAGAAAAGAAAAATCATTGAGCAAAGGAAATATAGTGAATGAAATAGGAAGTCACAAGTCTAGATGATAAATGTTGGCATGGAAGTATCAACATAGCTCAGACAAGGTGTGATAGTCTTCCTAGAAGGAATATTGGAATAAGTAATACTTATTGAGGTACTGTCTTAGAGTTTCTATTGCTATGAAAAGACATCATGATCAGGACAACTCTTATAAAGGAAAACATTTAATTGGGGATGGCTTTCAGTTTCAGAGGTTTAGACCATTATCATCATGATGTGGCATGGCAGTATGCAACCAGACATGGTGCTGGGGAAGGAGCTGAGAGTTCTACATCTTGATCCACAGGCAATGGGAAGAGTCTGTGTCTACACTGGACATAGCTTGAACATAGGAAACCTCAACACCCACCCCTCAGTGACACATTTCCTCCAACAAGGCCACACCTACTCCCACAAGGCCATACTCCTAATAGTGCCCCTCCCTATGAGCTTATGGGGTCCAATTACATTCAAACTACCATAGGTAGTAACTGACAATAGAAACCATAAGGGTGAATGGGAATGAACCAGATAAAGAGTCTGGTTATAACAGAGAAACAAATCCAACACAGGCAGAGAGATCTTTTAAATGTGCTTTTAAATTCAATTCATAATTACTTTGTTTAGAGTGATTGTTACTATGTCCACCAATGACAACAATCTGCAGGGTGTTTTTTTAATCTGGCTTATATCAATATAATGTTTGCTTCATAAAAGGAGTTTGGAAGTATTCCTACCTTTAGAAGGATTAATATTAACCAGTGTTGGGGGCAGGGCATGGCAGTTCAGGCAAAATATGCTTCTGTAGACTGTGGTTCCTTATATAGGCCTGACTGGTTGACTAGTCTGGAGCTCACCAAAACAGGCTAACTTCAGATTTGTTATCCTCCTGAGTGCTGGGATTAGAGAGGCACATGTTAGCATGTCCAACACACTCTTTTTTAAATGTTGAGTAGAATAATCAATGACACCCTCTTTATTGCTTTTTGATTACTGATACACAGTTGTACTCATTTTTTTATTCAAAGTTTTCCATGATTCAATCCTAATATAGAACTTCTGGAGTTTAGCCATTTATCTTTCTTGTATATTAGACTTGCTGATGTTTATGTATTTGCAGTGAATACTTATTATCTTGTATATTTCTGCATTATTAGATGATGTCTCCTGTTTCTCTTACAATTTTATGTATTTGGATCTCTCTCTTTTTTTTCTTGATTACCCAGACCCAAAGTGTGTCCATTTTACTCATCATTTTGGGGGAAACCCCTTAGTATCACTGACCTTTTATATTAATTTTGATTCTTTATTGCATTTATTTAGTAAATTACATAGCTTTTGGTTTTTCTCTTCTTGCTGATAAGTTGGGGCTTGATGTATTCTTTTGTTTTCATAGTTTCTAAAGCCATAGTATTGTCATTTAAGCCTTTTGGTTTTGTTTGTTTTTAGGAGTGTGTTTCATTTGAGGACTTTGCCATGTTTCTCCTTTTATTGGTTTCTTCCCTCTTCCCATATGAATCTTAAGTTCCTTGGCATTTCTGATGTCTCCTTGAATTTCTTAGGATTTATTTCATGACCTAACAGGATCCGTTCTGAGAATGTTCCATGTGCAGTTGAGAGGCGTATCCTGTTGCTGTTGAATGAGAAGGATCTTCATATGTCAGCTTTCTATTTTGTGTCCAGTGTATTCTAGTCTACTTCTCCTGGCTGGATGGTCCTGTTGTCAGATATTTCCAAAGGTTCTGTTATTGCTATGTATGTTTCTTCCTTGTTCAGTTACTATTGGTTATTATTTCAACACTCCAATATTTGCATTTTATGATTATTATATCTTCTTGATACATTGGCTTTTTTGCCATGATATAATGACCTTCATTGATTGTGACTTGAAATGAATTTCACATTCATTTCACTTGTAAGAATTCTTTTTTAATTCCTTCATTTCCAAGCTATATGTCCTTAAAGACAAAGACAAAAATCCAAATCTTCCAGAATCAAATCCCTAAATGTTACTTTTATTTATTTATTTATTTTATTTTATTTTACAATACTATTCAGTTCTACATAACAGCCACAGATTCCCTTGTTCTCCCCCTTCCTGCCCCCCTCCCCTTCCCCCACCTCACCCCTCATTCCCACCTCCTCCAGAGCAAGGCCTCCCCCAAGGACTGAGATCGACCTGATAGACTCAGTCCAGGCAGGTCCAGTCCCCTCCTCCCAGATTGAGCCAAGCGTCCCTGCATAAGTCCCAGGTTTCAAACAGCTAACTCATGCAATGAGCCCAGGACCTGGTACCACTGCCTAGATGCCTCCCACACAGATCAAGGCAATCAACTGTCTCACCTATTCAGAGGGCCTGATCCAGTTGGGGGCCCCTCAGCCTTTGGTTCATAGTTCATGTGTTTCCATTCGTTTGTTTATTTGTCCCTGTGCTTTATCCAACCTTGGTTTCAACAATTCTCGCTCATATAAACTCTCCTCTTTCTCGCTAGTTAGACTCCCGGCGCTCTACCCGGGGCCTAGCCATGGATCTCTGCATCCAGATTCCTCAGTCCTTGGATGGGGTTTCTGGCACAACTATTAGGGTGTTTGGCCATCCCATCACCAGAGTAGGTCAGTCCCTGCTGTCTCTTGGCCATTGACAGCAGTCTTTTGTGGGGGTATCTTTGTGGATTTCTGTGGGCCTCTTTAGCACTTTGTTTCTTCCTTTTCTCATGTGGTCTTCATTTATCATGGTCTCCTATTCCTTGTTCTCCCTCTCTGTTCTTAATCCAGCTGGGATCTCCCGCTCTCTTTCCCTCGACCCTCGCCCTTCATTGCTCCCACTCATGTCCAGGTTGTTCATGTAGATCTCAGCCATTTCTTCATCATTGGGCGATCCTCGTGTCTTTCTTGGGGTCCTGTTTTCCAGGTAGCCTCACTGGTGATGTGAGTAGCAGTCCAGTCATCCTTGTTCCACATCTGGTATCCTCCTATGAGTGAGTACATACCATATTTGTCTTTCTGAGTCTGGGTTACCTCACTCAGGATGATTTTTTCTAGATCCATCCATTTGGCTGCAAACCTCATAATGTCATTGTTTTTCTCTGCTGAGTAGTATTCCATTGTGTATATGTGCCACAATTTATTTATCCATTCTTCAGTTGAAGGGCATCTAGGTTGTTTCCAGGTTTTGGCTATTACAAACAATGCTGATATGAACATAACTGAGCAAGTGCTCTTGTGGTATGATTGAGCATTTCTTGACTGAAGAGATGGCTCAGCAAGATGTTACTTTTAATCTATTTTGTTACTTAATGCTGTTTTAGCATATGATTTGATCTATTTTCCTTTAAAGTAACATTCATCAGTGAGGCTTCATTGGAATCATTTCTTGACTATTTGCAGTTTATCTCTTTCTTCCTGTTTTGTTTCACCATGTTAATTAGTTACCTTTTGTAGTTATGTAGTTAAATCAATGTTTTGATTTCTGTCTTGGAATCTTTAAAATACTTAATAGATTTTTTTGTGTGGTTACCATATGGCAATGGCAATACACCCATATATCTCCCTATTTTAAGCTGATACTCAAAAACTTTGATCATGATGATACTACTAATTTTCAACTTGATAGAATCTAGAACAACCTGAGATATGGGTATCTGGGCATGCCTGTGAGAAATGTCTTAATTATAAAAATTGGTGTCAAGATCATCCTTGGGTGGGGATGCTGGACTACAGAAAATGGGCTGAGCATCAGCCTACATTCATCCCTCTCTCTTTTCTGATTATGGATGTGATGTGACTAGAGGCTTCAAAGGCCTGCTGCCTTGGCTCCCCTGCTATGATGGACTGCCTGTTGAACTGTAAGCTAAAATAAATCCTTTCTTCCTTAAATTGCTTTTGCTAAAGTATTTTGTAACAGCAAAAGAAAACAACTAAGAAAATTGTACAGAACAGCTCTATTCCTTTGTTATTCTTCATGTTGTTATTATAGTTACTAACTTTTGTATTGTATGAACAATAAAATTATTTTAGTGATGACTATTTTCATATGTATTTTAGTTTTCATAAAAGCATTTAAAATGCTCTAACTTGATCTACATATTTCATTTTATTGGTGGGTTTTGAATACTCATACATTTCCCATTGATATTTATTCCATTTGATTTTTGAGTAACTCCATCTCATGTATATTACAAAGAAGGATTAACAGTGACAAGCTTCTTCAGTTTGGGCTTTTGTTTTGTTTTGGGAAAATCTTTATTTGCTTCATTATTGTGATTATTGTTATTTGTCTGTCTGTTTATGAAGGTCTTAACCCAGGATGGCACTCATCTGTAACTGAGGATGACCTTGTACTCCTGGCCATCCTGCCTTCACCCCCAAGTCCTGAGAGTATGCCATGCCCACCTTCTACTTCATTTCTGATGGACAATTCTTGATCTAGAACTCTTCATTGGCATACCTTTTTCCCCCCTCAGTGTTTTCTGTATACTCTGCCACCCTCTACCAGCCTGTTAATTTTTGCTAAGAAATTCTCTAATGATGAGAGTCTGCTCTATATAATCAATTGTTTTTCTCTTGCTTTTTTATAATTAATTCTTCTTGCCTTTGACTTGTAACAATTTAGCTATAGCTTGTCTTAATATAGATAGGCATTTTAACTTCAGCATATATGGGATCATTTGGGCCTGATCAATCTGTATTACCACTTCCAAATTTGGGGGATTTCCAACTATTTGTTCTTCACGTGCATTTTCCGTACCTTCCTTCTGGTCATCATAACCAAACATATGGTCATTCCATTTCTTTAGGATTAGTTAATGCATCTTTTTAGCTGCTTCAGGAGTACCCTATCTCCCAATCTTTTGATATTGCTGTACATAGCTATCTGAGAGCTTGGGGAAGTGACAGTTTCTTACAGGCTCTGAAGATTTGTTTGAGCTGTAAAAGACTTTATCAATCCTGGGTGTCCTGTGCAATTGTGTTCACCTACTTTGCTTTTAGGGTTTCTAGCCAGTGAGGTCACTGTTTTTGTGCTGAGATTCTGAAGATCCACTGGCCAGAGTCCTCAATCTTAGCAGCATGCATAGATAAACTTCACTTTTGGTAGGCATACAATCTGGGCTTTGTGATGTTATGAGTCCTCACATGGACCCACAGTTCAGTAGAACTACAGACTGTACCCTATGGTTGAGCACAGGCCACAGGGTGTCAATGGTAAGGAAGTTAGGGCAGAAGGAGCCGGATGTAGCTGGTCACATCATATCTGCCCATGAGAAGCCGAGAGCGGTAAATGCTTGTGCTTGACTCACTTTTATGTGGTCCAGGATCTCCATTCAGGGATGCTCCAGCACACAGCTAAGATGGGTCTACCCTCATCAATTAACTTAATCAAAGTGATCCCCCATAGACATCCCAGAAGCTAAATAACCTCTCACAGATGTGCCTGGAGGCTTGTCTTCTTCTAATTCCAGGTTTTCTTAAGTTGCAATCATCATCATAGACTATTATGTGGCTAGTTTCTCTGTGCATGTCTACTGGCTATAGAGAAGACAGAGGGACTCACAAAATAAGGAACTGGGAATTTAGGGGCTAGGATTTCATTGAGGATTTCTGGAGGTGAGAATCTTTTATTCATGCCTTTATTCATTTATAAATGCTCATTAAAGTTCATCATATTTCCTGCCCACAATCGTGGATTTTAAGGGATGTACCTTGCATTAGGTTTAACCTTTGTACAGAAGAGGTTCTTCAGACTTGCAGAGACTAAATTGTGTGGCAAAACTCACATATATAGTAACATCAGCACTCTCTCTGGTCTTCAAAGCTACACTTTCCCCCTTACTGCTTAGCAGCTGAATGAGAAGTTGGGTCAAAAGTTGAAGGGATCTAGTTATAAATGTGATTATCTTTTTTCATGTAAGGTTTTTCTACAGTTGTTCTTTTAATTGATACCTGTATAGGTGTACATCATGACAGCACACAAAGAAAAGGCTAGTACTAAAAAGCAAGCAATTTGTTCAATGTATCTGCTAGCATGCATTTATCCTAACACAGATGACAGCTCATCTCTGTTGTCAGTTGTCTTTTTGCAAAAACTAAAACATTCATGACCTCTCTGTACGTCTCTGTTTTTTGAAGTTGCCTGATAAAGATGTTAGCAAACAAATAGAACTCATTCATTTAAATGAAATGTAAGCTAATGCCATTTTAGTGAGACCTTAACATGGAAATACACTATGTCTTAGCCATGACTGTTTGGCACTGAATTGCACCAAAGGTCTCCACATGTATGACGTCAACAAAACAAAACTGTCTATGCCTTTTGCTCTTTTGGGCACACTCTGGGTGTGGTTAGAAATTTAAAATGTGTTTATAAAAAACTCCAGCAAAACTATTCAGTAGGAAAATTTTGGAAAAAAAGTCGGGAAATGTAAAAAGGGACCTAAAATGTATTGAGCATTTCTAAGTATTTGCCAGTGGGAAATCAATTCTTCCATATTAAAAAAAAATAGATTTATTTATTCTACTTTCTGCTTAGGTGTATTTTGCCTGAGTGTGTGTATGTGAACAGCATGCATGCCTGAGACCACTGGAAGTCAGAAAGTATCAGACCCCCTGGAACTGAATACATGCGCATTTGTAAGCCACCATGTGGGTGCTGAGAACCTCAATCCAGGTCCTCAGGAAGAGCTGCAAGTGCCCTGACCCATGGGACAATCTCTCCAATGCCCCCTCCTCCTACCTTTTAGAGAGTTATTTTTATTTTATATGTGAGAGTGTATTCTCTCAAAGTATGTAAGTTCACCACGTGACTTCAGTGCCCTCAGAACCCAGAAAGGTTCTTGGATTCCTTGGGCTTGTAGTTCCATATGGTTGTGAGGTGCTGCTTGGGTGCTAGAAACCCAACCCAGGTCCTCTACAGAGCAGCAAATGCTTCTAACCCCTGGGTCATCTCTACATCCCACCCCTTTCATTTTTTTTTTTTTATTATAGTGAAAGCATATCAGGATCAGAGGTGAGTCTAGAGGACACAGGTGTCTAGAGGGCACAGGTGTCTAGAAGGTATAGATGAGTGCAGAGGGCACAGGTGAGCTCAGAGGGCACAGGTGAGCCCAGAGGACAAAGGTGAGTCTAGAGGGCAAAGGTGAATCTAGAGGGTAAAGGTGAGTCTAGAGGACAAAGGTGAGTCTAGAGGGCAAAGGTGAGCCCAGAGGACAAAGGTGAGTCTAGGAGTCTAGAGGGCAAAGGTGAGTCCAGAGGGCACAGGTGAGTCCAGAGGGCAAAGGTGAGTCTAGGAGTCTAGAGGGCACAGGTGAGTCCAGAGGGCACAGGTGAGTCTAGGAGTCTAGAGGGCAAAGGTGAGTCCAGAAGGCAAAGGTGAGCCCAGAGGGCAAAGGTGAGCCCAGAGGGCAGAGGCTTGCGTTTCCAGGCCCTTATGCCTCTGTGCAATGAACTGCAAAAGGGATTAATGGAGGCACATAGATGCCATAGGCAAGGCTACAGGTGGTTTATTAAGGGGGAGATACAGAGGAATCTGGGGATGTGTCAGGCCTTCCCCATCGCCTGGCTTCAAGAAGGGAAGAAAGAAGAGAACCACCACGAGGAGGTCTACAGTAACCTTTCATGGGTTATTAACACATAGCAAACCCCACCCCAAGTTCCTATAGTGGGGGCCTCTCTAAGCATTCTCCCTTAGTTGAACGAAGCTTGGTTAGCCTAACGACTACCCATCTTTCCCCTGGTGTCAATCTCCTGGTTTGTGCAATCCTTTGGTAAGAACTTAACAGGCTGCATAGTACAAGGCAAAGAGGGCAGACTCCGCTAAAGCCACCAGATCTGGCTTCGAATCACACTGCTCCGGTTTAACCACACGTGCATCCTGAGTTGTACTCACTTTCATGCAAAAACCAACAAACAAAAAACTAGTAACTGTTGTGCCCAGATCGTGAACCCCAGAGAGACCACCAAAGACGAGCATGCCGGAATGCAAAAGCAAGGTTTAATTCTGGATATCCAAAAGCAATACAAGCCTAGGCAGGGACTTCGTCCAATACATCCAACGCAGTGGAGGCTGGTGGAAGTGCCCACCTAGCTGCAAGCTCAGCTTTTAAAGGGAAAAATCACAAGGTTACATCATTTAGGGATGCTAGTACAGGTACAATTCTGATTGGCTCGCTTCTAGGGACTTCTAGAAATTACTTCTAAGGGAGTGGTTGCCCGCTACCATTTCTCATTGGCTGCCTTCAGGTGGGGGCATTTCTGTGGTCAGTTGCCCTGAAAACCAGGGAGAGGATATTCCATAGTCCGGCAGGCATTACCTTGTGACTATCTTGTGACTCTGTACTTTTACAATTCCTGGTTTCTGGAATCTGAACTAACTGGTTTTAGTAACTAATGGCCTATTCCCAAAAGGAGAAATCTTAGGCCTTAATTTTAGGGTGAAAGCATTTTGGTCTTATTTCTAAGATGGCTTATTTTGGTCTCACAGTAACACCAGAAGTAATGTCACCAGACTTGGGGTCTTGGTCTGTACCTCAAGAAGCCATGCTCAGCTATCTATTTTTGAAAACCAATTAAAACAGCAAAATTAATAGTAAACAAAAAAATCAGAAAAAAATTTCTTCAATGTAACCAAATTGAAAAGGGGAAAAAAGAGATCCAATGACTCCCTCAAATCTAACTTTTGGGTCCTTAAGTGAGATTAAAGTTTAAACAGAGGTCCAGGAAGATGCATATCTAAGCAGTCTGGTCAAGATGTGGTCTTGTCCTCCACTGAAGGCCCGTTGTCTGGGCTCTAGCCTCTTCAGCAAAAGTCTAACAAGCTGTTGGTTGTAGCTAGAGTTTTCCTGCCTTGCCCACAGTCAGGACAAATCTTTGTCACCTGCCAGTCCCACAGCCACTCAGACCCAACCAAGTAAACACAGAGACTTATATTGCTTACAAACTGTATGGCCGTGGCAGACTTCTTGTTAACTGTTCTTTTATCTTAAATTAACCCATTTTTATAAATCTATACCTTGCCACGTGGCTGGAGGCTTACCAGAGTCTTTACATGCTGCTGGTCATGGCAGTGGCTGCAGTGTCTCCCTCCTCAGCCTTCCTCTTCCCAGAATTCTCCTCTCTCCTTGTCCCACCTACTTCCTGCCTGGTCACTGGCCATCAGTGTTTTATTAATATAGAATGATATCCACAGCAGTTGGTACTGTGTGAAATCTCTTCCTGGGAGGCAAGTTCCCCCTCTGGCTGGCACCAAGTTTCCCACTTTTCCTTCTCCTCCTAGCATGAGATTGCTGGGGCTAATTCCAGCATCTCTGGGTAGTTCTCTCCTACCATAATGTGGGTTCTGGGAATAGAATACAGGTCACTACGCTTGTGTTGAGAAAACCTTTGCCAACTGAACCATCCACTGGTCCAACTTACATCATGTTCTAAAATGAAAAATTTGCTCTAGTAGAGGGAGCTAAACCATGAGCAAAATGTGTAACCATATAATAAGTTATAGCAGAAATGGATATATGCTTTGGAGAGATCAAGTGAATACATGGGTGTTATTTGAGCCAAGCAATGAGCGAGGCTGGAGACATTGCAGGGCTGGGGAGAGGTATTTGAGGAGAGAACACAGCAAGCAAGGGGAAGTGGGCATGTTATTGGCATTTTAAGGTCACTGCTCTAGAACGGAGTAAACAAAGAAAATGGAATAGCAAGCGAGGCCAGGAAACTGACCAGAGCCAAATTGTGAAAGGTTTTGCAGGCCATTGTCAAGGCTTAAGCTTTTACTCTAATTGAAAGGAAAGCCATTGCAGGTTTTGAAGAACCTGTTGTGATAAAAGACACCTTTTATCTCCTTGATTGCTCTTTTGAGACTCGCTGTAGGGAAACAAAAGCCCAAGCAGGAAAACACTTAAGAAACTATTTCAGTCCGGAAGGTGAGAAATTACCAAGTGGTAGTGTGTGAAGGTCAAAGACAGGTTCAGCTCTTGGATATCTTTGGGAGACAGAGCCAGGTTGTATCAGATCGCATGTTGTATCTGTGAGACAGGAAAGTGATAGACATCTATAGAAAGTTTCAGAATTGGGAACTTGAAAGGATCAAATTTCATTTCCTGATTTTATGCTACCTTAGTTGATGGCCTTCGAATGTTAGACATCTCATAAAATATTTGTCTATTTCTTGAGCTACTATATAATTTCTAAGAGCAAGGTGAGCTACTGTTCACTCATATGCACTCAGTATTTTCTCTGTATATGGTAATTAGCAGATATTGATGACTGGTTAGCTGATTGCCTAAGGCTCATCAATGATAGTGAACATGCTTTTCCTAACGTTAGCTGTGATGACTGATTTAATTTAATGTTATAGTCATAGATTCTTAAATGTCTCTGGAGATATTCAAGATTATATGAAAACATACAGGAAAATGCTTGTTTATGCTAAGTGTTTTGACTGCTTTAAAAATTCTTAGATCTGAGATGCAATGTATATATTGAAGAGTCTGGGATAGGATTTTAAATAAAACCATAAATGAGAAAATCAATACATTCCTAAAAACAGCAATGTCTAATTACAAACCATTGTAGCTAAATTAATGTTTGGAGTTTTTTTTTGTTGGTTAGGAGTGTGTGTGTGTGTGTGTGTGTGTGTGTGTGTGTGTGTGTGTGTGTGTGTGACTTCTGTATGTGTTCATGTGGATAGAGGTCAACATTGGGATCTTCCTCAGCTACTCTTTGTTGTTTTTACCAGCAGCGAGAATGGACCATAACTATACAAAGAAACCCACTTTAAGAGTTTTATTAAGAGAACAGGATAAGGGGGAAAGTGAGCAGGCCTGTGGGAGAGAGGTGTGGAGGAAACGGGGGGGGGGGGGGGGAGGAGGGAACAGGTGGAGTCCGGTTTTAAGGATAATCTCTTGCATGCATATAGGGGCTTACATAGCCACATCACACATGCGCATAGATTATGTGGCCATGCTGTGCAAAGATTACTATGACATAAGGCCCTTGGGGTGACTAGGCATTTTGCCTGAATGCTGACAGCGCATGTGTAGCCCTGTAACTCAGGAAATGCTGACATCTGGGAAGACTAAACATTCTACTGGACTACTGACAATACACTCATGTTGTGGGACCCTGGAAGCAGCTAGGAGGATGCTGGAAATGATAACACTCTTCACCTTATTTTTTGAGACATGGTCTCTATCTGAACCTGGAGCTCACCATTTCAACCAGTCCGGCTGACTAACAAGCACAGTAAGGCTCCAGCTAGTCTCTGCCTGTACACTTCTGGGATTAAAGGCTCATGCCACCACACCTAGCTTTGGTCTATGGGTTCTCCAGATCTGAACTCAGATCTGCAGCAAGCACTTTTACCGACAAGGTCAGCTCCCCAGCCCCTGAGTTAATGTCTTATGCAGTAAAAACAAGTCTTGTTTAGTTACTAAAATCTTTTAAAAACATTCTGTAGGCTTTGAAGTCAAACCAAATGAAGCCCTAATTGTGAACAAAATCATGTAAAGATGTAAATATTTTCCCCATCCAATCCAGAAGTAACATTTTAATTAGCTTGGTTTTTACAGTGGTGGTAATGAACCCAAGGCTTCCTATATGGGAGGTAAGAACCATTGCACTGAGCCATTGTTGGGTAGGCGGCGGCACTCGTGGCTGGCTGCTGCGCACTGGATGCTGTGGTGGTGGAAGAATCACCAGCCATGGTTACCTTTCTAGAGCTTTATTGGGAGAGAAAGGGAGAGAGAGACAGACAGACAGAAAGACAGAAAGACAGACACAGAGAGAGAGAGAGAGAAAGAAGGGAGAGTATGGAAGAAGAGGAGATACGGAAAGAGGGCACAGAGAGGGCATGCCTGCTTTTTAGGCTGGGATACTGTTGCAGGCTGGTGACATAATTAAGGACATAATCCTTACAGCCGTATCCCTAATTGCATCCCTATCTAGAATTTATAGATGAAGACAGTTAATGATTCTGGAGGGGTTAAACTCATATCTACTGGCACCTGTCATTGTGGTCCACTTAACATATTTATGTATTGACTTTAATCAGATGCTCTTAATATTCATGAACTTTAGAGACTATCTGGTATAATACAGCCAATACAGTAATAGTATAGCTGTAATTTTACAAATAATGGGATTTGAATGCTAAGGGAGAGCCTTGACTTTTTCTTTCTTTCTTTTTTTTTTTTTTATAATATCCCATGATCTCAGGTCTCCATACACTATTCCTAGGTCATGAACTGTGACCTCTAACAATTAAGTCCTCCTTAGCTGGTGCCTTTTGTGTTAGACACATAGAAACCAAATAGAACCCTCTCTTCACCTGGAAGTGTTTTATAAAACACAGAATACAACCATCCCATTCTCCATTAATCCAAGTGTGCAAGTAACTCAGTTCTAAGGACTTTCCAACCTTAGCAGTATTTTATATTACATGCTCAAAAATCCCCATAGATTATTATAACATTTTTATTATTAAGCCTTTGAGAATAAAATAAGATGTATTTTGATAATATTCAACCCTCCTACCCCTAAAGCCTCCCAGGTTCCATCTCCCCTTTTTTTAAACTCTCCCAGCTTCATATCTCCTCCTCCTCTTCTCCTCCTCCACTTCCTGCTCCTCCTTCCTTTGAGTCTAATCTGTTCTGCTCCTATACTCCTGGATGTGCAGCCATCCACTGAAGCATAGTTAACTTTACTAGGGGCCATATCCTCAAAGAAAACCAATTCTAGTTCCACATCTAGTATCCTCCTATGAGTGAGTACATACCATATTTGTCTTTCTGAGTCTGGGTTACCTCACTCAGGATGATTTTTTCTAGATCCATCCATTTGCCTGCAAACCTCATGATGTCATTGTTTTTCTCTGCTGAGTAGTATTCCATTGTGTATATGTGCCACATTTTATTTATTCATTCTTCAGTTGAAGGGCATCTAGGTTGTTTCCAGGTTTTGGCTATTACAAACAATGCTGATATGAACATAGCTGAGCAAGTGCTCTTGTGGTACGATTGAGCATTTCTTGGGTATATGCCCAAGAGTGGTATAGCTGGATCTTGGGGGAGATTGATTCCCAATTTTCTAAGAAAGCGCCATATTGATTTCCAAAGTGGTTGTACAAGCTTGCAGTCCGACCAGCAGTGGAGGAGAGTTCCCCTAGTTCCACATCCTCTCCAACATAAAGTGTCTTCAGTGTTTTTGATCTTAGCCATCCTGACAGGTGTAAGGTGGTTTCTGAGAGTTGTTTTGATTTGTATTTCCCTGATGATTAGGGATGTTGAGCAATTCCTTAAATGTCTTTCAGCCATTTGAGTTTCCTCTGTTGAGAATTCTCTGTTTAGTTCTATAGCCCATTTCTTAATTGGACTGTTGGTCATTTTGGTGTCTAATTTCTTGAGTTCCTTATATATTCTGGATATCAGTCCCCTGTCAGATGTGGGGTTGGTGAAGATCTTTTCCCATTCTGTAGGCTGTCGCTTTGCCTTGTTGACCATATCCTTTGCTCTACAAAAGCTTCTCAGTTTCAAGAGGTCCCATTGATTGATTTTTTTCTCTGTGTCTATGCTACTGGTGCTATATTTAGGAAGTGATCTCCTATGCCAATGCATTCAAGACTATTTCCTACTTTCTCTTCTAGCAGGTTCAGAGTAGCTGGATTTATGTTGAAGTCCTTGATACACTTGGACTTAAGTTTTGTGCACGGTGACAGATATGGATCTATTTGCATCCTTCTACACGTTGATATCCAGTTATGCCAGTACCATTTGTTGAAGATGCTTTCTTTTTTCCATTGTACACTTTTGGCTTCTTTGTCAAAAATTATATGTTCATAGGTGTGTGGGTTAATGTCAGGGTCTTCAATTCGATTCCATTGGTCCACACATCAGTTTTTATGCCAATACCAAGCTGCTTTTATTACCGTAGCTCTTGAGGCTACCTGGAAAACAGAACCCCAAGAAAGACACGAGGATCGCCCAATGATGGAGAAATGGCTGAGATCTACATAAACAACCTGGACATGAGTGGGAGCAATGAAGGGTGAGGGTCAAGGGAAAGAGAGCGGGAGGTCCCAGCTGGATTAAGAACAGAGAGGGAGAACAAGGAATAGGAGACCATGGTAAATGAAGACCACATGAGAAAAGGAAGAAACAAAGTGCTAAAGAGGCCCACAGAAATCCACAAAGATACCCCCACAAAAGACTGCTGTCAATGGCCGAGAGACAGCCAGAGACAGCCGGGACTGACCTACTCTGGTGATGGGATGGCCAAACACCCTAATAGTTGTGCCAGAAACCCCATCCAAGGACTGAGGAATCTGGATGCAGAGATCCACAGCTAGGCCCCAGATAGAGTGCTGGGAGTCTAATTAGTGAGAAAGAGGAGAGTTTATATGAGCGAGAATTGTTGAAACCAAGGTTGGATAAAGCACAGGGACAAATAGACAAACGAATGGAAACACATGAACTATGAACCAAAGGCTGAGGGGCCCCCAACTGGATCAGGCCCTCTTAATAGGTGAGACAGTTGATTGCCTTGATCTGTGTGGGAGGCATCTAGGCAGTGGTACCAGGTCCTGGGCTCATTGCATGAGTTAGCTGTTTGAAACCTGGAACTTATGCAGGGATGCTTGGCTCAATCTGGGAGGAGGGGACTGGACCTGCCTGGACTGAGTCTATCAGGTCGATCTCAGTCCTCAGGGGAGGCCTTGCTCTGGAGGAGGTAGGAATGGAGGGTAGGCTGGGGGGAAGGGGAGGAGGTCAGGAAGGGGGAGAACAAGGGATTCTGTGGCTGTTATGTAGAACTGAATAGTATTGTAAAAGAAAAAAAAAAAGAAAGAAAACCGATTCTACCTGCCCCCAAAGCCACTGTCCCTCAGTAGCTTCTCACTTAGCAGCAGTAATTTTCAGGAAGCCTGTGAACTCCTCCCTCCACACTGGAATGTTGATTGGCTTGATCTTGTTCAGGAAACCACTGCTGCCATGAGATCACCAGCACAGCTGTCCTGTTATATCCGGGAGACACTATTTTGTTCTGGTTCTCCCCAAACTCTGATTCTTACCATCTTTCCACCCTTTCTTCCATGATGGCTCCTGAGCCTGAGCAAGAGACTGGGTCAATGACATAGCTGTCACATTTGAGGCTGGACACTAACTCTCCTGCGCTTTGACCAGTTGTAAGTTTCTGTATTGATCACTGTTTGCTGCACAATGAAAACTCTCTGGTGAGGAGACTGACTGTTGTGAAAATTAACAGCAAATGTCAACAATTCAGCCTTTATTATGGCTGTTGTTTTTAAGGAACAAGTAGTAAATCTCGGGTAGATGCCTGAGATCGAACCTCGTTTTTTATTTGATGACAGTGGCAATTGTAATAAATGTTATTTTGTAATGACAAATTTCATTTTCAACACTGATATCTAGCTATTTATTAGACTTTAAGAGCAAGGATAATTAAACATTACTACTCAGAAGAGTTGCTTGTGTTATTTATAGCCAAAGAGAGTATTAAAAGAAAACAAAACTTTTTATATTCATATAGATGTTAATTCTTGCTTCATTAACTATAGACTAGGACATTTGTCTTGATGCCTCAGCTGGACCATCTCATTTCCCAAGTGTCTAAGGCAGCCCCCATGTCACTGACGTTTTACTTGGTTTTGTTTTCCACCCCCAAGACAACTCACACGATGTCCAAATGATAAGAAGCAACCAGACAGTATTTTCAGAAGGAATTGTGCCCTATGTTCTCTATCATATAATATAGGTTCTGTCTTAGTAGCCTGGTGCTGGTGAAGAAATTCTAAATGAACAAAGAGAAAAGCTTTTTGGATATTTCTAAGCCAGTGATACATGGTGTTTGGATCATTCATGTCCTTTTAATTGGGCTAACGTGTCATTATCCCATCAACGTTGGACATACTGTTAAATTCCAGTGTGTTTTCTGATGAGGATATTGTTAACAATGGCCTTCCACACTGAGGCTTTTGCCAGCCCCTGTGGCGCAAGCAATTTTAGATGCTAGTAAAATGAAATAGCTAATGCAAACAGCTTGGCAATAGTATTTATTGTCTTTTACTTTAAAACAAAGAACAAAGATGCCATGGATAGTCTTATTTTTCCTAATTCTAGACATAAATCACAGAGGCAGGAGAAAATATGATTCCATTTTGAATAATAAAACAAACTTTGCAAGTTCTACACAGCACTGGAATTATGGGCTCTCACCACTATTATATGTATAGTTTTGAGCATTGTAGGAATATTGCTACTTACGTCTCTTCTGAGGTGCAAAGACTGTCCCTTATTGAGATTACACACCTATACGCTCCATACTTTTATGTTCCTACCTACTAAGTCACTCTCACTCTTGGTGGACATTTATTTGGATAATGTCTGGAAGCGAAGCATCACCCCTTCTAGGGGCAGATTAAGGAGAGAGCACTCTGTCAGTGCCTGGCAGGTGTAAATTCTTTAATGTATAAGCAGCGTATGAAAATACACATCAATGTGGAGAACCCTCATGGCAGACTGAGAGGCTGCCATGAGCAATTTTCAAAAAGTATGAGTTATTCCGTTCCTCTGCAGAGGAAACAACTCTGTAGCCATAAATTTGTGAATGGGGCTTGATAACCTGAAGAAGCCCTGATTTCTCTCTAAATGTGATGTACGCCCAACATGTGACATGGACTTTCTGGTCACCTGCATTCTGCAGGAAATGGAGAACTGGCATGGTAACTGGAGGCATCTTGAGCCACATTGCTGAGGTGCTTGCCAAGAAAGAAATTAAAAAGTATTACAATGTGGAACTTTTGAAGTGACTTACTTGCCAGAGTGTGTATTCTTGTGGACCCTCTCCATTCACTATTCCCAGCAATTTCTTGACAACCTAAATGTGAAAAGATATATTAAAGTCTGGCATGTGCATTCCCAATTTTGTCACTAACTTATATGTTCTAATATTGTAAGGTTGTTGTTTTTTTTTCTGTAGCTGGCCCCAGGTTCCTTGAACAATCTTTAGTAATGAAATAAGCGTCTCCCTGGTGTGAGCTCAGTGACTTCAGCCAGAGTGCCTGATTGACGAGTCAGTTCTAATTGAATAAGTGTCAAGGTCAACAGCCAACAAGTGATGAAGATGAGGAACCCTGGAGTAGTGTTTGTTTCAAATCCCATTATATGTTTTCAGGAGCCCAGAGCTTAAGGGGGAAATGTAAAATTGGAAAAACAAAAAAACAAACCCAAGAAAATGGTAGTAAAGCTATATGCTATGGGTATGAAATTGAAAACATGGTTATTTTTATAGTTTTAATAGAAGTAGCCACATAAAATATACCACTATCAGAGTTCTTGTACATTCAATATTTTGCACAGATTTAAATATAAATATGTCCTAAGTGTTCTTCTGTGAATCAGGAGGGAAACGAAGGCTTAGCTCCTGCCACTCATTGACCTAGGGCTTTCTGCTGATATTTCCCTAGGGCCCTGTCCTAGAGAAACAGTTGGGGTACTTATTGGGGTTCATGCAGTCAGACATCTCACATAACGTCTGGAACAAATGCTACTTAAAACTTGCATATATCTATTCATCTCAGGAATTTGTTTTTCATATAGATATAGTTATATTTCAGTTGCATTTCATTTAAAAGGTCCATTCATCTTTATCATGATAAAGCTTACTAAAGAGTCACAAATTACTCTTTAAGACATTTACACAGAGCTTTCCAAGTTCCCAAAATATTCATTGAACATTCCTCCAATTGACCTGGGTGCACAACATTCTTCCTATCAGAGTCCTCTCCCTTCTGCTACACCCTAAATGTCCTGGAAGTTATCATTCAAGAAGTATCACCTACTGAACCCTATGGAAGTATTTATGAGACTAACAGTGCATGGCTGGAGGATCTAGAAGAGCAGGAAGCTTGCCCAGGGCTTTCACAAAGGTCTTGATGAAATCTGGGTGGTTTTTAGTGGGCACTCATTGTTACATGGTTTTGTCACAAAGCTACAAATGATGTGGCTCAGATCATATAGAATGAGTTCTTTATCTAAGTTTATGGTGAGTTTACAATGAGTCAGGACTATGTTCTGAGCCACTACATTCTACCACCATATTCTCAAACATCAGTCACTCATTTAGAAAGACTTGCTGGGTGCCTGCTTTGTACCAGGCATCATTGTGTGTTTAGTGTGGTAACACTAGGGTGATATTTCTACTATCATTAGTACCTATGGTGGTGGACAGAGTTCCTGCTCCACTAAATCTCTCCATTTCTTTTCACTTCATAGAGGTGCTATTCTCAGTTTATAAATACCAGATACCAAGCAGGGAATATTAAGAAGCAGTATCTTCCTCTCTCTTAAGTCATGTACTTCATATAATACCTAACAATAGACTTTGTTGCCTAATAATAATTTTCTCTCTGAATATTATATTTAGTCAGAAGCTAATAAATGCTTGTTGAATAAGTGTACAGATGTTAATTTTATTGAAAAGGATTACTCTGTTTTTATGGGTAGGTGTAACTGCTCTATAAACTGATTAATTATATTAAGTATATATTTGAAGCACTGAATGGTAGGATGCTGACTTTTAAAAGTGGTACAGTCCACTTTCTAATCACAAATATTTTCTTTTGTTCTCACATCCCAAAGTGTACTCACTTCTGCCAGGGTCCCAGAGTATCATGTTACTATACTATCAGCTTTCAATTCATAGCCTCTCCATTTAACCTTTAGGGTGGCACACGCCTTTAATTCCAGCACTTGGAGGCAGAGACAGGCAGATCTCTGTGAGTTTGAGGCCAGCCTGGGCTACAGAGTGAGTTCTAGGAAAGGCACAAAGCTACACAACGAAACCCTGTCTCGAAAAAAAAAAAAAAAGAATAGGTCATCTCTACTGTGATTCCTTTAACAAGTATAATCTCTGTGAAATCAGAGGCAAATCATGTGCTTCTCACACACCCCAAATGCAAACATGCCAACCCCTGGGATAAGGTGACTAATGCGGATGGGCCTGTCCACAGAGATGTGGAGAGGTAAGGAAGCTGCTCTGCCATTCCAAGACTGTTTGATGGGTGTTAGGGTGGGAATGGTTCTCCACCTCCCTCAGCTCCAGCTCTGGGACTTTGTCACTCCTTGTTTCTGAAGATGGTTAGCAGTGTCCTCCATGACATAGTTTTCTTGATGGCTTGCAACACGTAGAGTTTTAGCTCAAAAGTTGTGTTCCATTTCTGTATATTTCTGCCTTTTCCAGTGCTAGCTGGAAATAAAACATGCATGTTGACAATTTCACTGACACTCAGTTCTGTGAATCTTACTGGTGTCCACTCCTTTACACAAGGGTCACATCCAAAAATACCTTTGAAGTAAACCCTTGACTACCTTGGGCTTCTGTTGTGAAAACAGTAGATTCTTAATCCTGCCAGATGATTCATTGTTCATGGGAAGCCTGGGAGCACATCAATCTCATATGTCTGAATAGTACACAAAGGTACCCCTTCAGGCTTTTCTAAGATTCTTAGCATGAGATTTATTGGCGCAGCTTTCCCTCTTGGTCTGAACTAAGCTATCTTGGTAGTAGTCATTCTCGCAGAGGCATTCTCTTAGCATCTCATATTTCATGGAAAGGATAAGAATTTTCAGTAACCATTCATTTCTATCTCTCTTGTGTTTAACAGTCTTTAGATTCTTACATGAGTTATTCTTTAATCTTTTGACTATTTCTATAATGTCCAAGAAGAAACCAGAAAGAAATGTCAATACTTTGTTTGAAATGTTCTTGACTCATTTCTAAGTTACTTCTGCTCAAAGGCTACCAGCTCCTGGCACTCTGTAACCATGACCACCCTCCTGAAAGCATTTACCTCACTTTTTAAAACAATATTCCCGACAGCTCTATCAAAGGCCATGTGAGAGTTTCCTAGAGTTGTGCTACATTTGGGCAAGTCTTTTGAGCACACACTGTTTCTAAGCTACTCCCATGTTAGGGTGCCATCTACCAGCCAGGTACCAGCATCTCTAGTCTTCTTTCTAATTGCTACATTAAGAATATCGAAGCTGCAACAGCATTACTGTTGTCTTACTACTTGTGTGAGTCAAGAACCTGGGAATAACACCATTGGCTGTATAAGGACTTACTTGCAGTTACAAAGACCCACTCCTAAGCTTGAATTAGTAATTAATTCAAGCAACCCTTTATAGCATTTTCCTCTTATTTATATGCATGTAATCACTTAACTAGAAGATTCGGCATGGAGAAATTTTAATTTCCTGCATTTATCAAGAATAATTCTGAAAAATGGAAAACAGTTGATTTCTACATATTTTAAGACACAAGAAAAAATATGAAACATAATTAAGGTCAGCCTTATTATTTACTACTATTACTTTTTTTTTTATAAAGGGCCCGAATTAGAAAGCATTATAGTGTAATAGAACAGTATTTGGTTAGCTCCTTTCTTGATAGTGATTAGTTGTTCTCGCCCGTGTGAGGCAGTTTTAAAGTGGAACGTATAGTTTAATAGGCAACTAGAGTCTACTAGTGAGTAAACACTGCTTATATAAATCCAGAGCTAAGAGTTGATTTGGTAAGTCTTTAATACCTTAAAGGAAGCAGGAGCCTAACCCTCAGGCTGTTGTGCCTCCTCCCTCTTCTAGACGCAGCTGTGACACGTAAGGTGTGTTTGCTTTTGTCCTCTACTCCCCTTCCATCCCATTCCCCATCCCCAAAATGGACACAACAAAGCTCCATGCTTGTAACTGGCTGGAGAATGAGTTGATCTTTCTAAAGTAATGTCTACCACTGTAACAAGCTGGAATCAAAATGGCCAGTCAGTGATAAGCCAACTCCTATTAGCTTGCATTAAATTATTTTCACTTGGCAGATAAAATTGCCACTTTTCCATTCTCAATTAGCGTTTGGTTTAATAGGATTGAGAGGCAAGCTGGAGCCGGGGTGGATGCTGTATTTAATTGGTTTGAAAAATCTAGTAACTTTTAATAGATCAAATTTTGAGAGTGTTCCAGAAACACTTGGAACATCTATATTTTGCTTTCCAGATTAATCACAGTCTTAAAAGGAGAGACATTGCTGGTCAATAAGCATTTTAAAATTGTGCTGCTGTATTTTGACTTTTATATCCTTATGAAACTTAGAAAGTTTGTATTAGGGAGGGGAACTTCATTCCCAAGCCACTAGAATCTTTCCTCTTTTGCAAGTTGTTCTGACTCTTGCAAGTGCACCTTGTGGTAAGTCATATACTCAAGTGCTGCTTATAGGAAAGCAGGGACTATCAAGAAAAGAGTAGTGCAGACATCAGAGTCACAAGTTCAAATCCCATCTCAGCTGCCTACTGGCAAGATAACCTTGAACATGTCATTGAATTGCCAGTGCAGCAGGGATGATATGAAGCGTAGAGGTGTAAATATGTAATGTGTATGGTGATAGGTGCTGTATAAATTTTGCCTGTTTTGCCATTAGGTTTCTCAATATGACACTAAAATTTAAAATATACTCACTTGGCCTTCATCCAAATTTCACAACTCACAATGGAAATGGCTGAAAATGGTAGAGCGGTTGGCCCTCATTGGTGAGTCTACTACTAATATGCTCCTAGTCCCAAACTGCCCTCTAAATCTTTATCTTCATATCCATAGATTAGTATGCTCTCCACCCTCACCAGAATATGGCTTCTTTCTGCAATACACGGTTATTAAAACAGAAACTCACAACTGGCCAAAGTACAGAGAATAAGACACTGTATGGAGTGCTCAGCCACAAGTGGATCATCTAGACTATATCCTGTTGTAATTTGAATGAGAATGCTCCCTATGGGCTCACTCATTTAAATACTTTGTCCCCAGTTAGTAGCACTGTTTGGGAACGCTGTAGAACTTTTAATATGTGGAACTTTTCTGGAAGGACACACAACTAGGGGAGGGCTTGAGAGTTGACAGCCCCTCCTCTCGCCGGTTCTTGGTCTCTGTTTCCCACGTGTGGTTGAGATGTGAGCTCAGCTTCTTGCTTCTGCTGCTTGCCTGATGCTGCCATGCTGTCCCTACAACTATGGACGATAGCATCTGGGAATATAAACCAAAACAAAGTCTTCTACATGTTGCTTTTGGTGATGTAATTTTATCACATCAACAGAAAAGTTAACTAATTCTGTTTGTCTGTCTCTCTGTCTCTGTTTCTCTCTCTCTGACTTTGGGATCATCACAGAAGGGTCAGAAAAATTTGAAGAGCCATAGGTAGTGAAGGGCTACCATGAAGCAATGTCTTCTTTACATGACAGGGCAATCTCACATATGAACTCACAGACCTGTATAAACTCAAGTCAGCCAAAACTGTGGTATGCATGGGGAAGGGACACACAGAGCCCTAGCTGAGGAACTACTGGCTATTGGTGGCTGCTAGGGAAAGGAGACTCAGTTTCCTTCAGAGATTCTTGGAAGGTTATCCATGCTCTGGTGACTAGGTACACACCCAAGAATACACTGGTATTCAGTGGCTTTCACCAAAAGAGTTAGGAAGGAAAGGGGGTAGGAGGATTGAAGGAGCTGGAAAGGAGGAAATAGACAGTGGGTTTGGTTAAAATACATTATAGACATGTGTAAAATTATGAAACAATAAACTCAAGCTTTAAATTAAGTTACATAGAACTTTCCCAGGTGACTGGGAAACTGTGGAATTTGCTACAGATGTCATTAAGGAGACAGATAGGGCAATCTGTAGACTAAGACAGTGGCTAGTGACAAATAAATAGGCCAGTTTGGAAAGAAAGGAATGGAGACAAGGCACAAGGGCAAGATTTTGATTTGTCCTTTCCTTTCTAAGAGAAAACACCTTGAGGTGTGGACAGATCAAGTAATAATCATGGCTGCACAATGTATCTTCATGTGTTCTGGACTAAATCAAAGACTACAATGACTTACAAATGACATAAGCTGTAACATCTGTTTAATAAACTTTTGTGATTTGATTAGATACCTGATTTCATACTCCACTTTAGCTTCTGCTATAAATAAGTTAATATACAGGAATTCATATCAGAATTCATGTAAGTACCTGATACATACTAGATGTTTGGTGTTGGGGGCTGCGGGACTCATGGATCAAATTAATTGAAAAATCTTTTAGCGACATGGTTGGATCTTGCCAGTTTGACACAAACCTAGGGTCATCTAAGAAGAAGGAACCTCAGCTAAGAAAATGCCTACATCAAAAAGGGAACCTCAGCTAAGAAAATGCCTGCATCAAATTGGTCTGTGAGCAAGTCCATATAGCATTTTCGTGAGTGATGATTGACATGGTGCAGACCACTGTGGGCAGTGCCATCTATGGGCACGTGATCCTGGGTTCTATAAAAAAGGGTGCTAAGTAAGCCTAGAGGGTAGTAAGCCAGTAAGCGACATTTCCCCCATGGCTTCTGCTTCAGTATCTGCCTTCAACTCCTGCCCCAAGTTCCCTTCATTGATGGACTGTATGATAGGAGGTTAAATAAACTCTTTCTTTCCCATGCTGCTTTTGGTCATGGTTTTATGACAGCAACAGAAATCCAAGCTAGGATACTTAGTAGGAAATCTAAGGTGATTTCATTAGCGTGAATTCAAAATATCATTTTTTCAACTACCTGCACAAACATGTCCATAAAATAGTCTAGTTTATAAATTAAGCAGACATCTTTCAGTGCTTCTGCTTAATCTGTTATTCTGAAGAACTGAGTCAGTGGGTTTTTAAGAAACAGTAGAAAGACAAGATGAGAAAGATGGGAGGCTCTAAAATGAATTGTTTATTATATGTAGAAGAGTATGCAGTTAAAAATCTTATCTTGGATTTTCATGTTTTGATACCATAAAATTTACTAATTAAATGTCTTTATGACTTCTTCAAATAATTTATGGTCATTATCTAATACAATGAACAAGTTATAAAAAGGAATCAAGAAAAAAAGCGTGTATGGTCATTGGGAAGTAATGATGGCTAACACATACTATATGCAAACACTAACACACCCACACATATGATTATAAAAGAATATGGTAATTCATATTACCTTGTCCTTATTACTCCTTCCATTTTTACTAACTTACTACAGTTTTGTTCACTTTTTTTAGTGTAATCACTGAAAATTTTACAGATAGGAGCTTTAAAGTTATTCCAACCCATAGTATTGTCCATTTAAAAAGGAGGGAAAAAAAAGAAGCAACTCTCCCCATATCTCTTTCTTAATTGTTCTAGAAGATTTAGAGGAAAATACAGTTCATCCTGTTGCGTCAAAGTTATGCCCTCTTTGCCTTTTAAAGATGGTCCCTTGGCCTATACAAAAGCATGGAAACACAGATGTGGGTGCATGTGTGTCCACAACAGCACGTGCATGGGTGTATCAACATTGTACTGCCCCTGCCCTCTGAAAAATGTCATTCTTTAAACTTAGCTGTTACGTAACATTTAAGGAGCTAGTGGAGTCGCCCTCAGTTCAAATCAGCTCCTGCATACCTCAGGTTCTGGTTAATGAGCTTGAGAAGGAACACACAAATGCATTCTCTTTGTTTCTGTAGCTTCTAAATTTGCAGCTTCTTTGTGGCTTTTTTCTCCCTAGTGTGCATTTAACTTAAGCTTGACAGAAAACATGGATGGATTTTGTAATAGACGCTATTTGGTACTTAAATCCCACAAAGGCATTTTTGGATAGGCTGATATCAGCAAAATTTTAGTGGGTGGTGAGGGACTGATGCAGAAAATATGTAATTGGCCTCTGTGTAAAATAGTCCACTAATGCTGTCCTGAAGGAGCTTTGGCTTCGTCTGAATCAGAGGAATTTGTGGTAAGTGATTTGTAGCCCATTGGAGGCACCACCAAGGGGGCATTTTGGGCAGAAGGCATACTTTGGAACAGAAGACCTCCTGGGGCTTCGGAGCTTTTACTTCCATATGAAAATACACAGCATATGCTCGGTTTTTGTTCTGGGACTGCCATCGAGCCTTAAAATGTTTTTAGCTTTCAGTTGGAGGAGAATGAGAGGTTAGAGATGGGATGCGGGCAGGGGAGAGGATGCCAGAAAATTGCCCCACGCATCCCTTTGTATCACACAACACTCCTCCACTGGAATGTAGTCTAGTCCTCAATGGCAAACCTTCTCACTTAGACATCTCACCTGTCCTATAAAGGTGCCCATCAGAGCAGGCATTGGTTTTCAGTGATGCAACGGTCTTGTTTATAAAAATGTTCAAGGAGTTAAGATTGTTCTGGAGAACTAACCTACCTGGACACATTCCAGCCTCATTGAATTGACTTTTTTTTTTTGTCTTCCTCTGTGTTCTCTGCATTTTGAGATTTTTCTGAATCCTGGCTTCCATTCATCATTTTTATCGTATTCTTAAAAGGTGGATAATATAGTGTAGCAAGAGTTCGCAAGGAGTCAAGAAGGAAGCATTTTTAAAAACCATTCCCAATAATTTAAATGTGTGATTTCCAAAGAGGTAGCTAGCCACAGGGATGTTTATTTGCAGTAAAAATTCACCCACTCGCATTTCCAAGTCTCTTGTTCTATTTCCCTTGCTCTGTTTGCTAGGTAAATTAAAAACATCCATGAAGGCACGCGCTAACACCAACATTTTGCACAGCAGTAAAAATATCACTTCAGGAAAGGTGTGATGAATGGCTGCTGAGCCCAGAAGGGAGCTGTTTGAACCGGAGTTTCTTCCCGGCATCTATAATAAGATACTTCAGTTTCCTTCCATATTTGCCCTCATATTGGGCTCTGTGCTAAATTTACCATTTTTATTGCATGTGATTTTTAATGCTTGTATTGTGGTTTGAAGATTGAGAAGTTGGAAGCCTAGCCCCATGTGTCTAGAGGCAGGGTCTTTAAGGAAGTAGCAAATTATGTTAGAGTATGTTTTACTAGGTGAAAGAAACCTGGTCAAGCAGCGAGTCCTACACTGCATGCTCTCTTTCCAATGAGATGCAGCCAGAAAGTGCATTGCCAGAACCTGAACTAGGCATGCCCTTTGGATTTCTAGCCTTGAAAACCAGGAGCCAAAAGTCCTCTGTTCTTTAAAGAGTAGCCTGCCTCAGGTATTCCAAAACCATTTGTAAGAAACATCGAAGTCCTTCTTAGAATCATCCTTCCTTGCTGATTTGTCTTTCCAGGGCAGAGGCTACCCCCAGAGGGCTTTCTGTAGCCATCTTACTTTGTCATGTAACTGCCGTTCCTATACCTACTGTACTGATGATGGCTTCTACGCATTGCCCACCTTGCTACAGTATCTTTCCTATGAATTATTCACTCTGGCATTTCCAGTGTTTAGATTGTCTCCAACACAAACCAAGCTACGTTATCTATAAGGTGATGTTCAACATCTATAGACCATCCCTCAAAGACTAAAGCCTGTCACCCTTATCCCACCTCCCTATTATCTACTCTGTATTGACTTCATTGCAAAGGATTATTGTAAGGGAGGAAAAGCCATTAGTAAGAGCAGAAGTAGAGTGGTGGGCAAAGAGCCATTTTCCATTTACCTCAACAATTGTTTGACACAATACTTCCTGCAAGACCTGTGTGATGGGGAAAGTATACTGGGATTATTTGGAAAAGATGGTCACAGGTGGTTCATACATGCATACAGATCCTTGAGGAGAAATATGATTCATGATTTTTTGATGCAGAGAATTTTAAATTTTAACAGGTCTAGAATATACCTTTGATAGGATATATAGACAAATGCACAGGAAATAGAACAGTGTTTTGAGATATTATAAAGAAGTATATAGACGAATCACACAAAGTTTTGAATTAACACTTCAAACTGAGCAGGCCTGAGATTAATTTTCTGATTGTAATGGTATTAGCTACAGGTCTCCTGAAATATTAGTAAAGGTTAGTGCTAGCATGACTTAATCATTCAAAAATTGGTGAGTGCTTTTATAAATAAGACGTCACTAAGAATGCAGCGTCAAACAAAATATACACCAGGAGATAGACAAATAGGTGAGCTGCAGCCGGCCGTCTGTGCCAGGGAGGGAGGAATAGTGCAGCCTCTCTGGGGAGCATGGGAGATTACAAAGTGTGCTCTCCAGAACTTTGCATCATCTGGGAGAATGACAGTTTAACTAATGTGGCCATTAGCACCCTGACTGCCAACCCATACCACATAAGGAAACTTTAAAACAAGGTGGTGCCTGGGTCCTCTCCTGGATTTTCAGCTTTTGTGAGTCTTAGACATTTACCTTTTAAAAATAATACCATATTTAGGCCAGGCAGTAGTGGTGCATGCCTTTAATCCCAGCACTTGGGAGGCAGAAGCAGGCCGACTTCTGTGAGTTCCAGGTTAGCCTGGTCTACAAAGCAAGTTCAAGGACAGGTAGGACTGTTACACAGAGAAACTTTGTTTCAAAAAAAAAACAAAAACAAAATAAAACAAAATAATCCCATATTAAAAAAAAAATCTTTGCCATGCCATATGTTGATGATTGCTGTATTTGAGAACTAGACATAAGATTTCATTGTGCTATTTTCTTTACTTCTATTTTTGAGACATTCTAAAATTAAAAAAAAAAAGATTTTTAAGGAAAGAACAAATGTTCACCTCAGTTACTTAGATGCGTGTCAACATTGAGACTCATTGGTGCTGGTCGAGAGAGAGAGGGATTAAATCAGACAGTTCAGGTACTAATATTAATGTACAAACAATGTATACATTGAGGTCATTAAGGTAACTTTTTTCCCATCTAAATCAACTTAATTCTTCCTTAGTACTCTTCGTTAAAAGCAAACTGAAAGCTTAATCCCAGTCAGATGAGTGCCCTAGCCTACATTCTCAAGGTGAGGTCTATGTTGGAGCTTCTATTAGTGTCAGCCACAAACTTGTAAATGATCTTTCATGGCTTTTGTCTGTCTGTCTGTCTGTCTGTCTGTCTTACTCTGACCTGATTTACAGCTGACAGTTTAAGAAAGGCCCTGTAGAAAAGATCCTCATTCATTGTGAAAGGCCTTTTCAGGCTTCGGTCTTTTTCATTTTCTTCCCTTCCCTTCTTGAATTAGTTCTCTCAAAATCCATTCTCTACTGTCTGACACTTTCTCCCATTTATCATCTACCGTACCTGCAAGATCCAGCTCTCCCAAATCAAATGCTAAGAAGTTATACTTTAAAGCATTTCTCAATGTCCCAATTTACTGTATCATTTCTTCTTAGGAGAAAGAGCAGATTCCCCCATGTAACCTAAAAGCTGAGAGGACTAAGAGGTACCCAGAATTGCAGTACATGGGGACACAACATTTATAATTTAAAGTATCCTACAACAAAAATGTTGTATGAAAAATCCAGAAATAAAATATTTCATATTTTATTTAGATCATAAGGGATCTAAAAATAAATAAGTCAATCTAGCTAGAGTTTAGAGGGATACAATTGTAACTAGCAAGGCAAGGAAAAGGAAGATGATGAACAGTGGGCATGTCATGTGACTGTTTTATCTTAAAGGCAATGGAGAGGCATTGAAAGTTAGTGCCTCAGACAGGCAATCTCACCAGATTTATGTCTAGTAAACATTAATTTGGCTGAGTTATGGATTCTGGATAGGACAATGAGATTGAATGGAAGCAGGCTGCCACTTTGCTATTATGTAAGAAAGATAATTGTGGCCTTGTAGGAAAGCAGTAGAAGCAGAAATTGAGAAAGCTGGGCAATAGTCGGTGGGATTAACAGCACTTAGGGGTTGACTAATGTAATTAATGAGTCAAAGTGGTGTGTTAGAGATGATGGCAGTGCTAACATGGGTAGCTGGGTGAATGGCGTGCCATTTAATATAGGGACGGTCTGCTGTTTGAGGGAGTAATAACGTAAAACAATGAACGCCTGAGCTCAAAAGGGAAGGTGTTCAAGCAGTGGTTCTCACCCTTCCTAACACTGTGATCCTTTAATCCGGTTCCTCATGTTGTGGTGACCCCCAACCATAAAACTGTTTCATTACTATTTCATAACTATAATTGTGCTACTGTTATGAATTTTATTGTAAACATTTGATAGGCATACTATCTGATAGGTGACCTCCAAAGGGGTTGCTACCCGCAAGTTGAGAACCACTGTGTTAGATTTAAAGTATTTCTTGACTGCTCCGATAGGAGTGCCTGGTACACTGTTGACTATGTATGTATAGAGGTCTGAGTAGAGACCTCTTCTACAGAGAGAAAATTTTCAGTTACCAACATAAACAAAGGTAATTGAGGTTTTCTGTGATTCAAAATACTCAGATTTGGAATTCAAAACATTTGCCTAAATTATAACTCACTTAAACATCCATTTTATTTTAGATCCTTATTTTCCCAACCTACAGTGATACTAGTAGTTCCTTACATCTAGCAAAAACCAACCAAGTAACTAGAGCTGTATCTGGAACTATAGCGCACTATTATTGCTTTAGTATGTTTATTTGATATACAATCCCCTCTTATATATAAGAAAAATATTGAATGGCATATATTTATTTTGTTAATTAAGATGGATTAAAATTAATTTTGTTTTAGATACCCACATAAGATAATAGAATTCCATAAACTAGGCTCATGCTACATATACTATACAATGCTATACTATACTGTACTGTACTGTACTATCTTAGGGTTACTGTTGCTGTGATGAAACACTATGACAAAAAGCAAGTTGGGGAGGAAAGGGTTTATTTTATTTATACTCCCAGGTAACAGTGCATTACTGAGGAAAGACAGAACAGGAACTCAAAAGGACAGGAACCTAGAGGCAGGAGCTGATGCAGAGGCCATGGAGGGGTGCTGCTTACTGGCTTGTGTCTGGCTTGCTCATCCTACTTTCTTATAGAACCCAGGACCACATGCCTAGGAATGACCCCATCCATAATGGGCTATACCCCTGTATATCAGTCAGTAATTAATAAAGTGTCTAAAGGCTTTCCTGCAGCCAGATCTTACAGAGGCATTTTCTTTAATGAGGCTCCCAGCTTTGAGATGAGACTTCCCTAGTATCAAGTTGACATAAAAAGTATCCAGGACAATTGACCCCTTGTCAACTTGACAAACCACTACAACCCTATTTAACAGTAACTTTTCTTTTTTGTTCATCCTCAGGTCTCATATTAATAATTATCACAATATGAAACAGATTACATCCTTAAAAATCCCACAGCCATTACAGATTCAAACGCTTGAAAAGTTCAATCTCTTAAAAAAAAATACAGTCCTTTTCAAAAATTAAAATCTCTGTAAAACTCCGAAATCTCTTTAAAAGTTCCAAATCTCTCAACTGTAGACTCCGGTCAAATGAAAATTAGTTAAATACTTTCTTACTTCAAGAGGGAAGAACCAGGACACAGTCACAACCCAAACAAAGCAAAATCAAACTCCAACAGTGTAAGGGACTGAAGTGTCCAATGTTAAGGGTCCACTCGGAATCTTCAGGGTTCCACTAAAGGGCTTTTGTGACTTCTTAAGTGCCTCCCTCTTCAGCCCACATGGACTATCTCATAGGCTTTGGTTGGCTCCACTCCTCCATGGCTAGGTCTATGCTTGGTGATCACAGTAGGGTACTGGCATCTCCAGAACACTGGGTTCTTCTTCAACTGGGCAGCACTTTCACAAGTAGCTCCTCCTGGTTTCTCTTCTTAGTGACAGTTCTTAAATTTTCTCAGGTTGACCCCTTCAACCTAGGACTTCAAATGCTAACTGAGGCTGCACCCTCACCAATGGCCTCACCTGCCTCACCGTGCCAAAAAGTGCCAAGCCTTGCTGCTCTCCATGACGCCTTCTTGCCTTCAAAACCAGGACCACTTTGTGACTCTTACACTATTAAGTTTGACTTTTGGCACAGGGTACGAACTCATCCACCTCTGGAAGACGGCTCTTCTGTGTGGACTCTGAGAAAACACTTCCCAGAAGATTTTACCTCAGTGATTCTGTTTTTTTCTTGATCACCACTAATTTCTTGGCTCCTGCTAATTGGCATCAACTGTCACAGTACAGCAAGGGTTTTACTTGAATGATTCTCATCTGTTATTAACCATGGCCTTTTTTTTTTAATCTCCAGCCGATCAGACACCACAGATTCTTCATACAAATAGCCCAATAGTCTTTGCTTCTCTTGAAAACTTCACAAGCTAGGCCTCCATAATCTGCACGGTTTTCAACATTCTTATCTCCCAAGATCCTACAGAACAGTTCATTCCACAGTGGGCTGGACCCTTCCACATTAATCACTAATTAAGAAAATCCCCCATGTTCTTGCTTACCGCCAGAGGTATTTTATAGTTGCTGTCCCTTGGTCTCTGATGACATGAGCTTGTGTTAAGTTGACATAGGAGGTATCCAGGTCATATACTATAGAATTGGGGTTAGAACCTTGAAAATGTCACTCTGAATGAATAATGTGGCTTTTCATGTTAATTTCTATGAACCAGTTAATGGATTGAAAACATAATCTAACTTGGTTGGGTTTTGTTGTTGTTGTTTGTTTTGTTTTTTGTTTTTGTTTTTGTTTTCTGAGTAGCAATGTATTCTACAGAAAGACTAAAACACCATCTCTAGATAAATCTAACAAGGTATTCTGGTGTGGCATTAGGGATGTGGCTCAGTTGGTAAAATGCTTCTCACACAACTCTGAGGACCTAAGTTCAGGTCCCCAGTACCTATATAAAAAGCAGAACATGGCAGTGTATACCTATAACTGGGGAATGTGAGAAAATATACTTGGGGCTTACTGGACAGTAAACTGTCAGACTGCAGGTTTAGTGAGGGACCCTACCTCAAAAAATAAGTTGGAAAATAGATGAGGAGACACTCCATATCAGCTTGTCATGTTCATGCAAACATGTGCATGCACACATATATACCAAGCAAACTTGCATACACAGAGGCACAGATGTGAACCTCTACATGCACACACAAATACATAATTAGGAGAGAATGTTAAGGTACTCTAGCTTCTAGAGTGCTTAAGAGCAAAGAATAGACAGTGATTTGCACAGGACTTAGCATGCACAGGACTCTGAGTCCAGTCCTCTGCAGAGAGAGAGAGAGAGAGAGAGAGAGAGAGAGAGAGAGAGAGAGAGAGAGAGAGAGAGAGAGAAATGGTAATGGGATTTCCATCAGTTGAGAGAGTTCCTATGTGATTCTTTTATCTTGTAACATCAAGCTATCTTAGTTTGTAGAATCACAATCATATCATTTGCATAGTTATCACTAAGTGACACATTGTTGTGTGATGTATGACTGCATGATCATATTTAGCCGAAAGAAAATGAAGAAGTGAAATAATAAAACTGGATTAGGTAGAAGAGGGGGACCAAGCGAGAAAGAAGAGACCAAAGCCTATTGTGGGCAGCAGATGTCCCCATCTGCCTTAACCATGCCAGTGGGACACCCCTAATTGGCCAGAAGTTATATATTTGGCCCTAACTGATGTGAAGTTATTATTTCATTTTTTTCCTTAACTGTACCAGGGTATGATCTCAGTTTCACTATGTTGAGTGTGAACCCAACACTTCAGAAGAGATCTAGGAGCTAGAAAACATTAACTCTAGGAATATTTTATTGAGAAAGGTTATTCTAATTTGAAAATTTTCTATTTTACATGTGTGTTTGTCAATAAAAAAAAGATAGGAAAATTCAGTTTCCAATCCCTCTTCACAGTATACATACTGTGTTGACCAGAAATGCTGGGTTTGGGGCCTCTTTCCTCCTAATGAGTAGTGTGTTGTGATACAGAACTTATGTCCCCAGTGGATTCTGTGCTCTCAGAGCTACTAATTTATCTTATAAGAATTAATACTGTCTTTGTTAATATCCTAAGGTCCAGCCCTTTAGTGAAGTCGTCATTCGTGTGTGTGTGGGTGTGTGTGTGTGTGTATGTGTGTACCAGGCTGAAATACTTCAATGCTATTTTAATACTTCCTATGACAAGACAGGCCCATCTACAAGAAAACCCTTCTTTTCTTAATAAGAAACCTTCCATGTTCTCTGTTTTAACACGAGCCTGCAGTAAGCTGAGAGCTATTTGATGCTGAATTCTGAGCAAAGGGTTCTTTGTGGGCAGGTCTGTCAAACAGCATAGTTTCCATGGCAACTCTGGCTAGATAACCCATTTGGGAAAATACTTGTAGGACCTAACACTCTATCATCTGTCATTCAATAATTTCATGTTCATAATAACTAGGAAATCAATGGCTATCCTCTGAGACAGTTTGTGGAAAGGGCAGGCATGCTATTGGCAGCACTGGGGTTTACATTTGTGTCTATTTGTTGTGATTCCAGTGCCAAGTCAGGAGTGTGAGGAATAATGTGTGTGTTTGGACTGGCACAAAGATTAAAGGCAGGTTCAGTTTGCAATCTAATTACAGCCACAGTGTTTACATGTACAAAGGGAGGAAACCAAATGGCGTAGTAGTAAAGCATTTGCTAGACCATCGGGAGGGAAGGCTCACCTAATGCTAACATTTCACATTTAAAATTCTGCAAGAAAATGCAAGCCCCAGTCATCATGAGACTGGCATGAACAAACTTAGTAACGTAAAAGGCATTTTTTCTTATCTCAGCTTTCTAATTAAAGTGCTTATCACTGTAGAAGCTGTGTTACCTGAACGTTATGTACAGAATATAAAGTGATCATAGAAAAGTAATTAAAATTCTGAAGCATGGGACCTGTTGACTTGACATACAATTCATTTTTAGAGCGAGGTTTGATAATAAGGCAAGTTAGCTGATTAGAGAAATATACACTTAATAATTATTACCTTGACAGTGTTCATCAACTGAAAAAAATGTCAAGAATAATTTCAGCAAATGGACATTATAAACAAGAATGCATGATGAATTGAGACCATAAATGTGAGTGGAGGAGAAAAATTAGGCATTTTGTAATCTGTAAAGAAAGGGCTACTTCACCTTTATAAAATTATTTAGGAGTTGCCAATTCATTCATTATAAAATAGTGATTGTTTTCAATCTAAAAGCATTTCCACACAACAATAAATTGCTTTTCTTCAGCACAACATGATTTAAAAGCAAGCCACCCCTATTGGCTATGCACAGTGGTGGCACCTCTCTATAAGTTTATGGAATCCAGGTTTTGTCAAAGTGGACCTGTGGGTACAGATTAAAACATCATCATTTTCAACATGTGAGAGGAAGTCACCTGAAGTGAAATAGAATTTTATTCAAAGCAAGAGTAGTTCCCCAAAGAGTTGTGCTAAGGATGAGCCTGGGAAATGAATAGATTGTGTGACACCTCAGATCTTCAAGCCCAACCTCCACTGAAGACTATTATAGTTTAAATAATTGGTGCGTGTGCGCGCGCATGCATGCCCGTGCACATGTGCATACATGTGTGCATGCACGCATGCACAAGCTTACACATGTACACACTTGTGTATCAGGTTCTCTATGTGCACCATGTGTATGCGGGTACTTGTGGAGGCTAGAACTCACAGAGCCAGAGCCCTGGAACTGGAATTACAGACAGTTGTGAGCTGCTTCAGATGGGTGCTCGGAATTGAACCCAGGACCTCTGAAAGAGTAGCAAGTGCTCTTAATTGATGAGCTATCTCTCCAGCCCCTACTGAAGAGTTTTAAAGTCAATTTTTATTTATTGATCTATTTATTTTTTGCCTTTTTGAGACAGGGTTTCTCTTTTTAGCCCTGGCTGTCCTGGAATTCACTGTGTAGCCAAGGCTGGCCTCAAACTCACAGAGATCCACCTGCCTCTGCCTCCAGAGTGCTGAAATTAAAGGTGTGTACCACCGCTGCCCAGCTCATAAAGTCAGATTTTATATACTTTTAATAAAAGTATACAATTTTCAAAAATCTGGTTGAACAAACAGTGTTTTTACTCTTTTTTCTTGCTTTCTTCTGAAACTTTCTTTCCTTTCTTCCTCTACTTTTTTTCTTCTTTGTATTACTTCTGGTTCTGAGGGCTATCTATAGCTATTGTATTAGTCATTTATATTTGAATAAATAATGAGCAGTTTTGCTCTCTTTACCTTTAAAATTTTCCTCAAATATCATAGATATCTAAGTAGATACATACGTGAGTTTCACATGGTATCAAAGGCAAAGCTATTACATTATAGAATAAAATAAACTCTTTTTACAATGTTTTCATTGGGGCATATTCACTACACAAAGTGAATGCTTCACAGTGATATGTTTGTTCAAGTGTATCATATACTTGAACCATATTTCCTCCTCATTACCATCTCCCATCCCTCTCCCTCCTGCTAATTCCTTCATTTTCCAAAGTATTACCCTGAGTTCTACATAGAAGAGGAAGCATACAATATTCTCCTCCCTGGGTTCAGATTATTTTGCCTAATGTGATGGTCCCCAGGTCGATCCATTTTTATCTGCAAATAACAGTACCCTTTTTTCTTCTCTAGGGTTTAATAAAACTCCAGTTAGCATATAACAATTTTCTTCATGGAATGAATTCTGACTGGAAATAGTCTTTTTTGTAAGGATGTTGATTGCATATCTAAATATAACAACAGATAAGAAATCAGATGAGTTGAACAAGACAAAATATTTCCTGAAAGCCATAAAGGGGCCATGGTCAGTCAACACAGCCAGCTGGCCATGGTTCTGTTGTAGGAGGCAAATTCTAAGTGTAACTCATTTCTGGATTTGTAAAACGTGGTTGCCCTCTATTCAATTTTGTTACTCCTTTAGGTGTCTGCCATGAATATTCATTGAGTCTTTACTGGGTTTCCAGCATTGTACTGGAAAAGACAAGGTGTCTACCCTCATGCCTCCTGGGCCATTAAAGAGAGAGAAGACACTGGAGGAATTCATATCGCGCCAACACAGGAAAGGTTCTGTCCGTCATTCTCAGCACTTATTCCTACTACGGTGGAACTTTCTGAATTTAGATTATCATTACCATTTTAAGACATAATGATTTATGACTTTACAAATTACTCAAAAATAAAAGTCCATCGAAAGTTTCATGCTTTCATTGTTCCATGCATTACACAGGATATTTTTGTGTATTCTCAAAACTAGTATCAGAATAGACATCAATTGCATAGGGCTGTTTTTTTCCCCTGTGGTTTAAAACAACAAAAATCTATTGTTTCCTGGCTTTAAAGACTAGTGGTTGAAAGCAATGTATGTGTCAGCTGGTCATGTTCTTCTCTGTAGCCCTTGTGTGGAGATGCTACCTGGAGCTTCTGGTCTCTGCTGCACTGGCTTGGAGAGAGATAGAGGTAGAGCATTCCTATGACTGTCTTCTTACACAGACAAAATTGTATTGAAGTAAGAGCCCACCCTATTCCTCATCTTAACCAGTGACATCCACCTGACGTTATGTTCTGATAAGGTCATTTTATATAGTGCAAGATCTTGGCATTTCTTTCTGGAGGTACATACTTCAAATCATGATAGCATCTAACTTTCCATTTTAACTTTTTAACTCTTAGAAAAAAAACTTTACAATATGAACAATAACATATGTGATTTATATCAGAATAATTTCCAACAGTCTTTCTTTAGTGTTTTGTTGAAGAGAGTCATGTTTTTCCTTCTTGTTTGTGCTTGAAGTGTCATATGCATGCATTTCCTAAAAGCCATAGATACTGCAGATGCTTCAGAATACACAGGTAAAACACCTGCAGAAGTAAACATGGATATTCTGGAATTTTTGCATGATGATCCATCTTTTAAATACAAGCTATTGCCTAGAATTCCTTACTAGAGCAGTGCTAGAAATACCATATCTGCTGTTATACTGTTTTCTTCTTGAGGCTTCTGTCTAGTAGTTCTGGTCTAGCTTCCAGTGAAACGTCATAGTCACAGTTTGGAATGTAGCTGGAGTGCTCAGGGCATCTTCCCTTTGGTGCCTTCTGTAGAAGGAAAGAGGCTGCCATGAGATGTAAAGGAAGAGTGTTTTAATTTGGAATCCTGTTCTGGCTTAACGACCTGACAGTGGAAACTGACTGGACCTTAATGTTCTCACTTTCAAAAATGAAAGGGCCGTTGTCAGGATGAAGTGACACACCACTGAAGAGCGCCCTTTTCACGGTCAGAAACATGGGCACCACCTGCAGAAAGGCTAAGCCCTCGCCAACTGGTAGTCCGCAGCAAGGGAGCCTGGTCTTCCACAGTCTACTGCCTGAGATGTGGGAACACAGAGACTAGTGTTACTCTCAGCTTTTGTACAGATGTCTTTCCAGCCTTACTGCATTCTCCTTCCTGTTGGAGAAAGGAGTACCAAAGAAACAGGAAGATGGCAGCCCCTGTGCCAGCTGCAGGTACACTAGCCCCAACTCTTGTTCTGTGTTTTTGACAGTGGGCTGTAATGAAACTTGTACCTACAAGTGAGAAGTAATGTTGGTCGCCTTTACTTTTCTCATTGGGTGAAAGCTAAAACAGTCATGGGCATAGAGCTCTGTTGCCTGAGGTTCCCAGATGGAAGCACAGACAAGAGATGAGGCATCTTGGGTTTGATTTCTCGCATCAAACAGCAAGGAGGACAAGAAAATTCTGGCTTACATCATGCTACAGGGTTATTGTTGCTTGAGCACTGCTTAATTGGAGCAAAGACACCATTTCAAGCAAACGATATCAAAAGGCCTTTCATTTAAACCTAGTTGAATCTTGCCAAGTTCCTGTAGTGGACAAACAGAGTGGATAGAACTTTTACTCTTCAGTTTCTTCACCTGTTAGTGTTAGTTCTTCCATGATCGGCAAGGTTTACCCCAGGTGGCTATGCCTAAGAACGCAACTTGTTAACAGGAGGAGACAAAGAGAGTGAAAGGTTAGAAACCAGGCTGAAGAGCTGAGGTTTAGCCCAAGTCTAAATACCACCCATTTCTACATGACCTGGGGCAGATGTGTTATCGGACTGCATCACTTTCCCTAGTCCTTAAGTGAGGAGATTTTACCACATCAATTTAATTTGCATTTCTAGGATAAAGACCTCCTCATTGAAAATCTGATGATTCCTGTAGATTGTTTTCCCACTGAAGATAAATATACATACATACAGTGTGTGTGTGTGTGTGTGTGTGTGTGTGTGTGTGTGTGTGTGTGTGTGTGTGTGTGTGTGTCTTGGGGGAGGGGTGTTCCTGTCAGACCTTGAAGCACTGGCATGTGTATTTGGAGTTCTTGGCCTTCATGCCTAGTCACTTTGTAGTCCACATCATTAATTCACCCCTAGTCATGTCCATTTCATTCCCACTGCAACAATAGCAAAAAGGAGAAAAAGATAAAGACGAAAAAATGAGAAAAAGGTATGACTACAGCAGTGATTAAGCAGAATTGATTTCATTTTCAACTCGTTGACTACAAAGTTGGCCACACATAAGAAATAGGGTCATCTTCTTGCATAGTCATAAGCCAAGTTAGAAATAGGGCATTCTCTTATTATCTATATGAATGTGGATAACTGACAGCACCAGCAAGTTCTTTTTAAAATTTTTATCATTTATTTTTTGAGATTATAATTGCATCATTTTTTCTTTCCCTTTCCTCCCTCCAAAGGCATCCTCTTTACTCTTTCAAATTCATGACCTCTTTTTAATCAATTTTTGTGTATATATATATATATATATATATATGTGTGTGTGTGTGTGTGTGTGTGTGTGTGTGTGTGTGTGTGTGTAATTACATTGATCCACACTGGGCTAACAGAGGAAAGTCAACATTAACTCCAGGAAAATAGAAATTATATTATAAGAAGGAAATATACATGATGTGGCTTCCCTGTAAAAGTATGGGTATATGATGGCTACATATTGATTTAAAACAATATATGAAAGAACAATTAATATTAAATGTTAGAAGGTGAGTAAAGAAATTCTTGTTATCTGTTTTAGAACATTCATACTTAAAATATAACACTTAAAATTTCAGAAGATCTTACTGAATGAAGATGGTGAATATTAATCAGTTTTATATAAAACTACAACTATGATGAAAACTCACATACAGCTACAAAGACGATTACCAGGAAAACAACCTCAGCTGGAGTCTTATGAGTAATATTATAAAGTTATAATGTGAGGGGCTTTCCTTGCTCCAAGGCCAGCACAGTCCCCAATGCTGAGGGGCCAGATGAAGGTAGAATGCATTGATAGCACTGAATGTTAGCTGATAATGTCAGGAGAACTAAATGGATCCTGGCTGGAGAGGTGTGGCATGGCAAAGAGTGTGAGGACTGAGGTATTAATCTTCACGTACTGAAAGTTTCACACTAGTAGGATTATGTATGATGACATTTCTATGGGGATATGCTTCCAGCCTAGATGAATGGTAGAGAACAGTAGTAGAGGTGCCAGGGAGGGTGGGACATTGATGATAATGTCAACTTGGTTGGGTGGCTAAAATAAGGACATTTAGGAGGCATAGTCAAAAGAACTCTCCATTTTCTATGTGTCACTTTGTAAAGTTCAGGTCCTGCCTTTAAGAGTTAAATGAACAAGCATATTGGCCAATGTATAAAAAAATACTGACATTGCTTTTCTAGAAGTTTTTGTTGGAAGGCAGCCAACATTTTGGTAATGTTTAAACTTTGGTAAAGGATTATCGTTAAGTACATCAACATTTTTCTCCTGTATTTAAAAGCAGAAATAGGTTACCTTGTGCTAGATAAAACATAATTATTTGAAGACAAGGAATTGTGTCCAGAAGGCAGGCTTTGCCATAGCAACCTTCACACTGAACTACAGTGTGCCTTTCAGCTTTGCAGAGGTAGTTTATCATTCGAGACGTGTGCCGAATGTGTCACATTTTACTATCCGCTTATTTAGTTAGAGAGCCAAGATCATGACTCGAGATTGGATTATTCTAAGTTCTGTCTTATTTTTATGCTTGCAAGTATAATATGCTTACACTTTAAAATCACTTTAAATTTTTAAATAGAATAAAACAGACTGTCTGGCAAGCACGCACGGGGCCAAGAAGTAAAGCCATTCTTCAATGTGCTTCCATGATTTTGCAACTATGTGTCTGGGGCAGACACAAATATTTTTCTCCAAGATTGGCAAATATTTTTTTTTCTTAAGCTGAACCATTAAAATTTTAAGGGTTTAAATATGGTACAGATTGGAGGAAGAACTGAATTAAAATATGACTGAATGCACAAAATTTATGTCCACATTTTCCCCACATTCTCTATGGACTGTGAAGCCATTGCAACTTACAGTCTGAAAAACCAAGGTTGTTTTTTATTTTATCTTTCATATAATTTCTCTTCAGTTTAAAATTAGAAAATCTTAAGCACACATACACACAAACAAAAACAAAGACAAAGGAGAATGGAGTCTTTCTGATTATAATTATTTAGGTTTTGAACTCAATATGTATTTTTATACACATCTAGATATTTGGACAGACTTACCCACAGGAAGAGATAGAGAGAAGGAGTGAATTGACTTCCTTCCCCTGTGGAGATATATTAGTTTTGTCTCCCCACCACACCCATCCCCAATCCCATTCAGGGCCTTAAGCTTTTCTAGAAAATGAGTGATCCTGGGTCAAGTCTATCCTGTGTCAGAGTCAGGTGTTCTGGTTAAATAACAAAAGTCCATCATTATTCCCTCTTTGTAAAAGCCTCATGGGTCTCAATGTTTGAACACAGTGGTGAAACCCCCAAAGAACATATTCTTAACATGAGACTTTCCTGTCTCCATGTTAGCCTCCCCTGGTTGTTCAATGAAGAGGTTGTGTAGCCTTTTTTTTTTTAACCACTTTTAGAAATGGAATACTGAAATGGATGCTGTACCCCAACCAGACATAATCTCTAAATACTGTACTTAGGATGGAAGTTGTCATACGTATTCAATTCTAAGAAAGATATTTGCATTTTGTCATTTTAATTTGTTTTCAATGTAAAAAGCTGTTTAATATTCCTAATAGTTTAAATATTGTATGGCTTTCTTTTGTCTTCTGCTCCTAAACTAATACTTAATTGATAGTCATTTTATGTGCAATGCTACCTTTGGCCAGAGGGAATTTGATGAGTGCTATTATCAATATCATCTGTTTGAAGGGAAAGAGTGCAAACTCAGTCTAAGATTCATGGATTGCTCCTCCTTAATTTTACCAGTAATTTGGTTTCCATGACTCCTTAGTCATCCAGAAGTGCTGTGGGGTATCTGTTGAGTGCTAGCCAGTAAGCACATGCCAAAAGACAGGAATGGTGCTTGCTTTCCAATATTTCACAATCCAGAAGGCTCTAAGAATGCAGTGTCCAGAATTCTTGTACTAATTCTGGGACGTAGGTGTGGAAGAAAGGGTATTTGGTTCAGCCACAGAGAGGAGGAAACACTTGGAGAAGCGAAAAGTGTGAATTTTCAAATAGATGATGAATCCACACAAGAGTGGACATAAAGAGAGTTGAAGCCACAGTTCGTTCTCTCTCTCTCTCTCTCTCTCTCTCTCTCTCTCTCTCTCTCTCTCTCTCTCTCACACACACACACACACACACACACACACACACATACTCACACACACACATGCTTGCACATGCACACATATATATGCAGATACATATATCTAACTTAGTCTAACATATTATCTCTCAATAGTCATGTAACATATATCTCAATTCATTAATTTTGAATCTTTCATCCTGGAGGAAATAATATGCAACCCACATCACACATATGCAACATAACATTTGTGTGATTACAGGTTTGTATAATTTCGTAAAACTGTGCAGCACGGAATACAGAGCAGGATTTATGCGGTTCTAACAGGGTTATTTTTCCTGCTTCTCTGCACACCCTTCTGCAGCACATTATCATTAATTTGAATTTATAACTGACATTGACAAACAACAAAAGTACACTGATACTGCATACATTCATTTTTAACAGAAATATGCTTCAAGATCTAACTTGAAAAACTTGGAAACATCACTTTCGTTCTATAGAACATTAATTGAAAATAGAGTGTTATCCTATGTGAATTATTGGCATTGTTTAGGCATTATCTGAAAGTAGTAATTGGGAGAAAAGATCCTATGAAATTCATTTCCCAACACCAACAAAGAATTCCTAGTTTGTATCAAAAGAAGGAAGTAACTAGAGTCACTACATAGAGATACCAGTTTTATAAAAATTGGCCCCATGGAATTTTATATCTGGTTAATTTTTTTTTAAAGCCTAATTTTTGAGAACTCACATACTCACATTTCATGCAAAGGCAAAAGCAAGTTCCAGCTCTATAAATAGTCATGACTTTAGCGTGCTTTTAATGACCAAACAGGAGATTCTGTGAGATTCATTGCATTTAGCCTGTGGCTACGTTTCTACCATAAAATTTCCTCCGAGTTGGCTGTTATGTAAAACAAAGTGGTTTCACTGTGGCCCTCCTTGGAGGACAGCCTGATGCATAAAGAAGGTGCCCTGCTGCTGTTTCCGTGAGGATGCAGCAGCAGCAGCTGGGGCAAAAGGTCTAACTGCAAAAGAGTGGTTAAGGACCAGTGTAGGATGTGGATGTCTGGGGTGACTGCTGTGTCAGGTGGGCATGTAGCTGAAAGCCCACAGCCTGAGAACCAGTCACATGTGACAAATCTGTCCTTGCAATTTGATAGGATGCCCCGCTCGGCTTCTCATGGCCAGAAGAAGAAAAGAAGATTTCAGGTTAAGGCGATGTAACTCCATTCTGAGATAAAGCAGGATTTTCCTATGCTAATTTGTATTACTTTCCATAAGAAATGAGAAGGCAGGAAATCCTTTATTAAACGGGGTTTTTAGTGATAAGCACGTGTCAGAACCTTTCATTTTCTCCTGGTTTTTGGCTCAAATACTGGTTTCATATCTGGTGGTTTGGTTTTATGTTTTTTTGTTTGTTTGTTTGTTTAAAGAAAAAAACAGTGATGGAGTCTATGAGAGTCTACATAAAACAGTAGTTGGATGGCAACCTAGTTGCTGGCACGCTTGTGTTTCCGTGTGCTGTAATCCTGCTAAGTACCCACACAATGGTGGAACAGCTGGTGCAGGCTTCAGGAGGGGTGTTAGTGTGCTATGTTGGGACTTGAGATCCATGCAGCGAATGAGCTGGGTCAGCTTTGAATAGCCATAAGCACCCCTCAGACAGCTGGCCCAGTGTCTACACACCAGCCAGTCTTGGGAAAGAGCCTCTTCGGATAGCATTCATTTTCTTCTCCAGCAGACGGCGAGGTAACAGGAGCCAGGTGGACTGTGCACCTTGGGACTTTCACCTAATGATCTTCTGGAAAGCAGGTGCATTGGCAGGGAGTTTAAGCTGCTGAAAACCCAACCAGTATTAAAGAGCAAACCTTTGCTACCATTGGGGCTGTTATAGGAGTGGGGTGCATTAGCGTTAGATCATTACAAAGCATTTTGCTGACTACCGCAGAATTAATGGCCCTTTTACGGCTCACAGTTAATGACTGTCAAGAAACAAGTTTATATCTGTTCAAATTGTAATGTTAAATCAAAGTAGCCAGCTGCCAGATGCATCCAACACATGCAGAGTCCTTCTTGTATAATAACGTTTGATGCTTTCCTTACACCCAGCAGCTTATTGGATCGCTGCTAAGAACCTAAATTGTCTTTCATGTGCTTGATATACATTTATCAAGGCAGAAGCTCGGCAATGGGTCCCTTTAAGAAGAGACCCTTATAGAAATTTTGTTTCTTTCAATATAAAAGTACACAAAAAAATGATTATTTATTCGGCACCTCGTTTTACGTAGTTTTTTCTTGCTTCAGTGAATGCTCACGAAAATTGTAACCTCATTTTCTCATTACTGAATGTCGACACCCGATGTGAACCCATTCGGATCTCACTCCCTTTTGTAGGCTACGAAATTGGCCATGTTTTTATTTACTGTGTACTTCTGTCTGAGAAACAAAAGAGAGAAAGTCTTCTCCTCAGCAGCTGCTGACTTTGCTGTGAGCTTCCTCTGACTAACTCTTCCGTCCTCTAGATTTGTTCTGTGGGGCATTTCAGCGCCTTCAATCGCTTCTTCCTTGGATTCATTTAATTTAAGACAGTCTAGCAAACTAGCCCTTGAGTACCACTGTCAACTGCAAAGGCATTTTATCCCTCTCTTCTTTCCATTACACTCTTCCTAAAAGACTGCCCTACCCCCATGTCCCCGCCTCGTCAGCACCTCTGTAGACTGTGCAGCCCACTGCCCCCACTCCTCCTTGGGTTCAGCAGCATTCACAGAATGACAGATGTGTTCCAACCCCAAATACATGCGCCACTCACCTGCCTTTCTCAGCCTACTGCTTACAAGTCCCTTATTTTTCAAACCTCAATTCTGTGGATTCACAATTCTGTTTGTCCTTGTGTTTCTACTCATGACCCCTCTTCTGGCTCATTTCTGCATACATCACACATATGTGTCCATATAGGTATATATGAAACATGCACACACATACATGTATATATACACACACATAGGCACATATATACATATACATTCACACACACACACATATACACACATACATACACATACACACACACACACACAAATATACACTTCTTCCTTTCTTTGGATACCAAACTCCTTCAATTTCAAATAAAACTGTTGACCTAATGTGGTGATATATTGTGTACCCTAATAAACTTGTCTGAGGATCAGAGGACAGAGCCAGACACTAGATTAGACATAGAGGCAGTCAGTGGTGGCACACGCCTTTAATCACTCAGGAGGCAGAGACCTGTCTGGATCTCTGTGAGTTCAATACCGCACTGAGCTACATGAGAATGATCCAGTATAGGAGAGAAACAGAGCCAGGCAGTGGTGGCACACACCTTTAATCCTATCACTTGAGATCTTATGCCTTTGCTTGGGAAGCACACATGCCTTTAATCCCAGGAAGTAATATGTCAGGGCAGAGGAAGGTAGATAAGGCATGAGAAAACAGGAACTCACTCTCTTTAGGCTGAGGATTTCGTAGAGGTAAGAACTAGTGGCTGGCTGTTCTGCTTCTCTGATCTTTCAGCTTTCACCCCAATATCTGGCTCTGGGTTTTTTTTATTTTTTTTATTAAAAGGTCATCTAAGATTCAAACAACAACCTTCAGATCTTTTACCTCTCCCCTCAAAATTTCATCTCCATGAAGGACATCTTTGTTCTCAGAGGTTGCCTGATTTTACTATACCCAGCTCAAATCTGTTTATATACCTTATACCTGTCCATAGTAATTCTTTTCTTGCCTTTTTTATTTCTATTAAAGAAATAGCTTTTAGTGAGACGCCCAAGGCAGTCACCTTCACTTCCTTTCCTCTTACTCTTTGCCAATCCCAAGTCCTTTCATCCTCCCTTGTCTACCATCCCCACCTACCCTGTGTGCCCTGTCTCCCCCTTCCCTCTACTCAAGACCACTGGCACGCAATTGTGAGAGGTGAATGGTTGCTTTCTGTTGTGAGCACTGTTATTGGAGCCCTTCAGTGAACCATGAGAAACTGAAAGTGTAAGCTAACTACTGACACTCCGAGTGCAGAAACTTCAGTGACTGTATTATTTACTGCAAGAAACATAAACACAGAGCCTCAGAAACACTTCCCATGTAATGAGGCTCACTTGTCCTGACAGGCTACATGTGTCATCCTTAGACACTGGATTATGGGCTATTCCTTTAACAGTCCCAATTTATTTTCTTTTGGGGGGGCCTCTTTTGCTTCCCTGCTCTTTCCTTTAGGATTTCTGTTTTATTCTAACTACTACATCTCTGCTTGCTAAATTTATATATATTTTCTCAGAAAAAAAATTATTTCTTAGTCAAAAATTATGAGTATTGGGCTGGAGAGATGGCTCAGAGGTTAAGAGCACTGACTGCTCTTCCGGAAGTCCTGAGTTCAATTCCCAGCACCCACATGGTGGCTCACAACCATCTGTAATGAGATCTGGCTCCCTCTTCTGTATTCATAATAAATAAATAAATAAATATTTTTTAAAAAATTATGGGTATTAAAATACATAGGCATAGATCACTTATTTCTAAGTAAAAATAGATGAAATAGGTATTTCAACCAGTTAATATCCCATAATGATTAGTATAGTATATTTCTACTGAAAATTCTGTTTTAATAATTTAATTATTTAAGTATAGCAAAATAGCCATTGTTTCAATAAATACTTGTTGAATAAGTAACTGAGTTTAGCTAATTGTTTTTAATTAGTAGCTCTTGGATCATTACCTTGGTATTTCTCAGAACTGACAAAGTTATCTGTTTTGTTTTAATCTGTAATTTTGTTCTCGCTGATTTGCAAACTATTTTATATGCTACACCTATGGATACAGTGAGAAGAGTTTATCATTTAGGTGGAGGCAGGGAATGATACACAACATACCTTATTTGCATATTGCTAATTAATATTATAAATGAGTACTCTATACAGTCATGGCATGACAAAATTATAAGAATACATTTTCAGTCAAATGAGCTCTCTATTCCAGGTACCACACAAATCATCTGGCCTGTCAGTGAACTTTTGTTAGTTCTAATTATAATACATTTCCAGTAGTAACCTTACCACTGGTTGTATTAGTGTTCCACAATATATATCTAGACATAAAATGTACACATGCATGTCATTCTCTCTATGTGTGCACCTTGTGTGCACAAGAGAGATTCCTTTTGCCAATGTGGCATCTATCTAAGACATTTACAACATGATGGGTGGTACCTGTTTCACAGTTTCTTCCTGTCTGTCACATGTACCAATCCTGCTTTTATCAGGCCTTTATCTCCTTATTTCTTTTGTTCAGCCTTACTCTTCTTTGGTGAAAAATTGGTAACATGGGCTTAATTCTGGGTTTTTAGTGATTTGGTTTGGTTTCATTTAACTCAAGCAAATCTTTAAGCTCCATTACTATTTTCCAAAAATCCCCATAACTCTGTGTAGTCCCATGCTTCTGACCATCTGCACACAATGTTGTATTCTTAGCAGACATACTACTATGAATATTTTATACAACTTCTAAAATTAGTTCCATATTTCTGAGTTCCCCCAAACAGACAACTTCATCTTCTTTGCTTCAGTAGTTAAAAAATACTAGCATGAATTTCATATCCTGCTTGTTGAAATTTTGAATAAGCTAGCCAATGAATCTCTTCCAAGCCATTCAGAAAGTGATAAGACTCTTGGGAGCTCCCGTAGAATGGCTTATATGAGAGACAATTACTTCAGGTAATCAATCCTATCAATAACACCAAGAGGAGCAAGGGCTATTAACTCCATCTCACAGGAAGTTAGGCATGGCTCTCTCGCTCAAATTGTGGAGTTGAATTTCAAGGACAGGCTCTTGAATTTTGCAGCCCATGCTTTTTCCTCTACTTTGATTGTATTGGGAGGTTCCTCAAGCTCTGAAAATGCATAATGGTGTTTAACATAAAAGCCACCCTTTTATTTTCCTTTATGCAAAAATAGATATTTATCGTTTGATTAGCAAGCAGTGTAACCTACTTATCCTGCATTTGTTTGCTATGGTGTTGCCGTGTTAACCCAGTTAGAATGCACAGCTCCTCTGAGAGCTGGGATTGCTGAGGTGGGCAAGAGTTTTCCTTGCAGGGATTGGAGATCCATCAGCTGTATGTGATCACACCATGCCTGCACTTAGTCTGTTCATACAAAACCATTCCTGCTCACATCAGCGTTGTTCACCTTTCTTTAAAAAAATATTGCTTATGAATATATAAACAAATGACCTGATGGAAATAAGGGTGACTTGTAGGTAAACTTGATAGCTTTTATACTCCCATTTCTAAATGCTCATTCCATTATGAAAGCTAATGTTGCTGTGTCTCTTCATACAAAATTGCTCCAGTCCCTCAATGTCACTATGACCTGTTACTGAGCCACCATAAGCTGTTTTCTTCATACTAATTATAATTTGTTTAAATTTGTGTACTCAGAGGTGTTGTCTTTGAGTCTTAATTGTGCTAAATTATACTGAAATAACAACCCTCAAATCCTTTTCAGTTTAATGTAGTAAAGGTACCCATCCCTTTATAAAGACTTGGATACAGGTCTAAAAGCTCCTACGGTTGACTTGGTTAAAGACAACCATCGGCAATCTAGGCTGTTTGCACCATGTGGCTTCATTACACAGGTATTTTTTGCTAGTATCCATTTTGTGAGTTGAAAGAATTTGAGAGCAGACTTTAGAGGTCAGACCTGACAGTGGTCTTCACCAGGACTTCTATCCCCATTCTGTTAGCCAGAGCATGCCATATCATGGCACCTAAAGATGACAAGATTGGCAAGCACAGTTTTCTAGTTCTGTAAAAATCAAATGTTAATACACCACACAGACCCTGCCATGTAGGATAATTATATGAACCAAAATTGTATTTATAATGCATGATGAAAAGCAATTCCAGTAACAGGTTTTTTTAAGTCAATTATGAGAAAAAAAATAAAATGAGATGTAAGTATTTATATATACCAAGCAAGTGATTATCTAGCTGAGTTTTAGTATATAGAACATTAAGTTGACCCCAAATGCAAAACATAAGTAATAAAACCCTGTAAACAAAGGCAGCTTTCCTGTGTGGATGAAAAACATGATGGCAGCATGGTAGGCTAAGAGCCAGATAGCCAGTCATCATTTACAATTGGCTATGCTTGGGTGAAGGTAGAGTCCAAAACAGAAAGTGAGCTCCACCCTAGCAAATGTAAAAACAACAATAACAACAACAACAAAACCTAACTTCATTGTCCCAGGAAAGAATCTGATGACCTGGGGCAAGTAGACATTGTCTAAATAGGTAATTTTTGTACTATATTCCTTCCCAGGAATGGAGCTGGTATATCCAATGTAAGTTGAAAATGTTTCCTGGTGTTTCAACATCCACTTCTAGATGAATACCTTGGCTTTGGATACCCAAGCAAGGGATGGTGGGAAAGGATGCTCAGCAAACACCAGGAGACTCAGAGCATCCCTGTCTCACCCGAGTTGTGCTTTGTATAATCACTGAGCCCTTTCCCATTCCCTCCTGGCTGCCACTCAGTGCCACAGCAGCCATTGCTTAGGCGAGAGAAATCCAGCCCCTTCCTAAGGAAAGATGACTCTTTCAAAGTGTCTATCCACACACTTGCCAAAATGCATAGAAACAACATGTCTACCTGCTTAAATATTTTCATGATAAAAATTATAAGCTGTAAAATATTATTTAAATTTTATTGAGTACTTACACAGAGTGGGTACCATATAAAGTTATGTTATGAAAACCTCTTTGGACTAGGTTCTGATATACCTAATTCACAGAGAAAAATGCAGACACTTCAATATATTTCAGTATGCAACTTGTTCAAAAGCATATTACAAATGTGTTGGGTTTTGTTTTTCCTTTATTTTTATTTTATGTATGTGGGTGTTTTGCGTGAATTAGTGTCTATGAATCACATGTATGCAGTGCCCACAAAAGTCAGAAGAGGGCATTGAATATCCTGAAACTTGAGTTACAGAAGATTATGAGATTCTGGGTAAATTGCCATGTGGGTGTTGGGGATAGAACATGGGTCCTCTGGAAAAGCAGTCAGTGTTCTTAACCCCTGAGCCATCTCTCCAGCCCCATATTGCAAATGATTTTAGGAGGTTTAAAGACTTCTAAATAACATTAAAGTCTAAAAGTAAGATAAAATGAAAACCTAAATCCTCAGTATGATGATAATGGACAAATTCTGGGCTAGAATGTGTATGAAGTTAGACACCCAGTTTTCTTTAGAATTCACAGAAATGGAGGCAGTGCTACCATGCTGGTTTGTAGTGAGGGCCATTTTCCAAATGGAATGGGTAAGTCTGAGGATGCTAGGACCACAGCAGATGGGGGATTTCACAGGATCCTCCAGGTAGAGAAACTTCAAAACCTAATTATCTGAGTTGAAAAGGTCGTCTCTTGGCTCTACATCCCTTTATCTACCTTGTTTTTCATCATCTACATTTACTTGATGTCATATATGCATATAATCAGATAGGGAAACATGAAGGCCGATCCTCATACCACTTTTGTGTTCTGTCTATGGCTTTTCTGATTATTTTCTGAACATTCACATAGTCATTATCTTTTAATTTACCTGATGTTGTTCCCTCTCACTATAAAATTTACTGCAAGAAGGCTGAGACATTTGTAAGCCATGAACACCATTACAATGACTGGATAAGCAAAGAGGATTCAGGTTGAAAAAAGAGGTGTGAGTACTGCATCAGATAGAAGAGGATTACCTAGACCCTATGAAGGCCTGAAATGGGAAGAGAGCTGGAAAGAACGTTCATAGATGTTTACTCACAGGCAATGGAAAACAAGGAGCAACAGTAGCTCCATGACCTTTGATACCTCTAACTGCTGGGAGAGAAAACAGGACCTTAGTGGAAGCAATGATGGCCTGAGCCTCAGAGAATGGCTCCTGAGGAGAAGAGGGGGTTAGGAGAGACTGAAGAGTTCCAACTGACAGTGACCAGTCCTTAGATGCAGGAGGAAACAGGGCAGATGCTCAACCCTCAGACTGCAATAGTCAGGCCACATGTTTACACAGAGCTTGACAAAGAGCTACAGTTATGGGGAAGACCATTGAGAGTTTTGATAAAATAGATTCGAATGGGTTGTGTACAGTCTCAGTAAATAGATCTGCTAATGAATGGGTCCATCTGAAGCTCAAGAGAAACTAACTGTGGCAATGTTTTGTTTGATTTTTTTTTTTTAAGACAGGTCTCACTATGTAGCTTTGGGTGGCCTGGAGCTCACTATATAGAACAGGTTGGACTCTTATTCACAGAGATCCACCTGCCTCTGCCTCCCAAGTGCTGAGATTAAAAATGTGCACCACCACACCTAGCCCTAAATCTGGAAATGTAAACTTGGGATTCATCAGCAGATCTCTCACTTGGCCCAAAAACCACAAAATGTGTCTCCCTTAGGTAGCAGCCTTCCATTATTGCCCAATATAGACATGTAATATGAGCTCCTGAGTATTCCCTACCGTTAAGTACTAAGAAGGAAGATACTATTCAGCTGCTGGCATATATTAAGTGCAGCAATATCCCATAGGCAGCCGAGTGGAGTGAAGTTAGGAAATTGCTTAGGTTTTATTCAATCTATTTTATGCAGTCATGCTTGAGGATACAACATGGATCCTGGGAGTTAATTTTAGACTACACTTCTGGCCCTCAGGGAAATTTTCATATCTCAACATGCTACAAGCATCACCAGAGATTTTTTCCTAAGCATCTACGAATGTGTTAGAATGATAACTCTCTTGGAGGGACAAGCTGTATAAGGTACTGGTGAGCTAGTCAAACCTGACTGGCCTCTTGAACACGAGTCCTGGCTCCCTACTTACTACTCTTATGATTAAATATTACTCATCTCAAGAGGAATAGCCACCTCAAATCATTAATATGGGAAAGTTGGTGGTAACATGGAGTACTCAAGCAATAGAATCAGCAAGTACTAAATCAATATTAGCCTGTGTTTCAAACTGGTCTGTCCAGTAATTACTGCCTTGCTTTTTTCACAGTACTATTCAATAAATAATGGTTGAATTAAAGTATTTAACTGAGCATTTGCTGAAACATTTTTATAGATGTAAAATCAGTGATGATACCACTCATTGTAAACTCTAATTCCTATATTGTTGCTCAGTAGTGTGACATTGTCAAGGCAAATACTTTAACCTCTAACCAAATCAGGAAAAGTGAGCTGGGCTAGACAGGTACTTAATATTTCCTTCCAGAAGTGTTGTTAGGCTAGCTGTTCCATGAGTGCATAACTTGCCTCATGCTGTCTTGGTTTCTAGTGCAGTTGTGTTCACAACAGTTGCTATTATGCAGAAAAGGAACAAATATAGCATCTGAGCTATTACTGCGAATGAAAATGGGTACTTCCCATGCCACTATTTGTATTATACAAAGAGCCAGTAAACAAGACACTAATATATAAAGGACTCCGGAGCAAAGGAGGTGATAGACATGGTTATAACAGTGCACCAAATAAATGTCAAGTAATGTGGAGAGGAATCGCAATGTGTTTATAATTAGAAAACATTACAAACATGTTTTTGAAGTCTAAGTTGGATATCATCATTATCTTTATTCTATTGACTGCTATAATAGTCATCAGCAATATGCATTGGGCACATTATGGGCCAGATAAACCTAAACACATCATTGCAACTTTATCTCTTGCAAAAATCACATGGCAAATGTTAGTTACACTCATTTTTAAATAAGAAACATAGGAAAAACCATAATAATTATAACATATTAGTAATTTGTTTTACATTGCATGAGTAGAAACTGAGACAACACAAGGCTAGACTTTGACTCTAGAACCCACACACACCAACAAGAACAAAGTCCTCCATAACTCAGGAACTCATGCTCATATCTGTCACCATATTTAATCTTCACAATCAACTGCAAATTAAATATTATCTCAGAATGTGTAAATTGTACAAAATAATGACAAGGTTCAGGTAAGAACCTTAGTGATCCTCTCTGCAGTCTGTCGAGTAATGAGTCCACTCTCAGATGTGTGGAGGTTGGTGGAGCACCCTAATGACAGCAGGCATTGACTATAGGAACACATTAAATATGGCCAATAAATGAGTACACTGTGGAAAGGTTCAGCATGTTGATGTGCCAGGCTTTAGCTGAGTAAATGGAAGACACTCATGGGAATTGTCAATGCCACATCTTTTCAAACCCATGATATTGGTCAATATCTCACAGTGTTGAGAACAACACTAGATTAGAGCCAAGGGAAGGGCTCTAGGATCTCCTGGATTAGAGCATTTTAACATCAAATGATTTCTCCTGTGGTAAATATAGGACAATAACTGCCACATTTAACTCTGAGATGTTGTAAAAGTGAAACACATTTCCCAAATCCTCCCATCCATATACTAGTATTATTCAGAAAGTAAATATTCAGAAAATATGTGTGTAATAAATAACTATCACATGGGCCAGAATGTTAATTTAAAGGTGGAGATATTTTGTCATGCAAATACATAAGCAACTTGTAAAATACATATGATCAGACCTTATTTATTTATAGACCTATGACAGATTTTTTAAAGGCTCTAACGTTTGTGTTTATAGAATCAAATTAAATATATTTCATGCTCATGATTTTTCAGTTCTTTAATGTTCTTAAAATAGTCCAGTGGGGGAAATGTCACCCACCAATTAGGCATTGTAATGCAAACCTAAATGTATGCCCCTTTGCTTGATCCAGAAATGTCACCTCCCAATTACTTCTATTTATTCATTATACATGGATTGAAATCCCAGAATATGGAAAGCACCATGCTGAGAATTTTAGGAGCTTAAAAAACAATCATACATTATTGCTGCCCTCATATGTGTTATAGCCCAATACGAGAGATTAAAAACATAATGTGATGTGTGCTATAGTATGTGTGGCTATGGATAAAATATACAGAGAACTTAAAATTGAAGACATCACTACTAGTTATGAAGCCCCAGAGGAGAATGCAATGGAACTTGCCTAGTGTTTCAGTAGTTGATTCCAAAGAACAAACAGATCCAGTTAGCATCTGGGACAAAGACAAGGTGATATAGACTATACACTGAAGTGCGGTTTGACTAAAACTCAAAGTAAGAAGTGGGTTTCAAGTGCCCAGTTGGATCGGCTTGAACACCTCCTGAATCTGGAGTCTTGCGTGCTAAAGCCAGCAAAGTCCCTGGCACATGTAGATAAGTTGAATATTCTGGTGAGCATCCAGATTCAGTGCCTGAATACAGGCTCCTGTGGGGTGTTAGCTAATTAAATTCAACTCTGACCTATGAAAAAACATTTCGGTCCTCTAATATAGAGAAGGTGTATATTTTTCAACCATGGACCACCTCTTTTATTCTAGGTTAAATCCTAGCAGTTATCCTCTCCTTTGTTTGTTTGTTTTTTGTTTGTTTGTTCGTTCGTTTGTTTTTAATGTCAGAAATTCTGACATTAAAACTTTGGAGTTCTAGCTTTCACTTCCTTGGTCATTTGGTAGAACTCTTACTTCCTGTGTGTGAGAGAGAGAAAGCTCAGCAGCTACCTGTTGAATTCAACCACAGAATTTGTAACTGGAGAAGCGAATATGGATCTCTTTACTCAAGCTGACCTTGAATAGGACAATCTCTGAGCTACGGGTTCTCTGTGTCTGTGGCTGAGTATAAGATATGTAAACTTTAGAACCTATTTATGTCTATAGTATCGCCTGAAAGGATTAGAACTAGAGTTGAAAGCATAGCTCGTGTGTTAATGTCTTAGAAGGCTTGCCTTTGACAATGATCAATAGACAGTGATCAACCACAACATCGGCAAAGAAAGACTGCTTCAATATAAAGGTAGCAGGTAGACTATCCACTGCTTATGGCAGCTGTGAGAGACTTGGAGTATTGCTGACCCAGAACAGTTCCATTTGATTATTACTTCTCTTAGTAAGGACTGAAAATGTGAGCAGTCACCTACTTTGTCCAGAAGTGGTATATTCTGAGACCCCCTAGAGGATACCATAAAACTGCCATTGGCACACACATGTACATATGCACTATGTTTCTGCCTCTGCAGAAACTATGGCACAGTTCAATTTATAATTTGGACACAGTAAAAATGTCATAACTATAAAACAGAGCAGTTATAAAAATACACCATAAGAAAAGCTTTGTGAATGTTCTCTCTCTTGGGATGTCTTGACATATCATCTACACCTCTGAGAGCATGGATAGCATTCCCTTTGGCATATCTAAATTGGCACCCTCACTCATGTTGGGCTTTGGCAATGCTTTTAAGTAAACTAAAGGTTCCTTGAACACAAGTGACATGGTAGTACCCAATTGGTCTAACAAGGAGACGGTGACTAAGTAACACAGAGATGCGTGGACACACTGGAAAAAAAACAATTCATTTCTCTATCCTGATGAAAGGAGGGGGCAAGGGTTTCCCACTGCATTATCCATGAGTATTTCTGGAACTTAATACTTACATTTGGGGGTTGCAGTTGACTTAAGGCAGCCAAACCAAAGAAGGCAGAACAAGAGAAATCAAAACCAGATATAAGGGTGCTGAGTTGTGTGGCACAGATTCTTGGTTAGTTTATTTCCACATAAATCTTATTGTGAAATACAACAAAAATACAGAGACGGTCTATAGCAGAAATCCATCTGGTAACTAACTGCCTAGAAAAGCCACCACCAATGTCAGAAGCTCTGACTTTTCCTAGTTGTAACTGTCTGGTGTCCCTGCCCAGTTACATGCTCTTTCCTTAAAAATAACCACGACCATGACTTGTTGGCACTCAGTTTCTTCATGTTGTTGATAATTTGTCAAGTAAATTATGGACATATTAAAAAAATATAGCAATGCCATTAAAGTCTCTTTTAACTCCCTCCCTCTCTCTCTACCCACCCTCTTTCATGTCGATCTATGCAATGATATCTGTAGTGTCAATGTGGTGATGCTTGCTTATGGTGTTGTTTAATATGCAAGTCTGTTCTCATCACTCATTACAATGTTTCCCTTTGAGTGGCATCATTTCCCCCTACTAGGTGACACAAAATATCCATTTATCTCTGATACGTATGAGAGTGGGTGTCATGTGGGGAGCCAGTAACTCATAGTACCTAGACTGATTGAGGACTGCTGGCATGGGCAGAGTTTATATATCCGATCTTCACTTGTTAGTATATTTCTATAAAGATAAAGATAAATACCCTCTCAACTACTCCATTTATTTGTTTGTTTGTTTGTCTGAGACAGGGTTTCTTTGTGTAGCCCTAGCTGTACTGGAACTCACTTTGTAGACCAGGCTAGCCTCAAACTCAGAGAGATCCACCTCACTCTGCCTATCAGTGCTGTGATTAAAGGCGTGCGCCACCACACCTGGCTCTCTCAACTATTCTTTAGCTGTTCAGTGATACAAGTTATATAGGATGAACCTGAAAATGGTGGATTCCTTCATTTCACTACCCTCTTAAGCTTTGAAATTTATATTAGATCTTGATGAACATGTGTTCTGTTTGGAATGATGTAGTAATTACAATCAAAATAAATAGCTATATATTGAAATGCACCACAACACACACACACACACACACACACACACACACACACACACACACTCACACTCACACATTGCTAAGATTCTCTGCAAGAATAGTTGGAAAGGTACTCCTTATAAATACTCCCAAACAGCTATATCTAATCTACTTGTGTTTTGAAAATATTCAGATTAATGTTATTTCTCTTGATTTCCAATTTTATATAATTTTCCAATACAAGATCGGCTGCTTAGTCACTAGAAAGCCTGGCCCTCATATTCCAGTGAAATTTAGAAGACTCTGGAATTACAGGTCCTTTGTTCTGAACACCCTTTCATCCTTTGGGATGAGCCCATCAGCAGCAGAGGTTGGAACCCTTCCAGGGTAGATGGGCCAAGGGCAGCATTTGATAGATGACTGGAGAGGCCACACTTGTTTCCTCAGATGGAAACAAAGGAGCAGAGGGTCTAGTAATGAATAAACACCACAGCCAAGAGCAGCTGCAGAACTGGACAAGCAACCTCAACGAAAATTGCCTACTTCTACTTAGCTAGAATGCTCACGTTACTTTCTGATAACTGAATAAAAATAGATTTTTAAAGCTTTGTTTATTTTTTTATTAAAAGCCAATGCTAAGATACCGTGAGAGCTCCAAATGAGTAACAGTTTGGATAGTTACATACCCAGCTTTCAAAACCTTCCCCAAAGGAGATTAGTCAGTCATGACACCAAACAGTCTGAAATGAATGAACGAGCCATCCTTGACTTACTGTATTCTGATCCCTTGACCTGGATATTTGAGTACAGAACATCAGTATCTGAGAATCCATACCTCACTTAAATGCAGCTTAGGAACTTCCAAGTAAAATCAGTATGTGCTTGGAAGAAAGAAGTCAGCTCCAACATCTTCAATCCTGATAACATCAAAAGGTATTGTTTCTTCTACACTTAGAATATTTGCTTCTGTTTGTGGGCACCATAGAAATCCCTGAGACTGCCTCTTAAATACACTTGTCCCATAAAGAAATCAAGTCTTAATTAATGTCTCCTACAAGTGGTTTCTAATTTGCGGGATGTCCTGGTGAAATTTGTTCACATGAGTACCATTGATTATCCTACCACTTTGAGGAAGGTCCCAGGTCTTGGCTTCCATCCAGGCTGCTAGGTGAAATGAGGCCCAGATAATCAGATTATTACCTCCCCAAGGAAATGGCCAACAATGACTGCTCATCTCAGGCTACTTGCTGGAGTTGAGGTGCTGCTAGTCACAAAGCTGATTTGTTAAAAATTAGTACTCACTGGATTGATTTCATGTTAACTATTCTAAACATTTGACAAAGCACTTTTAGGAATTTAGGCTCCAAAAAATGTCTATAGAGAAATGTTCATAAATTAAACATTTCCAAAATCCACTGTGATTCCTAACCAAAGGCACGAGTATATAAGTAATTTTTTCCCTTTCAAAAGTACCTGCTATCCTGTCCAGTTTAGAATATACTGGGACAAGGACATACTTCTTAATTAGCAGAGATTTTAGAGAAGTCAGTGTTGGAACAAAAGGAATTGTCTTTTACTAATCTGCTTTGGCTGTTTGTAGTATATCTTTAAAGGACCCAAAAAACTACTTACTACCTTGGGACCCAAAGTAACTATTTGTTAGTGTGGAATTAAGTGGATTAATTCTATTATTTGCATATCTGAGCTTTATCTTTAAGTCTGGGTTCACCTTTGCATCTTATGAATTCCAAATACAGAATCGCAAATGGAGTTATTGTGCATTACAGTAGAATGTAAATATCTCCAATGTCAGCATCCTGAAATATTATATATGACTTTAATAAAATTAGCATAAATACTATATATGTAGGTAATTTATCTGAGGAAGTACATTGTATTTATCTAATTTTTAAATATAGATCTACATGCATTATGGTGCTTCAAATGTCTATTTAATGGACATGCCCTTATTATCTAATTAAAATATTTATTATTTGTGCCAGTGTCATCCTCTCACATTTGCTTAAATGCTCTTTCTTTGCAGTAGGAGACTGTGTCCTGCATTTTCTCAGGGTGCTGGTCTTTACAGATAATCCACTCAATCATTTCTATAGGGAGAAAATGAAAACTGAAAGAACCCCCCCCACACACACACACATAGACATACACTCTCATCCTTTCCCATACCAACTCCACAATTTTCATTTATTTCTGGGTTTGTTTTCTAAATTTAAATAATTTTTCTTATTTATCCTCCCTATATTGATTAATGTTGAAAACATTCTTTTCTTTGTTGCAGGACATGGAGTTGTGAACTAAGTAATTTCTGTTTCTCAATTTTTTATTACCATATTAGAAGCTTATATCAATGGAGAAATTAAATGTATGCTCTTTTAAAATGCCCTATGTTCAACCCCTCCATCCTTAATAAACAGAGATGCTATTGACACAAGTGAATTTTGTTTAACCACACTACATTTGCCTCTTAATTAGTGAATATTCATCTGTCATCAGCAGCAGCTATGACACCCCACCCTGCTAACATGTTCTGTCATAAATAATCAATGAGGCACTATTAATATTCATGAGCTGGAATCTGTGTAGTCATGTGCACTGATGCAGAGACAGGGGGAGTGTTGCCATGAACTGACTGGAAACTCTGTGTGTATCGGTGAGCGCAAGATACTTCGGGAACGCGGAGAGCATGCACCCTGGCTTCTGCTTTCAGCTAACAGCGGTTTGTCTGTTTCTGGACCGAAGTGACTGATGATAAACACTAGTCAAGACTGGAGGGTGATTCCCTTTCAGTTCACTTGCCTTGCAGTTCTGGGGAAACTAGAAGATTTGTGCTCTCTCTCTGCTTCCTAGAATGGGCTGCAATTTGTGCGCTTTTCAGAAAAGAGAGGAACACTACAAACTGCTGTACGAAGTTTCCCAGGTGAGTGCAGGTCTGCACGCAGCAGCCAAAGCAGCCAGGCTTTGTGTTCATCTGAGCAATGGGAAACGATTTCTGGCTTGCTTGATTTTTTTTGTCTTTCAGTGCATTTTGGAATCGAGGGCAGACTTGCTGTTTGGGGGCTTTTTATTTGACATTTGGGTGGCAGTTTTCAGTTTCCTTGCCACTCCCCCTTCAGATGACTTCCTGTGGGATTCTTTTAACATTTTGTGTATCTGCTGCCAAGATGTCTGTCAAGTCAGAGGAACAGCTCTGAGATCCCTGACTGTAATCTTTTAAGAGACCTCTTTGGTTTGGGGATCATGTTGACATTTGAAAATCAATTGTATCATTGTCTGCATAAGTACTGGGAGTTAATAGGTCTGTGGTCTCAGTGATTTTGAATAGACAGGAAAAGTTTCTTGCCAAATCGGGTTAGCCAGAGGAAATTATTTGATTAATGAGATTTTTTTTTTTTTTTGCTTTGGTTTAAGAGAAAGACTTGGTATTTTTGTATAAAGGAAACAACATGACATGTCTTAAGAAAGATAAAAAAGGAATTATTTTTTACCATCTATTCTTGGGTCCTTGTTCTATTTTCTGTCTGTTTAGCACTATAAATTAATTGCAAGAGTGTGCATTACAGTGTGCATGTATGACTTAGGGGAAAAATCATATAAATTCAAATGTCCCTTTAATGCATATCTGAGGGCTTTTCTGGCTAAAAAAAAAAAATAAGGAAACTAGCCAGCTTCCATAATTTTAATGTAACTGTTCATTGACTATTTATTCATTGCTCACACGCAAATGTCTCATCTGGCAAAATAAAGTTTATTTCTCCCCTTTTCTAGTCTGCCCCAAATATGACAGGACCGCTTTGGTGTTTAGACAGTATTGCTGTGAGAAGGCAATGTTTGGGACACTGGTGGTCTATGGCCCAGCAGTAGCCAAGTGCCCACTGCTTACTGGCTCCCTCTGATGCCCCCAGACGTGATTCATTTCACAGTGGGCTAATTACAAAGTGGATTTGCTACACATGAAACAGCCTCCTCAGTTGCAATGTTAATGCACATTTTCATGGTAATGTGATCAGAGGCTCATTAGCCAGTTTCCAAAATGATCCTCTGCATTAATTAAATATAAAAAATGATTCCTTTATCACCAGAGAGAGGAAAAAGAAGATTAACATTGTTAATTACACCGGGGGGCAATACCTTTGGCTTTCCTTTAGAAAAGAAAACCTATAAACTTGGAAGAGGAAGCTGAAGTAAAGCCATTTCCTGGACGCTTGCCTTTGACGCTTGAAAACAGTCTCCAGGTGGAGCACTCTCCTTAGTTTACTTCTTAGAGTTGGACTGCCAGTGTTGGTTTTTCTGTGGTCCAGGAGCAGGGAAGCGGGTTCATCTATCTGTTGGTAGTGTTTTTACATCTGAAGTCCAAATTATATAGAGGCATAGTGCGGTGGTGATGGTGGGAACTCGCAGCCCCCCACCCCAGTTTTGCCTGGCATATGACGTTTCTGTCCTAGAAGGGCAGGGTTACTGCATTCAGCACGCAGCACTGTGCTCGCTAGGAAGCAGGAGCCTTTGTTATAGATTTGGAGACTGCTTCTCTGTGAGTTTCGCCTTCAAGTGCTTCCCAAACCTTGAGCAAACAGCTAAGCCTCCTTCCTTATTGCCTCTGCCGGTACTCCATCCATTTATTTTATTCTCTCTACTCCCAAGCTGTAGTACTTATGGTCTTTAATAAAAGGGTGAAATGAAGGATTAGCTTCCATTTAACTGGCTTTTATTAGATAAGTTAAAACCTCAGCTTAAAGGTCTTGCCTGCGTTCTCCAAGAGGGGCCCTCCTGCAGAGCATCCCCAGCTTGGCCGTCTATTTTATTGAGTTAATGGCTAGATAAGGTATCAAAGGGAAGCGGCGATAGGCTCATATAATACACCGAGGGGCTGCAAACTCCTCTCTGTTTTGATTTGGAGGAAAGGCATCTCAGAACACACATGAGAGTCTGCACGTTCTTAACCAGGTGTTTGGGAGCGCCCTTAGCTGCCCCTATTAGAGAGGATACAGTTCACAGAACCTCCTCCAGACTGGAGCCTGATTTCCAGCAAGTGCACACCGCCTGCCCCCAAACTGTATATTTGTATCCTTGTCATTCCCATATCACCCGCATCTTTGTTTCTTTGTAAGTTTTAAGAGCTGAGGAACATTCTGGCTTGTGGGGGGGGGGAGGAGGGTGTGATGATGCAAAATTAGCAGTGACTATATAATGTGTTCCCACCAGCAAGGTGCATGTTTCTTTACGATAGGCTCATTATGGTTTGGAACTTTCCGCTTTTCCTCTCTGGATTTAGTGAGCTGATAAGCAGGGTTAAGACTCCGGGCAAAGAGGTAGTAAGTGTGCTCCCCGAGGAGCCCAGTTGAGGCAGCCTTAATGACCTACTCAGGTGGCAGACATTGTCCTTTATAGTTTGGTGTTCTTTTTTGCTTTCATAGAGGAGCCACAACTTGCAGTTGGCAGAAGAGATGGAATGTCACCCCAAGAAAATTATTTTCAGCTGTGGTTGGGTGGGTCAGGGTCTAGTATGCAGCCACGAGGGTGACTCCAGGGCTGGGACAGATAAGGTGACCTTCCCACCAGGCAGTGTCATGTCCCTTTCATCTGATAACTTTTACATGTGCCAGGGACACGACTGTTTTCTGCGGTGATTTATTTTATGCAAAGCAGGTTATTCATTAACCTCTTAAGAATTAATAAGTGGGGGGCTTTGAACAATGCCCTGCTATTGACAAAAGCTGAATCGCCCATTTTGTATTAATGTGATTAAAGGACCACCTGCACCACGCCAGTGCTGAAGCTGGTCAGGCATTTCCGTCCCTATTAGCACCTGTTCTCCTGAGTGACACCCAACACTGGTGCCTAATCTAACAGTTTGTTAACCTCGTTGTTTGTATAAACTAAGTGTAACTTTTTGATTGATTAAATGATAAAAGCATCAATGGCATGCTTAGTAGCATTGAGCAAAGTCTTCAAATGAAGAGCCAGTGTTTAAAAGCTCATGTGCTGTCTGTCTATCAAAGGGTGTTGATAAAAGATTTCACTTCATGTTTAGAAGGGAAACAATACAAAGCTCTGTTCTTACTAGTCAGATTAGAGAAAAGAAATTAACTTGCCTTCAACTTCAGGAAGCTAGAGGTGAGGTGGTGTGGGTCTCTGTGCAGGGCCACTGTTGTGACCCTGTTCCCTTTTGAAGGGATATTTTTATACAAGACAGGGTTCTTTTATTTATTTGAATAACTAGGCACAGCAAAGAGGTCTGCCTCCTCGACCACTTGCATCCGTGAATCTGCCACTTGAACTGGATATAACCTGGACAGAAAGCCACACAAATACCACTGGACATGACGGCTGATGCCTGTAATTCAAGTATTTGGAGGCTGAGGCAGGAGGGTTGCTGGGAGTTTGAGGATTGTCTTCTGGACTACAGTGTAGTAGCCTGACTCAAAAATCAAAAACAAAAACAAACAAACACACACAAAAAAAATCTAAAAAACTAAACACTAACACTCATGTGTTCTAAGCACTGTCCTGGGTGCTGTCTCCAAAACGGGTAATCCTTTCCCATCACTTAAGAACTTTGTTTGGGTGTTTTGTGTTTATGTCTGCCTGTGTGTGTGTGTGTGTATGTTCAGGCAGGTGTGTACTATGCCATGTGTGGCAGTCAGGTGATAACTTGGAGTTGGTCTTTCCTTCTACACTGTTTCCTGGGGATCCACTTGGGGCCATCTGGCTTGGTAACAGTGCTGAGCTATCTCACTGGCCTCATATCCCCTAGTTTTTACTATTAATATATTACAGTTTCTCCTAGCTCGCAGTGTTTCTCGAATCCATATTGTTTCATAGTTCCCTTTCTCTGGGCCTGTCGGGGAACCTTCAGATACCTTTGCCTCACAGTGTGCAAGCCCAACTTGGAACTTCTTACCGACTCTCGCCATATTTCCAAATTCTAGTCTCATTGCTTTTAGAGCCACTGACTGGAAAGAGATATCAATGTGTTTATTTATTCATACATTGGCCTTCTGGAGGATTATACTTCTACATCGCTCTGGCTTCTGCCTCCTCGCCACACCTTTTATTTACTCTCTTGGCCATTGCACTAAGTACGTCCACTTTAGGATTAGTTAGTGGGCTGGCCTACCCTGACCACTATGCGATTATAATTTTCTCCAACTTTAATGGCTCCCAGTCACTATGAAATGATGCAGTTATCTCATTGTTCTTCTCCAGGTACAAAGTACAATTCCTGAAGACTCTTTTCTTTGCTTTAAATCAGTTTCCCAATCTATACCCTTGGAGCTTAGTACCTGTGGCCACCTCCAGTCGCATTTCCCTATCACTGATAATTCAAATTCATCCTTGAACAGAGAAATTTTAGAAATTATTGGTGAAAATAAATTCTGGCTCCCCCTCCAGGCAAGGTTGTAGGAAACCTCAAAGTTGGCTCAAGATACCACAAGACCAAGTTTGCCGTTCCAAGGAGATTCATTTGCCCTACAGGGACAGAGGGCAAGGAATAAGAGGTGAAGACAAAAGACAGAGGACAAGGGAGAGGGGGACAGAAATAAGGGAAAGGGGGCAGTGGCATTTATCCTGGAGGACAAAGGACTACCTCTGGATAGAGAGGAGACAGACATGGCATGCAGGAAAATGGCAGTTTATAAAGGTACAAAAGGAGCCCTGTGTTAGGATGAGGTGTTTAGTTTTATTGGGCCTGTTAATTAGGCCAGCCAAAGGGGGCTTCTAATTGCTGGACTTCAATACTTTGATAGCTGGATCTTGGTAGTCAGCCTCAGGAAGAGAGATTGGCCAAATTAGGGAATAGACCTTGGTAGCTAGCTTTAAGAATGTAATCTAACCAATTTTAGCAAGGCAGAGGGAATTGGGAAGAAGGCCTGCCAGAGCCACATGCTCAAGTGAGCAGTGTCCCTTCGGGGTGCTTAGGGTCGTTGTAAAATTCTTTGCACCATTAGAACGCCTTCTCTATGTCTGTCTGGCAGAATGGTCACCTTTTTTATGAATGAATTGGAAGTTTGTGGAAGGCAAGTCAGGTGCTCCTGTGTTCTTATGACCCATGATGCCTTTCTAACCCACAGTTTTAGAATCAAACCACCCCATTCACAGCCACATCCATGGAAACTGCTTAGACCAAGGGCAAGTACCGTGGACAAATGATTGGAGGTTCATTTAAAGTGTTTTCCAGTCTCACAAATGTTGTCTAGGAAACGGATGATGTAATGGGATTTGTAGCAGAAAGAAATACATGGTGTTTTGCTTAGACTGAGGAGCCTAAGGCATATAGTCAGAAAAAAAAGCCAGCCATGCCAGGTGGTGGTGGTGGCGGCGGCGGCGGCGGCGGCGGCGGCCGCGGCCGCGGCCCACGCCTTTAATCCTAGCACTTGGGAGGCAGAGGCAGGCGGATCTCTGTGAGTTCAAGGCCAGTCTGGGCTACAGAGTGAGCTCCAGAAAAGGCTCCAAAGCCTGTCTCAAAAAACAAAACAAACAAAAAATCAAATAAACAAAAAAGCTGACCACACATGAGAATCAGGGACATCAGAGAAATCAAATAGGTGGGTTTTATGCAAAGAGAAGCTCAAAGAATAAGTCCTGAGTTGTCAAAGTGATCTTGTTTTGCTGTTCTCAATACACCCCTGCAATAAACCTCCATTTTACTTACCAGAAGAATAAGTGAAGACATGTTCCAATAATATCTCACTTTTGTTGATCATCTAATGGGTAACAGAACTCTAGACATGCTATTCAAGTCAATAAGCTTCCTGTAAACAGTGGCTTTTTAAAAATATGTCAAGAGCTGCGATTGGGAACACAAAGGGAGTCCTGAGAAATACACAGACTGACAGACAGCAGAGGGGAGACAAGACACATAAGCACAGTGTTTTATAATCTTTTAAGTGAAGCAGGAAACCAATAGATTCACCAATAGGTGCCTGAAGGAGGGCAAAGGTGTCAGAATGACAGAGACGGGGACAGGTGAGAGGCAGAGGAAAACTGAAAATGGAATAAGAGAAGAAATCCACAGAGATGACAAACAGGTGGTGGGTTGAAAAAAATCTGGCATAGGAGAGCTCTAAGCAAGTGTTAGAAAAAAAAAAGCCTAAAGAGGGAGGAGGACTCTAGACATGGCCTGAGAGTGGGCAAGACTAACGGGAGAGTCCCTGTCTTCTAATTTTTGTTTTCTCTTCCTCCACTTCTTCTTCTCCTTCTTCTCCATCTCCTCCTCCTCTTCCTCCTTTCCCTCCTCTTCTTCCTCTCCTCCTCCTTCCCCTCTCCTATCCTCCTCTCCTCCTCTTCCCCTCTTCTTTGGAAGGAGGGAGGAATGAAGGGGTAGAGAGAAGTGAAAGGTTGTCTTTGTGATTTAGACTGTTGGATGGTATGCTTCAGCAAGAATCCATCAAGGGAAACTAACTAGGAAGCCATTGCCAAGGGCCAGTCTGTGTAGAAAGAACATATGAAGAGGGAAACCTGGTGAAGAGAAAGCCAATGGGTGTCTGGCTTATGAGACTGACTGTGCTCATGCTGACAAAGAGGGCAGTAAGAGAGGTAAAGTGAATCCTAGAAATGGAAAGAAAGCTGTTAATGTGACTTCTGTTCTCAGTCATGAGACCCCAAAAGTGGAATAGCAAATATTGTAAGCAAAACCTTGACATTAACCTATTGGAGCTGTGTACCCAGGCAAGAGAGAAGAACTAAGAAGAGGAGAGAATTGTGGAGAAGTCATGAAGACACAACCGAGAAACAACAAAGGAGAAGAAAGCAAAGCAGGAAACAGAACTTGTTGTGGGCTGAGAATGACCTGACTTGTGGGAGGAGCTAAGAGAAGGGAGCTGTAGAAAACGACCAGAACAGACAGTGCTTTGGAGCGTTGGGGAAGAGCAAAGAACATTTGTTGTGGGTTTCCACAGCCCTTCTCCAGAAGGACCATTGGTTCCAGCCACTGGAGTCCAGACAGCTAAAGATGTTACTGCTGGCCCTTCGCGGGCTTCTTAGCTATAGAGAACCAGCTCCTCCAAGGTCATGCCTCTTCCTTGAAGCTCCACATCCAGAGATGACTGGTGAAAACATCAAACATACAAAGGACTGGCCATCTTGGTCAGACCTGGAACACTGTGAGTGTCATTTGAACTCAGGTCTTCCCTGCAGCTGCTGTTGGTCCTACCTCACAGTTCAGCCCTGCTGCCCAATCCCACTTACACACACACACACACACACACACACACACACACACACACACACTTCAAGGGTTACACTTGGTAAGGAGCACACTTCACTCTGTCTCAAAGTGCACTTACTGGGGCACCTGACGTAGCGATTACAGAGCATGTTAGTATGGAAATGTGGAAGAAGAATCCAGAAAGAGATTAAACAACAAGGTAGATGTGCTGTACGTCCCTGAAGTTCAGATAGGACAGATTATCAGAGATGGAGTTATTACTAACATATGAATGTAGCTTTTCTCTTCTGATTACAAAATTACTTAAAATTGCAATTATGAAAGTTGAAAGTTTTCTTTGCTTTCCTTTTAAAATTAGGATCTCAAGCCACCATGTTCAGATAGTGGTGAGTTAAATATGCAACATGGAGAATGGGCAGTGTTGCTCAGTGGCAACATGCTTGTCTACCATGTCCAAGAGCCTGGGTTCAATCCTCTGTACCACAAAATATATCTTAGCTTCCTTATCTAGACCCTCTTTAATCCAAGACATTTAATAATACTTCAGTATTAGTTTTAGAAAAAACTTTTTATAAAAATAAATAATTTGAAAATCAGCAAGATGTCTAAGCCATTAAAGGTGCCTGCCACAAATCATGATGACCTGCATTTGACCCTTGGAACCCATATGGTAGAGTAAACTGGGCCAAGATTGTCCTCTCATCTCTCTTTCTCTTTCTCTCTCTCTCTCTCTCTCTCTCTCTCTCTCTCTCTCTCTCTCTTTCTCTCTTTCTCCACACACACACACACACACACACACACACACACACACACTATGGTTGGCACACATGTGCACACACACTCACACTAAAATGCAAATAAATAAATAAATGCAAGAAAAAATAAAAATAAGTATTTTAATAATTTTACTTAATTTATGTAAGTTTAATAAGTAAAGTGTCTTTCCCTACTGAAAAGATCAAAATACCACATTTTACTAAGATGTATATCATTGCTTTAAATTCCTGCCACTTACTTAATTGATCTAGACATTGGAGGTCAGTCATCTCTAATTGCATAGCTATTTAGGTGAAAACACTTTCCTTGTTAGGTTACACACAGGAGAGACATGTTACTGAAAACCAAACTTGTAGGAATACCAAAATATTGTACTATTCAAGTTGTCTGGACTGTTTAGGTGAGTAGGATAATCTAATTAGAAAACTCTTTAATTTCAATTTTTATTGAAAAGATTTCGAAGATATATTATGTGATTTACATAATTACTTAACATATGTACAATTATTATTCATTTCCAGGCATGTTAGCTAGTAACAAATGATTGCATATCTTTAGCAAATAGTAGTTTCTTAACTTTATAAGAGTTGAGTAATTAAGTATAAAGATTAATTGATAGTGAAAAATCCTTCTACAGCAATCAGCATTCAGTACACTCATTTTATATAAGTAGATTCTCACATATTGAATCTTCACAAGTCATTTAATTGGGTGCTCAATCAATCTTACTAAATGATGAAGGAAGGCAGCAGAATTAAATCAGTAGGCAATCAAGAGGAGGCCCTGGGTTGTGGTTCTATGATTGATCTGTGCCCTGGAAATGTTCAGGATTCATGGCTGGGAACAGGAGCCAGAGCAGGTCTTCCCCCTCAGTTAATTATCCACCAACAACTTTCATCTTTACCCAATCTAGAGCATGCATCTTCAGAAGTTTGCGCATCATTCTTGACAACTGTCTTCTTGTAACTCATAGACTGAGGAACCACTGGGTGACAGTTCTGTCTTCACATTTACAATTCTTGTAATGCAGGTTCAGCTGTGTTTCCTAAGGACCCATTTCTAAAGTCATCATTATAATCTGTCTCATCTCCTTTATCCCATAGCAATTTCTTCTTTCCTGATTCTCTCTCTCCCAATGTGCAATACCAGCTTTAAAGGGTTATTAGGAAGAGTTCATTGTTCCTTTAATAAAAAGCTTAAACAGTAGCAGCCCCATGTTCTCTGGTGTTTCCACACATAACAGCTAATTGCTAATTTGTGCCACTCTGTAACAAGCTGTAAATCTTGCCTTATGGTTCTTTGTGCCATTGTAAAGCCCTTTCTCCATCCTGCCTTATGTAGCTTTATAGAAAAACTGTAGCTTTAAAAAAAAAAAACTTGCTCTCATCTCAATTAGATATTTTTCTGAACTAACCACTCATTCCCAAGTCTCTTAAGAATCAGCTCCAGGTACCTTTATTTAACAAAATGATGCTTTCAAGATATGTGAACAAAGAGAAATTTGATAACTCATACATGAAAGACTATCATTGCAATCAGTGTTCATATTAATTTTTTAAGTAAAAAAAGTTTGAGATAGTGTACTGAATAATCATAAGTAATTATGCTACACTTGCATTGTGTTCAACGTTCTAATAGACTGTATGGAGAATACAAAAGAAACATAAGTCAAAAAGGCAGTCTTCAAGTAGTGGATCAGCATGATGTAATAACAAGGCAGAGTGAGACACCATAGCATGCTGAAAGGCATTTCTACATGGGACAGGCAGTCTAAGGAACTTTGGGAAGCAACACAGCAGTGATTACTATGGGATCATAAGAAGATGGTCTTCATTAAGAGCCAAAGTCAGGCTCACACTCCTGTTCTGCCTGTAAATCCATTCAGTTGAAGGCATTTCGAGTCTAGGATCTATTGTAAAAAGCAGTCATGGGAAGAAGACTGGTAGGGCATATCCTTCAGAAAATTGGAAGAAAAACTTGACTAAAGTCTGAGATGAGATTAGTATTGACAGCCTTGCCTTGCAAAATAAATATCCTTGGTGATGTGATCACAGGGTACTGTGCACCTGAAGGATGCAACCAGAAACAAGCAAATCACATCATAGAACATGTGGAAACACTGGTTGCTTGACACTTAGAGAAGTACAAGTATGCCCAGCTAATCAACAGTAGATAAGTATATCATCCATTCCTCAAGCATTCTCTGTACTTCCTTAGTGACTTACGTTTCTAGTGTTTGAGGTTGGCTTTGCCTATGCAAGTGTGAACTCAGTGAAAACGTTCTGCTAAATTGTCTTGTGAGGTATATTGCCAAATATTAACCCTGCCACTGTAATTTAGTTATATAACTTCATCAGCCATTTTTTTAATGGATTAATATCAACCTTGAAGTATGTGGTAGAGGATTAAATAAGATGATAAGTTTAAAGGGCATAACATATTCCAGGGATGCCAGAAGTACTAGCTCTTGAAGTTTTAATTTCATTTCAAGTGACCTTGGGGGATAAACAACACTGTACCCATTCAACAGGTAAGAAAACAGAGACACAAAGTAATCTCAAGACAAATTCATACTGCTAGCAAGGGGAACACTTTGAATTTCAAATAAATGCCTAGCTAATGGCAAGGTCCTTGTTAAGGTTATTATAGAACCACATGTTCCACTCCTTTTGAACTGATCCACAACTATTGAGCATTTTGGTAAATATCTGATTAATGAAGGAGACAATGAAGGAGTCAAGTGTGACGATACAAGTCTATAACCCAGCACTTGGGAGGCTGAGCCACACAGTCATGAGTTTGACACCGTTTGAGCACCATATAGCAAGACTGTTGTGTGGCATTTTGGTTGTGTTCTGACAAATAAAGCTTGCTTGGAGTGAGAGGGCGGAGCTAGCCATTTGCTGACCAAAATTAACCAGAGAAGTTTGGAGGACTGTACACAGATAAGAGGCAGGAAGTAGCAAGGTGGGGCTGAGAGATCTTGGTTATTTTGGAGGAAGGAACAGAAGAGGAAGTCACAAGTGGCTGCTCCCCTGCTTCTCTGATCTTTCAGGTTCTTACCCCATATCTGATTCCAGATTTTTTTATTGATAATTTTTTTATGAATAATTAGTTATGACTTCAAAAAACTCCATCATAAACAAACAAACAAAAAAGAAAAAACCAAGAAGGGTGAGATGGCATGCATGGAAAAGAGAAAACAAGGAAAGAAATAGGATAAGAGACATTATTTAAATTTTTCATTCCACAGATTCACCCTAAATCCCCTTCTGATGTATGGAGAAAAAATACCTATTTTCCATGACCAATTTCACCATTTCTTTGATTCATTTAAATCAACTTCTCTCCTCTATGAAAGATGATTAATATGAGAGATTGACTCTCTTTCCGACTTTCTATAAAGTTTTAACCAACCCCAACTGTAAACCCCTATTTGTAAATAAAATGAACTTTCCTATCTTGTGGTCCTTCAACACAAAATCCCTTTTGCCCACAGTGTCTAAACTCATTCAAAAAAGCAACACCCTTGGTTCTTGTGCCTCTACCCCAGGTTCACTTCATGAAGCCTTTCTCCGACCCAACGCAGAGTCTCTCGCTCTTCTCAGACCTCCTCTTCAGCAGTGCTCCACAGTTCAAACACAGCCAGATACTTCTGTTTGTGCTTGGCTCTGCTGCAATGTGGCAATGTCACCACCTCACATGGTGTCTGAGCAGGAGCAGGTACCTAAGACAGGCTTAGTCTAGGACAACAGTTCTCAATCTGTGGGCCTCAACCTCTTTGGTGGTGCAACTACCTTGTCGCAGGGGTCGCATATCAGATTTTCACATTACAATCTGTAAGAGTAGCAAGATTACAGTTATGAAGTAGCAACAAAAGTAATCTTATGGTTGGGCATCACCACAACGTGAGGAACTATGTTAAAGGGTCATAGCATTAAGAAGGTTGAGAACCACTGGTCTAGGAAGAGGAAAGGCATCCCCCATACTCTTTAAGTTTGAACTCTTCAGGGTGTGAGTCTGGGATCATTTTTCCCAGGTAATCTTCCTGGAATACTTGAAATGAGTAAACTTACTTTTCTCTTTCCAAAATATGCAGTGCTTCCTATTTCTGCCATGACAGGTGTTAAAGGTCCACTTTGTTTTTTGTTTGTTTGTTTTTAAATATTTTTAATTTTATAATTAACTCAATTTCACATATCAGCCACAGATTCCCCCCATCCTCCCTTCTCCCACTCCCCAGCCCCCCCCACTCCACCCTCCATTCCCACCTCCTCTAAGGCAAGGTCTCCCCTGGGGAGTCAGCCCAGCCTGGTAGACTCAGCCAAGGCAGGTCCAGTCCCCTCCTCCCTACACCAAGGCTGAGCAAAGTGTCCCAGCATAGGCCCCAGGCTCCAAAAAGCCAGCCCATACACCAAGGACAGGTCCCAGCTCCACTGCCTGGGGGCCTCCCATACAGTTCAAGCCAAGCAACTGTCTCATTTATCCAGAGGGCCTGGTCCAGTTCTATGGGGGCTCCTCAGCCATTGGTTCACAGTTCATGCATTTCTACTAGTTTGGCTATTTGTCCCTGTGCTTTTTCCAATCATGGTCTCAATATCTCTCACTCTTACATCCCTCCTCTCTCTCGTCAACTGGACTCCCAGAGCTCCACCTGGGGCTCAGCCGTGGATCTCTGCATCCGCTTCCAACAGACACTGGATGAGAGTTCTATCATGACAGGCAGGGTGTTGAGCCATCCGATCTCTCTTCGTATCAGCACGATTTTCAGTGGCCTCCAGATTTCTGCAGACTCAAGACTGTGTCTTCTGTCTTGGCTTCCTGAGAGTCAAACCCAGGACCCACACAGGTGCTTCTTGACTCTACAACAAGTAACTAGGTGGTGTCAGCAGAATGGTGTGATGAAGGTGACGCAGAAGTCAAATGAGATGAGGGTTTGTCCCGCTCTGTGTGGCTGGATCTAGTTTGTATCGGTTGTACAAACAGCTGCGGAGTAGGGCGACACCAGATGTGTAGGTCAAAAAGAAACCAAGGTCTCAGGTGGCTTTCTGTGATGATTTGCTGGGGTATAGACCAACATTTAAATGGAGTGCTTAAGATAGGACATGTCTCATTTTTACATAATAAAAGAATATCCCTCTGTGCACGATTCAATGAATTGATTATTGATTTGGTATCTATCATCATTTTTTGTTTTGCTCCCTTCCATGCTGTAAAATTGAATAAGATATTTGGTGTAAGGGTAGTTTAATGTGTTTGTTTTATTTTAAATGATTTATAACCGTGAATGGGACAGTAAAATGTGCTTGGAGGGTTGAGCTATTTATCTTCACACGTGCTCATCTTCAGGTTAACAAGAATTTAAGGTGATGACGTACAATAAGCTGCAAACTGCCTGCAATTGCCTTAATGATGATGCCTTTGGGTTTCAGCTAGTCTAGCACTGATGTGAAAATTTATTCATTGCTAATATGTTGGTTAAGAACATAGAAAACAAAGGCCGTGAAAATATTTTTTTTTAAATTTAAGGTATACATAAAATCTCATTCCATTTAAGAATACATTTTTCCAACAACAGAAAAACTGTTGTTTTATTTATTGTAGCTATGATTTTAAGAGCCAAGATTTTTAGTCCATGAAGAATGTAGTTCAAGTGAAGATAATCTACCTTAACTAGTGAGAGTCAGTTAAGCTTTGCAGGACAGGGGCTCGTGGCCCACAGCTAACTTTACGTGGGCCATTCATTCAGAAAGGGTAGAAGTTTGTGTTTTAAGTCCAAGGCTAAGTTTCCTCTCCCATGCTTAACTCTGAGATAAATGCTAGAAAAATACCAAGCATATTTGCTTTGCTAAAGCAGAAGCTCAACCTAGTCCAGGAAAATCAGGAGGGGCAGGCAAGGGTAGTACGTTACTGGACGCGGGGGGGGGGGGGGGGAAGGGTCATGCTTTACTGTTTTATTAATGGTAACAATTTGAGAAGCTACACATAAAGGCAATGTCCCTGTTTGAGGGTAGATTTATCCAAACTTTAAAAAAGTTTTCTGACAACTGAAGTTACAAAGTTTACATTTTATTCAGCATTGAATCATAATATATTGAGTAAAGTTAGTTGATACAATTGAAAGGTAGGTCAGGACAGTTTCCATTTAATATATTCATATATGAAGTTGGGAGTAAAAGCGGCAGAAAAATAAGCTCCTCTTTCACTGGCACAGACTGACTGATTAGTCCTTTCCAGTCCCACATGAACAAGGATCAGTGCCCTCCAGAAATGTATAAATGTTATACTTATTATATTAATAAGTGTAGCTAAGAGTGACTGAAATGGAATAGATATCTTTGTCCTGGTTTCTAGCTCATTTTGGATGCAAACTATTAAAAAGTTGTCAAAGTTAAGCTAAAAGCACATTGATACAAAATAGCCCTAAGAATTCCTCACAACTCTCTCTGCTGTCTACAGACAGCAAGGTAACCAGGCCCATTCTGCAGGAAAAGAGAATTGAGATCTCATAACTGATACAAGAGAGAAATACAAGACTTTGAAGGAAGTGGGCACATGCAACACAAATTGCTAAACGGTCTTATTAATAAATAAAACCCAGAGCCAGATATTGGGGTGAATGCTGAAAGATCAGAGAAACAGAACAAGCCATAGCCAACTTCACCTCAACAATTCCTCAGCTGATCCTGTTTCCATGAATCCTCAGACTAAAATCATCTGAGTCCTTACCCCTGAGAACTGCTCTAACCACTGGCTTACCTCTATGAAAATCTCAGTCTAAAGAGAGAGCTACTTCCTGTATACTCACACTTATATACCTTTCTCTGTCCTGCCATCTTACTTCCTCTCTCTGACCAATTACATCACTTCCTCTATCCACCCAACTCTATCACTTCCTGTGTATCTGTACAGACCTGCAGACCTCTATGGTTAACTAGTGCTGTGATTGATGGAGTGTACCAACACATCTGGTTCTGTTTCCAGTGTGGCCTTGAATGTCTGCCTCCTGAATGCTAGGATTAAAAGTGTGTGCTACCATTGCCTGACCTCTATATTTAATACAGTGGATGGCTTTTTCCTATGATCCTCATGCACACTTTATTTGTTAGAGGACAAATAAAATATCACCACAGGTACAAAAATATCTTGCCTGCCATTTCTAAGGTGATCATACTCACGTGATAATCTTAGCAAACTACAGACATCTGACTGAAACATTGGCACTGTCCATACCATGTTTTTGAGCACATCCGTGACATTATCATCAGCATGCTAATGGATGCTCCCAGGTGTGCCCCTTCTATCCCCGCCCCCCCATACCCAGTTGTCATTTTCTGCCACATCGCCAAAACAATTTCAAATCTGGCTCTGCCCTTTGAAGTTTGCTCTGCTTTGGCTCCTTTGAAGTATTCACAGCATCCTGGCCAGAACGATCTGTATTTTAGAGGTTATAGAAAATTCTAAAATAGGGAAAGACACTTACTCATTTGAGTTGTAGACTCTTCTATTGATAACTCTACTCCATAAAGGTTTAGTCTTTAATATCCTGTACCAAAACACTGCTTTTAGAAAGTGCACAAGGAACAGAGAGATGGCTAATAGGACCTTAAGAACTCTCTATTTCTCTATCAGTACTACATCATCTCAGTAGTTATAAATAGCAACCAATAAGTGATCATATAATCCTGTTGTTATCTTGGGTCTACTGAAATGGCGCATGATTCCTAGCAAATGAGGCCTACCTGGAATGTGTTGATCTCTTTGGTTAAGTCCTACTAGACTCAAACTCCTTTCTTAAAATATTATGCATGTAATGCTTTAAGTTTTAAATGTCAATAAAAAAAATCTTTTCATCTGTCCAAGTTAGGTAGAGAAACAATATACAGCATAGAGTGCCAGTAACAACAGCAGATAGGGAAAGAGGAGAGGACTGGGTGGCGGGGGGCAAGGGGATGAGAATGAAGAGAGGCTGAGGCTGAGCTGGCCTTACAGAGGTCTCCAGCCAGGGAGAGCAGGCAGGCCTCGGCATAGCTGCCTTACCTGCTCCTGGATGTGCTTGCCCAGTGGAGTGGCAGCAGCTTTGAACCATGTGGCTCCCTCAAGCTAAGCACAGAGATGCCCAGCAGCAGCAGCAGCAGCAGCAGCCTGTGTCTCAGCTCTGAGGAGCGAGCACTTGGTTCTGAAGAAGGGATCTCAGCACTCAGCATCCCTCAGGACATACCAGTTCAACTTGTATCGTGGGGCCTGCTTTCTAGTCTGTGATAAAATGTTCCTTCTGAAAGGATTTTAGTCACTTACAGGGGATGCTCCGGCTGCTAAGGTTAGAACATTCTTCTCCTCTTCATCCATTTTGTGGTTAGTTTAAATCATTTTCTGAAGCGTGCCACTAGAGCAGGCTTGGGGAATGTGACTTTGAAAGTGTGACCCGTGGAAATGTGATGAATCATGTATGGAGACTGAGTGCTAATCCCAAGTCATACAGCCGCACAGTCACACTCACTAAATATGTCCAGGCCATATTGTTGAACTCTGCACTGCCACAGTCACCTCCTCAGGATGTTTCTGTCCTGTGACTAGTGGCTTCATCCATCTTCTTGTCCCATTACATTTTGTGTGACTGATGTCCTGTACCCATTAAAATTGATGGGAAAGAACAAAGAAAAGAAAAATGTGCCCTTCAATTGATTATCCCTCTGAAAGAGTAAATGAGAATTTTCTAGTACCAACAAGAGATTTAGAGGGTAGATTCCTCATTTGTTAAGTGCTTTAATTAGCCAGGTTTACCAAACAGTCTCCAACTCACAGGGGCGTCAGTCTATTTAGCTTTAAAAGTCAGTGCCCTGAAATGTTTGATCTTTGCAAGATGAATTTAGCTCTAACATTGTTTATAGTCAGGAGATATTGTGATGAAGTCTCAGGAATAGAATCAGCAAGATCAGGTGCCTTGCATCTTAGTTTTCTTTCCTTCAGGGAGCTACTATAAGGGTCCATTGTATGCTCTGTGATAGCTGATAATTGAATTTACCAGTATTACAACCTGAAGCCAAAACCAAAGTGATTTTGGAAGGCCCGGTCTTCCAAGGTTTTTCTTGGATCTGTTGAATATTATCTTTCTGTTCAACAAATTGCAGAATAGCAAATTATTCCTGAAATGTTCCAAAAACATTTGTTTAATCATATTCTTCAGTGTGTTGTAGGGACAGTGAATCCTGGACCCTAGCAGCAGTAGCTACGGGCCTTGGCCTCTGCCCCACTTGTCCCCCAAGAGATACTTGTGCTGGTGCTGTGTTAAAGGAACAGAAAGGACTTGTTTCTTTGGAGACATTGTAGAGACACATACTTTAAAGTGTGTGTGTGTGTGTGTGTGTGTGTGTGTGTGTGTGTGTGTGTGTGTTGCTGTTTACAAAGTTCAAGCAGAAATAAACTCGAACAAATAATATAAAGTGAATTTCCTTGAGGAAATTTGACTTCCCGGGGACCTATGGAATAATTTCAATTTCAAAGGATAATATGGCCTCATGGGGGTCAGGATGGGAAAGTAAGAGACATTCTCCACTACTGACCTTGGTCACAGGGATGACAGAAGCTATTCTTGGCTTTTGACCATAGGGTATATCTGTGAACAGCTGTCAAATTGGCCTAGCCCGGCTGGTCCACATTTTCAGCAATATTAATGATTGTATGCCATGCAAACACTTGGACTGACTGTGGGGCAAATGGAAACATCTGGGCTTGAGGCAAGTTCTTTCATTTGTGTGTAACAATTGTGTTAGCCAGCATTGTACGCTACACCTTTCTGTGGTCAAAGAAATGGCCGATATTTGTCTGGTCAAGTGGAATAGCCACAACCCACAAAGGCCTACTCAGCAGCTGCCATGTGGCCCATGGACCTGAAGACCTGAATTTATGGTTTGATTAATTATAGCTAATTTAAATTGCCATGGCCACATGTGGCTAAAGGGTACCATACTGAGCTACACAGGTCTGCATTGTTAAGGAGTTATACTCCATACTATCAAAATGATATGCTTAAACCTTCAAGCCTGTAACAGAGTTGTTATTCTCTCAGCATTTAAAATTATCGCTGTGACTTGTTTTGGTAGTGAATTAGACTAAAATATCATGAAGTGTGAAATGTATCTTTACAGACTGAAATAAAATACAAATTTCAAAAACAAGCATAAAAATTATTCCACAAAAAAATAAAAGAGTTTAAAAGCCCTAGAAGAACTTGATTAGACAACACAGTTAATAAATAATCTGGGCACAGAATTCTGCAGAAAATATAATCTTATCACTTCATAAGTTACAGACCATGAAAGCCAGAAATCTGAGCCCTACTGCCAGCAAGAGACAAAATATGGATCCACAAACTCTACATGTCTCCAGGCCTCAGAAAAACTATCAGCACCTTTTGGGGTCATGATGAGAAAGTCAGATCCCCTGTCAACCCCCTCAGTAGAACTAAAGAAAACAGCATGAGAAAAATAGCATTCTCAGAGCAGGACAACTGCAATGCCAGCCTGTATCATGGTCCTTTGAGCATCTCTGTGGTGTTAGGGTTCTGTCCATCAGTCACGCACATTAACCTGGAGAAATCTTCATGGGCTGCCATCTCCTCAAAACTCTTAGCATATACTTTTGTGGATCAGTCTTTGTTTTTCATACATATTCAGTATGTTCACCAAGATATGTGTTTTTCAGAATCACATTTCAGTATCAAACCCATTTTATTTTAATGGAAAAGCACCATCTTCCTTGGTAAAAATAAGCATGGCTTTCCAGTGCAATTCTGAGGGGACCACATTTCTCTCAGCTGAGCCCCTCACCTGCCCCCACTCCACTCCAGTGTGCAAGTTGCTGGAGCCTGGACCTTCTCTCCTACAGCACTTCTTCCATCTATCTCCCTTCCTTGCCTCCTCCTCGTCGTCGTCGTCGTCGTCCTCCTCCTTGTCGTCCTCGTCGTCGTCGTCCTCGTCGTCGTCTTTCCTTCAGTACAGCCCTTCAATCGAGCCCAAGGTTTATTGAAGCCTTGCTTTCTCAAACTTCCTTCTGCTTTCTATGCTTCAGATCCTTTCTGCCCCTATCTTGGATTGTTTTTGTTTGTTTGTTTTTAGCTTCTTTGCCCCAGAATCTTCAGTGGCAGATGTGTCAAAGTCTCCAGAACAATGTCAGTTACACCTGCCCAGACAGTACTGTATTGCAATAGCCTCCCCCCATCATACAACTGGAACCAATCATTCTCTTCTCTAGACCAGTTGCCTTCGTTTTTATCCAGGATATTTTTTAAAAGTTTATAAAGGAATTAATGCTTATGTCTTTTGTTATTGCCAAGTGTTTTCACTCCTCTTTCCTATGGCTCCATTTCCCAGATGGTCTCATTTAAGTGGGGGCAAGCAGGGAATTTCCCCATTTTATAAAGACTGAAACCAACTGAAGGTGGACAGGTGAGTTATCACCTAACTATCCAGCTAGGAAGTGACTCAGTCCTGTGGTTCTCTTGATATTAACAAAGTAACAAAAGAAATCAGTGAAGATACTACGTCTAGAAGTGTTCCTGGCATCTAGGTATTAAGCAATAAGTATCAATTGAGTCAACAATGAATTAACAAAGTAAGGCATTGAGGGGAGAGAGAGGCAAATGGAGAATTAAGAATTACTGCTTTTTAGCAGACTGAATGTAAAAGCCAAAGGAAAAGGCAGAGCTGAACATTGTACCTGGGTTTCTAGTATTGTATAGAGAAAGGGTGGCACTTGTGCCTATCAGAGGGAAGCTTAGAGGAACCATTTCCCTTGAATACAGATGAGCTTTTATCTGTGTGAAGCCCTCTGGATCTGATTATAATGAATACAGTCTCATGTACTTGGTTGGCTCCATGTCTAATTATTCTCAAGTGAATGAGCTGTTTTTATCTCTTTTAATACTTTTTATTCTCATGGGGCCAATGCCTACTCCTGGAGAAAAAGTAGACCCTCCAGGAAATGGGGAGACTGGCTAATCTGAAAATACCATGAAGTGTCTATTACTGATTGTGCGGTCCTCCTTCAAGAACGTGTAACATGTAAGTTACATGTACAGCTCAAATATGACTTCTTGGAAAATGATCTCAAAAGTATGGACTGCATCTTCCTCTATGCCTTCTACTTAGGTGCTTACGAGTGGGATGGGGGTACAAGGACAACAGGTACTGTTTTCCAAGTTGTAAAAATGAGCTTATTTCAGCTCTTCTAGTAGATGCTGAAATAAACACTTAGGCCCGCCCCCCACACACACACATGCTTTATAACAGAGACATATTCAAGCCACAAAACGATGAATAACATTTCCTCCCCACCCCCTACTTTTAGCCAAAGAGAATAAAGGGTTGGGTTACTGTACCCATTTGAGTCATACATTTATAACTGATTTCTAGGGAACCCAAGATCCATGCTTATTTTTATTTTTCTGATACTAGAACCATGGTATTTGTTTTAAAATAAAATCAATTTATGAATTTCAAATATAACTCTTATATAAGTAATTGAAAGGCATTTTTGGTAACCTGAGAAATAATTTGAGTGTGTGGAAGTTACCATCCAGTTACACAGCCACATTTGCTGAAATATTTTCTAGATGGAAGGGAAGGTGATGAGACAATGGGACTCAAGTTAAGTACAAGACTCTGTGGGGACTTAACATCTTCAGAAGTATGTCATTATGCTCTGAGACAAAATGCAATGAATTGCTAACTTGGAAAGGAAGGGAAATGATGACTGAAGGAGGCACAGAGAAGTGTGAGAAACAGTCCAGCCCAGTGTCTTTTGAACATCCAGCAGCAGGATGTGGGACAGTCTAAGGGCCCTGAGTTATCTTTTCTCTGAAGTGAGAAGCTTGATGATGCATTTGGGAGCACTAATGATTTAAAAGCAACGGAAGTATGCTCCCAAAAGTTTATGTGTTACAAACTTAGTTTCCAGTGTGTACAGGTGGAGGAACCTTATGAGGTAGGCCTGATAGAATGTATCCTGTCACCAGCCACCCTCAGAAGTGATTTAATAAAGGTCTAACAGAGAAAGTGAGTTCTCTGGAGGATATGTTGTTACTAAGTGTCGAGCCCCTTTTGTGCCTGGCTGATTCCTGTTCTGCTTGTCTGGCATGTTCTAATGCAGCCAATAGGAGGATTAGAACCAATGGGTATACCTTAGACTCAGTCTCCAAAGCTATATGATAAATGAACCTCTTCTCTATATGAAGTAACCAACATCAGATATTCTATAACAGCAAAGACATTTAAGAGATGGCTCAGTAAGAAAAGTATTTACTACACAAGTGTGAGAACCCAGGTTCAGATCCCTACCACCTACATAAAATCTGGGCATAGGGATGCGGAAAGGCAGATCCCTAGAACTTACTGGCCAGCCAGTCTCATTGAACCAATGAGCTCCAGAATTGGTGAAAGACCTTGTCTCAAAAAAACAAGATGGAGAGCAACTGAAGAATACACCCAACATTAACCTTTGACCTCCAGATGCATGAGCACCCACATGCATGTACACACCCACCCATGAGTTCTCTTAGCAAGGAAGGACAGATGATTTTTTTTTTTTTTTTTTTTTTTGTTTTTCGAGACAGGGTTTCTCTGTGGAGCTTTGTGGACAGATGATTTTTAACCCTAGGTTTTAGGAATATAACTGTCTTGTTTTTCATTCAAATAACATAAGGAGCTTCAAGATACAAAGTTGAGTTGTCTGGAGGAATCTAGAAAGCTGCAGAAGATAAAACAGCTTCTCTGTGTACTCAGGGTACCCCCTAAGACTACTAAAGATGCTAAGAAAAATATGAGCTTCGTAGAAAATCTCAATACCTAGGCAAGAAAAATGAGAATGGGGGCAGGGAGTTGGCTTGGGAAGGAAGCTGTGAATGGACCTGAACATATGATCTAAGCTGATGCAATTTTTTAAAATGCCTTTTCACATGTAAGTTAGAAATGTGCAACAGAGAGAGTTGTTGAAACTCCATATGCCTCTTTTGGCGAACACAGTAACGCAGCTTTCAGAAATAGAAATGAACATTCAGAAATTGGAAAGCATGCTTTGGTCTAAAATCTGGGTTGTATTTCAGCCTTCTCACACAGCAGCCTTTCAGCTAGCCATTACCAGACATAACTGTGGAGGTATTTCTGTTGCTTGGTGCTTCATCCTGCCTAAAGCTGGACCACATTCTATTGCTAAGTATACACTGGGTTTTCAGTAGCCTCCACAAATAGACTTATGTGCCACAGGATTCTGCTACTCCAGAAAGCTCCTAGGAACAAGACTCTGAGTTCTGAATGCTTATTAGACACTATAAATCATTTTGCCTTGCAACAAACATCAATTAACTGTAGTTCACATCCCACAATTCATGAAACAGATTGATTTTAGGGGGCAGTATAGCTCTGTACAACCTAGATCTAGAGATGTTGGGAAAATTACCCATTAAATTAACATTAGTTTAAGAAAAATGGAAACTTGTGGTCTGATTACAGTTTTGCTATTTTGACTGAAGGAAAGGAAAAATAAAATGGCCTTTGTTACAGAAGATGTAACTTAAACAGTTCTATTCTGCTTGAAATTGAGAAATCGACGGTGTTCTCCACTTGACGGATGGAATGCCTGCAATCTTTCTCCTGTGCTTCATTAGGCTCTGTGGATGAGTGGTAAATTTTCCCTATTTATACATTTTCTGTCAGAAGATCATAAACATAGCCTGCCTTGCACATGTTTTTTACTGTTGATCTTTTTTTTTTATATATAAGTTAGTTGCAGCCTTGACAAAAGCTTGCTCATGGAGTCAATTAAATACCCTGGTTTTCGAATATCTAAGTCAAAACTAAAAACAAGGAAATGGCCCACTTTCTAGTGTCTGTGGAACTGCTCGTCAAACACACTTTTCCGGTTAGAATTTCCCAGTGATGAGACTACACATGCCCAGCTACTCCCAAGCTTCCTACTGCATTTTTGCTTTTCATGGACTGGAAATGAAGCCCAATAGAGAAACAGTTCTTCAACCAAATGTTTGATTCTTATTCAATTCTAACAAAACAATCTAGAGCAGCAGTTCTCAACCTGTGGGTCTCGACCCTCCCCACCAGGAATCAATGGCCTTTTCACAGCAGATGTCTAGGATCACATCTTGGTCCTAGAAAACACAGATAATTACATTATGATTCATAACAGTGGCAAAATTGCAGTTATGAGGTAACAATGAAAATGATTTTGTGGTTGGGGGTCCCCACAACATGAGAAATTGTATTAAAGGGTCACAGCATTAAGAAAGTTGAGAACCACTGATTTAGAGTAAAGATAACTTCACTAGTCTTTATGTTTAGAAAAAAATATTAGAGCAGGCAATCTACCTCCACTAGCCTTCTAAACCTACCTGCAGAATAAATGAGCACTGTCTATCTAGAGCACTCCCAACTTCATCAATTAATTCGTTTTGGGGGTTTTTGTTTTGTTTCTTTTTTTTTTTTCTTTGTATGGTTGTTTTTTCAAGACAGGGTTTCTGTGTGTAACAGTCCTGGCTGTTCTGGAGCTCATTTTGTAATCCAGGCTTGCCTCTGCATCCTGAATGCTGAAATGAAAGGCATGCACTACCACCGTCTAGCTAAATTTAAATTTTTAATTTTAATTTTTTTTCTTTGTGTGTATGAGTGTTTTGCCTACATGTATGTTTGTGCAGCACATGTATGCAGTGCCCATGGAGGCCAGAAGAGGGAGTCAGAGCCTCTGAAACCAGAATTGTAGATGGCTGAGACACCACTGGGGTGCTTGGACTTGAACCAAGATCTTCTGAAGGAGCCATCAATGCTCCCAATCACTGAGCCATCTCTCTAGCCTCTAAATTTAAATTTTGACACATTTTGTTGTGTCATAGAAGTTTTAAAGTACTTAAAGAGTTATATATCACTAATAATCTCATAAAAGTACTTAGTAGCCACAAATGATATATATGTAATAGATAGATAGATAGATATAGATATAGTAGATAACATATACATTGTGCATGTATGTGTTGAGAGATTAATTCATCCTATGATTTTAAGTGGTATGCTATTTATGAGGAGAAAGGAGAGAAAAGAGCAGTGTTGAAATATAGTTATTCATGTAACTAATCGAATCCATTCAGGGAGATGTGTTGCTCATCAACAGGAGAACCAGCTCCATTGTCTGGGCTAAGGGACAGCATCCTGGATATTAAGAAAGTTGAGAACCATTGGAATTTCAAGTGGTCCATTTAAACCCTTCATATAAATGGGGGCTCATTGACTTCTATGGCTGTCGTCTGCAGAGCTCTTGCTTCCCCTGTATAATAGATGATATTCTACAGAGCTTCCCTGTGCAAAATGGAGTGCTTTATTGGCTCATGGCTGTAGATGTAATTCTAAACTGACTTATTAAATAAGAAACACAGAGCCAGCGGGCGGTGGTGGCGCACGCCTTTAATCCCAGCACTCGGGAGGCAGAGCCAGGTGGATCTCTGTGAGTTCGAGGCCAGCCTGGGCTACCAAGTGAGTTCCAGGAAAGGCGCAAAGCTACACAGAGAAACCCTGTCTCGAAAAAACCAAAAAAAAAAGAAAGAAAGAAAAGAAAAAGAAAGAAACACAGAGCCAAATAAAGAGTTAAAAGCCCTAAGATGGAGCAATAGCCAAGAGCTAAGACCACCTTAGCTTACCACTCACTGCTGTCCTTCCCCTAAGAGAGAGACCTTCTTCCTGTGTCCTGAATTTTTTATTGCCTTTCTGTTCTGCCTTCTCATTGGTTCTAAACCCAGCCACATGACTTCCTCATCACTGCCTGTCTATGCAGACCTCCAGGTCTCTATGGTTGGTACTGGGATTAAAGGCATGTGTCCCCATGCTGGCTATGTCCTTGAACACACAGAGACTTTGCCTGCCATGTAATTGGATTAAGGGTGTGTGCTACCACTACCAGACTTCTGTTTAATGGCTTGCTCTTAGCTCTGATCCCCAGGCAACTTTATTAACATACAAATAAAATCACATTTCAGCACAAATAAAATATCACCATACATGACTGTTTAAAAGAACCTGGTCAACTGACCAGGACTGTAGAGAGTCAGTGTGCCTGCGTATGTCACCCACTCACCCACTGCATGGGAGAGCCATTGTGCCGTACAATGAGACAACCATCTGCCACATGCAGCTCCCTAATTATTCCTTTCTGCAATATCCATATGTATTCACCAGATTTTAGCCATATAACAACATTGTTGAAACTTGGGATGGCGATCACTGTGGTTGTTTCTTTATTCTCCACCTTAAAATTCTATTTTCAGGCACAATTAAAATGCTATCTGATTTGTGATGTTTTCTGAAAGCTCTAAAGAGAATAAATGGAGTCTCTTTCAGAAATCCATAATGTTGTCTGGGCCTTGCTAACTCAACTTCTCACAGGTGTTTTGCACTCTAATAAAATGTGTGGCAGGCTCTTGGCTCTATAGTAAGGCTTGCTTCCCTCCCTTATTGAAGCCCTAGCTCCCTGGAACAGTGTTTTGCAGTTATGTTCACATTTAAAATCAGCCTCATGTTGAGCTAGCTTCCATGAGTTTGAGGGATACTGCACTGACTGCATTCAGCCTATATGAGTGTACAGCTTTTTCTCCCAACTGGTGGTAGAGTAGTCCTTTTGGACTCACTTTTTATACATTTGGTATTAAACACATGCAAATTAGTAACTATATTAAAGACTCCATGAGAAAAATGTCTACTTCATATATACATAATGTGTGCATGAAGTAGGTATTATATATATATATGTGTGTGTGTGTGTATGTATATATATATATATATACATATATGAAGTAGGTAATATATGTGTGAAGTAGGATATATATATATATACACATATATATATATATATAGTATATCTCACAGAGTGTTTAACACAGGGCTTTTAACAAAATAGATATTCAGTGTTTGCAGAACTGAATTGTTAGGTCAGGAAGGCCTATAAAAACTCAGATGGAGTCACTCAACTGCTGAGCATGCATTTCTTATATATATTTCTCATAGGAAGTTAATGTACCAGGAAGGCTTCATTAAGTTTCCATTATCCTTTAACTATAAAAAGGTATTGACATGGTTTAGAAGTCATTGATCATTAGTCACAAGATGCTGCTAATCTCTACCTGAGTTAAACAGATGAGGCTGTCCAGGTGGAGAGCAGGTCATCATTCAGTCATCCCTTCAGAGTAGTTTAGACTGCCCTAAAGATGAGTATTCGGTGACCAAGGCAGTACCCAGCCAGGATCCCAGCCTCTGAATAAAAAACAAAATAGTGGCTACTGTGGACTTTGACAAAACAGGAGAAATATGAGTTGTAGGAAGGCATTTTTTTTTACATAAAGATAATGTCCACGAAAAAGTGATGAATATTATGAATCAGTAATTCTGACCAACTTTCTAGAAATTGACCATATAAGAAAATGAAGAATAATATCAGGGGCATTGGTATTAGCTAGGACAATTGTCTCGATATACAGGTATTTAAGGCCTGTCTTCTGCCAGGTTCTAGACATACCTCACCTTCCTCAAGGCCAAGATGAAGGAATAGAATAGGTGACCTTTGAGATCATTCTCCCAGTGACAGGAACAGGAATCTCCCTTGAAAATATGTGTTCCTAAGGAAAATCTAAGCAGGTCATTTCCTCATTACAAAATCTCCAGCAACTTGCAATTACCTGGGAAATCACAAATCAGGTGTGATTGGCATGTCAGTGCTGTAACCAAAATCACCTTTCTCTCAAACCATGCTTTCTTTTTCTCTCCAATGTCAAACTAGAAAACTGTATGGTTTGAATGTGGTCCATTCTGTGCTGCCTGCTAGAAATGCCCACTCCCTGGGACACCCACTTTCCCTGGAAGGCTTTCCAGAGTTCCCCGAAGCCTGTGCTATTTCCTGTCACTTTGTCCTGAGTTCTGATGTTTTACCTTGGTGACAGCTGCTCGGGTTATTTGCTCTCCTTCTGTGATCTCTGACAGAAGCAGCCCAGTGTTAGACTCTCTTTTTCTCTTTTGCAATATCACATGCATCTGTTCATCTATCATGGATATAAACGGCTTAATCACAAATCATCAAAAGGAATTCACAGCACATTTTAGAATGCAGTGTACACAAAAGGTGTACAGAACTATACAGGGGGAGAATCATATTCTGTCTGGGACTCCTTTGGTAATTCAGACACAAGTCTAAACTGTATATAATGGAACCCATTTGGTATCAAAGTTGATTTCATTTTTTTCTTCCTGTCAAACTGATCAAGAGATGTGAGGACAGGAGAGATGGCTCAGGGGGCTAAGGGACTTTGCTACCAAACCGGATTATGTGAGTTCAAACCCCTGGGTTCAAACAGTGAAAGACTTAACTTGACTCCTGCAAACTGATCTCTCTTTGGCTGGCCTTAGTGTCACCACAGCTCAGGGAACAGAGGACAAGCAGGGCTGTTGATCATGAAGGGAGGATCTGCATCCTCAAGAATTTTGTGAGAAAAGAATTCAGCTATTTCCTGGAGCTGCTGCTGTGTCTTATACTTGTCATAATGCAGCAGTTACCCAAAACAGCCAAGCGGTCTGTGTTCACACAGCCTTGGACGGAAACAGGTCAGTCAGCAGAACTCAAAGAATCCCCAAAATGTTCAGCCAGAGAGGAGCCTCCTGTTAGATGGAAGGGTCTGGACCAGCTAGATGCCACACACTGAACAACAGCACATTCAATGGCCCAACTGCCATTTCAGAAAGGTAGCAGAAGGACAAGATAATTAGTCCCATTCCAATTTTTCTCTCTGCTTGCAGAAAAGAAAAAAAAAATAGAACTTGAGTCATACATGTTGGTCAATTGAGACCAGAGAGCTCAAGTCTGAATGAATAGAATGGCCACCTGGGCTGGCTTGCATTTCCATTTTGATGCCATTCATGGAAACATGAGTTCCATTCAGCAGGATCTATGGAAGCTCCAGTCTAGATATAAAAACAGAAACAGAAAATCCCAAATACAATTGCTATACATTCAAAATGAGTAAGCAACACACTTTGTCTTCATTTATCTTATATATTGCTACTTCACTTCTAAACTAAAAACCATTTTTTAAAGCAGAGTTGACATGTTAAAATTTGTTTTCTAGTTTTGATTTTTTTTTTTGCCAAATTTCCCTCTGTAGTTCATGCTGACCTCAAACTTTCTATATAGCCCAAGCTGGCTTCCAACTCCTCACAATTCTTCTTTTCCAGCCTCCCAAGAGCTGAGATTATAGGCATAAGCTACCACACCAGCTTACATATAAATACTCATGAAGGAAACCATCCATACCCTACCTTTTATACTCTTCTCTTGATTTACCTGGCTCATGAATTCAGTTTGTACAGACATCATGGCAGCAGAGGTTTGTCAAAGCAGGAAACCATTTAGAAGCAATTGGGTTGAACCTCGTTGTTTTTAAAAAGATAATGTTAACAGGTGCCCCTTGGGTTCCTGAGTGAGTGTAAAGGAGCATGTGTCTTACCTTAGAACCTTGCTCCTTGTTCATTGAGTCATGAGAGTGACCCATAGTTTGCTCTTTTGAAGTAATGGAGACACACCCTATTCCTAGGCTAGTGGAGAAGACATAAGAATGTTTTAAATTTGGCTTTCGAGAGTATCAGTAAGCAGCCACAAACATTTAACTTCTAATTGGCTTACTATATGTCAAATCACTACTTAGTCTCTCTGTCTCTGCCTCTCTCTCTCTCTCTCTCTCTCTCTCTCTCTCTCTCTCTCTCTCTCTGTGTGTGTGTGTGTGTGTGTGTGTGTGTGTGTGTGTGTGTGTGTGTGTGTGTTGGTTTGGTTTGTTTTGTTTTGAGACAAACTGGCCTATAACTCACCATGTTGCCCAAGCCAGGCTCAACTTACAGTCCTCCTGCCTCAGCCTCCCAAGTGTTAGAATCAAATGTGCTGCCACGTTCAAAGTTTTGTTTGCTCTTCTAGTCTTTTCCCTAAACTAATAAACCTAAGAAAATACATACTTCTGAAAACTTGGTTACCCAAGAAAAACCTATGAAGATAGAGTGTGCTAACAAAATCATAAACAGAAAACTTGAAAACCTAAAAAAATCTCCTTAAGCGGACACCATCCACAGGCTCTGTTGGACTCTAGCAGCTCTGCATCTAGTTAGGCCCCCTTTGTCCACCTTCCTTGCCCCCAGGACTGCAGTCTTCCATTGTATCTGAACAACTCTAGATCCTGATGCCCTTCCTCTTCCTCCTCCAAGTCACTGTACCACTGTGGGTGAAGAACAGGGGATGGGTTTGAAAAGGGTCTCAATTCCCTCCAGGATGTTAGGTGTGGAATCTCGCCAGCTGGTACTGATGTAGCTTAAGTTATAATGCCGCAGTGTTTGCACAAAATAACAAGTGTGTTCAGTAATCTTTAAACAGGCCCTGGTCTCAGTACATTGTTTTTTTCCTTGTCCAGCACAACTGTCTGATAAAAATTCCTAATTATTAAGCATCTGATAATACTATCTAGCTTGTTTTAATTACAGCATGCTCGTGCCTTGTTTTATTACATTTCATGCTAGAATGAACCTAGCCAGGATCTTTAATAAGGCCATATTAAATCCAGGCTAGAGGTTAAAACTCAGGAGGCTGTCTTGATTCTCTGCTGTTGTGTCTGGAATCTCATCAGAAAAACCCCAAACTTCATTAAAGACGGCTGGATGTGGGCACTCCTATATTGCCATTTACTTTACTGGCTACCACTCAGGCAATTATTGGTGTGCTCCTCATGATCCCTGTTATATTAAGGCAATTTCTACATCCAGGTTAGGCATTAATACTGCCATTATCTCCAACACAAATCCCCTGGCAGTTGGAAAAGCAGGAGAAATTACAGGCGGATTAATCTCTAGTGCCCGTCTAAAAAGAAAACCTTTCCCCAGAGAGTAGAGAAGGGTATGTTGAACTCAGTTAAGCTGTGTTAGTTGTAATGAAAAAGAGCCCCCTGTGTCCAACTCTGCTGGCCATGTCAGACGATCCTTTTTTTTTTTTTTTTCAACCTGTCAATATCCCTTTTGGGCTGCCCTCCAACCACTTCAGGTACGCTTCTTTGAGTTTTATGACATCTTTAAATAATTATGTTTGCATTAGAAAATAAATTAAAAAAAAAACAACAACTGAGTTTTCCAAGTATGAAGACTGGAGAAAGCAATCCATTTCATACAAAAATAAGGGGCAGGAGTGGGGGATAGACTATAGCCATGTGATTTCACAAATCCTTTCTATTGTGGGTCTCACAGTGTGAGCTATACTGAGGAAGGCAGATCGTAGAATAAGGACAAAGCATCCCACTCAGCACAAAGGAAAAAAGAAGAGAGGATGAGCGGCTTGGCAGGTCATTCCCAGCACACCCTGCTTGGCCTGATAAGAAACCGTTGACAGGGGCTGCTGCGGCTGTTGACAGTACCTCGGTGCTTGCTACCGAGTCTCTGGGCTTTGCGGAAGGGAATGATAAGAAACACAATGAATAACTAACAAAGCCCCTTTGATGAATGCAGTCATTTGCATCACGGCACAAAATAGCTTTGCTCCTGATGGGAGCCACGCAGACCTAACCGCAAATATTGCTTCCATCTTTTCAATGACATCTAAGGGCAGTGGTGGACAGGGTGAGCGTTTGGAGAGTAAGGTGCTTCAGTTGAGCTCATCGGAACAGTGCACACGATGTTGAAGCAGAGATGAGTTGCTTGTGGTATTGGCTTCAGAAAGCAATGAGACTTGAGGAAAAATATTTGTAATTAAATAATATGTTATTTCATGACCCTTTATGCTTGAAATTGATATGGCCTTCACATAAACTTGTTAAGGAATAATTCCTAAGCAAACCATTGGCCTCTGTGCTTCAGAGATGAGTTCCCTGAACTGTGCTTCTTCACTATGAAGTTGGAGGAGGTGGAGACAGTCTTGAAATGCCTGAGGTTGAATGTGAGGAACTTGCTGAGTTTGATCCTCCTTTTGAATTTGTCGATGGCATGTCTTTGCTATTTTCCTAGAAGACAGTGGAGATTTGCAGATTGAATGTATCTGCTCTTAGCCACAAACAAGAACACACAAAATTGTGACCTAGAAGCTGACTATGGCCTCTCTTTACTTTTGATCTACTGCCTGATAACTAGTGACTCCCAAGTTATAATGTAGAAAGCCCCAGGGAGGTTCAGTACATGTTTGGCCAAGGAAAAGCTAATCCCAAGCAGGAAATCTCTTACTTGTCGAGGTATCCCTAAGTTGTGGTGCATTCTCTGTTCTTCAGAAAGTAGTTGCTATTTTGACTGAAAAGTACTTTTCCCTTTAGATTCTATAACTAGTGTATGGTGGTGTGGTGCTGAGAAGTATCTAAGCACCAGACACTGTGCTAGGTTAACGGAAATGAGAGAGTGGCAACCGGAACTCCAGGCATCACACTCCTCCCCAAGTCGAGGAGGGAACAGCATGTAAATATGTAGAGCCTATTTTGAGGGGTGCTTTAACTGGGGCGGGGGAGGGTGCAGTGCCATCAGTGCACATGATGGAAATGAAAAAGCAGTCTTTGAATAGAGACAGACTCACAACTCCACTCTTGTTTAAAATGAGTGACTGCATTTCGAGGAGTACTGAGAAACAACATCCAGGCCCTCACTGAGGAATGTCTGTCCTTCCAAAGGATTCTGAGTATTGTTGGTCTACATTAACATGCCCCAAATATTGAATTGAATGTGAACTAACTTAACGTGAAAGGTATGTACTCCTTACTAAAGTTCACTCAAAAGGGAAAGCACTAGAAAGACCAACACGTCCGTTTCCTTTGTTAAAAATGTACTTCTTTGCTTTCTTCCATCCACCCACTCCACATATATATCCACCTACTACACACACAGCCACCAACTGCACATATACATCCATTGACTACTCATATATGTTTACCCATTACACATACGTATCTACCCACTCCACATATACACACACCTACTACACATATATATCCACCCACTATACATATACATCCATCTGGGCTGGAGAGATGGCTCAGCCGTTAAAGGCTAGGCTCACAACCAAAACATATACATCCATCCACTACACATACACATACACATACACCTACTACACATATGCATCAACCTACTACACATATACATCTACCCACTACACATATACTTCCACCCCCTACACATATATACCTACCTATTACACATATATGTCCACCCACTACACATACACATTTACCCACTACACATACATATCTACTCACTACACACATAGGTCTACCCACTACAGATATACACACTTAGATAATAGCCACATTTCCCTACATAAATTCTCTGCCTGCTGCTGTCCATTGAATTGTATGTAGGAACTTAGTTGAAACTTTAACTTTCTGTATCTACCCCTCACAAATGTAGACTAATTTTTGTATAAATATATCAAACAGAACAAAATGTGCTCCAGATTCCCTTTCTATCCACAGCAACTAGTTAGAAATAATAAGAATCGATTTGTCACAAACAACCTAATAAGTTGCATTTTCTTCTTTTCATTTTGCCCTCATCCATGATTGCTGCTCAAGCCTGTACCTCATAGTCTTTTGTTCATGGTGACTCTGAGGAACTTGGTCTCCTGAATGTCAGAGCAATAGGGCACTAGGCAGGGAAATACTTTCTCTTTAGAACTGGTAAAATCACATAGAAAACTCTTTTCTCCTAAATACTCTGCATACTCATTTTGCCTAAGTAGCTACCTAAAGATTAATGTCGCTGAAACAGGTGAGGTTTGAATTCTAAAAGGTTACTACAACCAGTGGAAGAATGAGATGATTTCCATTTTTAAAAAAAGTGTAACACTGCCGGGCGGTGGTGGCGCATGCCTTTAATCCCAGCACTCGGGAGGCAGAGGCAGATGGATCTCTGTGAGTTCGAGGCCAGCCTGGGCTACCAAGTGAGTTCCAGGAAAGGCGCAAAGCTACACAGAGAAACCCTGTCTCAAAAAAAAAAAAAAAAAAAAAAAAAAAAAAGTGTAACACTAAAGAACTTCTGCATACCCTGTTGCAGCTGGCTTCAGATGTATGCATCTTATTCTGTGTGTGAGTAATTATTTTCTAAACTCAAACTTGGTTGTGAGTGGAAAGAAACATACAGCTAAGTCACCCGCAGCTCGTATTGTTGCACCCCCCCAAAGTGCAACTTATCATTTCTGATTTTTTTTTTCTGTTTAATTTTTGGAGTTTGTTTTTCTCAAACACTGATCAGTCCATTTCTACTTCTTGTAGCGATCTGTGTTTCTTTTCATGCTTGTAACCCCAGGCTGGAGATCAGGAACTTCTGAAGCCAGACTATAAAGTAGCAATAGCACTTGGATAGACTTGTGGTTGGGTCTTTAATTCTGCCTAGTAAAGGGCCCCTAGTCCACTTATTTTTATTACTTAAAGGCCTTTAAAAACTTATTTGTAATTTCTGCTGTGCTTTACAGATGTTTGGCAGGAAAATGTATGAATTTAAGATTTGTGACTCCAATTGAGATTTATACCTATAATCTTTCAGCAAGCTATTCACTCTTCTGATAAATTTATGATAATTGTGATAAAAATGTGAATGAAGTACTGAGTGCATGTATGTGGTTGGCAGAGGCATGACCAGGTCAAGGAGCCCAATACCTCAGCTTCATGAGAACGGCAAAGCCTTCCTCTGGTTTAACTGTGGACATTGGTTATGTGTGCAGAAAATGTTCACCTTCGATTTCTTTCCCCTGGATATTTACAGCCTGAAGACTGCTCCTACAGAGACTGCTCCTCCAGAGATTAGCCAAACTTTCCTCCTTGATCCAGCTCTATACCACAAGCCCTGCCTCCTTGTTTATCTGTATGAAGTAACCCTTCCTCCCTATTCAACTGTATAGGATCAACACTCTGGACTTCGGGGGTTCTGTGGCTTCTCAATTAGAGAGCCAAATCCACCCAATCCCAGCTTTTCTGTGTGTTTCTCTGTGTGTTTTATTCATCCCCTGTTACCAGAACCAGGTCAATCCCTGAAGCCATTCAGCAAGATCGCTCAAACATAGGGAGAGCTCTTCTTCCATCTGAGTCAGGGCCAATCTCCTCCATCCCCTGCCCCATCTTCCCTGTTTCCTGGTCCTGTGTTTCCAGCCTGCAGAACAGAAGCAGGAGTAAATGTATCCGGCCCTTCTTATGCAGCCTGCAAGGAATGTCACACTGCTCTTATTCTTCGGTAAGAGTGAGCTAAGTGGTCACATTTCAGATATAGGAGGCCAAGGGTAAGGCTGGGAAACTCCTTCAGCCTCAACTTTACACTAGAACAGCACACACTTTTGGTATATAACTAGCAATCTTAGCATAGGCCTAGACATTCTGGAAAATTGGGGTATTAGTCATGTTTACTCACACACGAACACACACACACACATTCACATATGAGAGGGAGATGGAGAGAGAGAGAGAGAGAGAGAGAGAGAGAGAGAGAGAGAGAGAGAGAGAGAGAGAGAGAGAGAGAGAGAACATCATACAGAAAAAAACATCATTCCATTCACAGGTTATTAATGACACTCCTGGTTGGGTTAACCATATTTATCTAACTGTGACTATGAATTCAGCAACAGTCATGGTATGTGCTGACCCCTTTCCCTGTAAAAGAGTTTACATTCAGAGCCAAGGTAAGAGAACTTTTCTTAGTGACCAAGTGTGCCTGTGTGGCAGCCTGAATCAAACAACTCAGATTTTCTGAAAACATGTGAAGAGCCAAAGGGTCAGAGTAACTTGGTGACTCAGTACTGCAGGGCTCCCTTCTCCTCCTGCTCTCCTTGGAGGTCACAAGAACGAGTTGGTTACTGGTTTATTTGTGTCACACAACTGGTTTATTTGTGTCTGGTGTGTCTTGTGACGTCTCAAGGGTGAAATGCAGGATGTGGTGAATTCCACAGCTGCAATGTGCTAGGAGAGCTCATTGGCCCTCAGGGAAGGTTTATTCTTTGCTTGGGCAGATAGGAGGATTGTATCCATTGTTTGCTATTTGACTCATTGCTTCGTAGCTGGCAGGTAGTTAGGAAACACTGGTGAATTTAAATTGAGCATTGATGATGTTGGTGACAATAACTGTCACAATTTTTATACAGAAGCTCAGAAACAGTTTATGAATTAGTGAATACATACTGAAATTACCTTAGCTGTTATGATGGGCTGTTGTGATAAGACCATTATTAGAATGATAATCACAAACTTAACTTATTGACCAAAGGATATTGAAAATAATATTCCATTTAAAATAGAACATAGGTCTAGTACATAGTCATACCAGTGCAAATGTACCTGATCTCCTCTAGTACAAAGCATACCCCCTTTATGAAGGTTTCTTTTTAGAGATCAGTTGGTTATTTTAAAACTGTATCTTAATACCTTAAGATTCCTTTGATCATGATTGATTGTACTTCCAATAATCTTGAATGTAACTGATAAGTGACAAATAGTATAAAATTAGGTCAAATAATAAGTGCATGTGTACTAAACATTCTGTATGGCTTCAAGGGTGCAATTCTATTTGAAATATTTCTTTTCACATAATGGCATTTGGTGACCGCAGTGAGCAAGGGGAATAAGTATTTTTTGTAGATGTGTATCTTTGCTCAGATCCATTATTCATTTTTAAGCGTTTTTAAAAGGAGGTGTTTTGTGCTCACCACAACCCTTCTCCCACAACTGTGTTAATGAGCATGCCATCAGCATCCATTGAGTTCTAAGTAAGTAACGGAGACCGTTCTACAGGTTTTACAGGTATGAATGTGTTTAGTTTTCTCGGGAGAGATATGAGGTGGTAGATATATTACGCCCACTGTAACTGTGAAAACACTTTGGCATATAGTCAGCAATAGCTAAATCAGCTGCCCATATGAGTCACCCACACTAACTAGTAGAATAAGATTAAAATTAAGGAAAGGAACACTAGATGGTTTTGAGCATTGGCCCGCACAGGATGAAAGCTGGCCCTCTTTCAGCTAGAAGCAACAAAAGTGTTGCCTTTGAGGCATTAAGGTTTTACATTGGTGCTGCATGTAAGTGAGCATGCTGTTCCCCAGCAGATGGATGGAATGTCTGTGCCCTTCACACTGCAGAGAGGAGACCAAATCGATAGTTACCATTATGTCTTTAGAGTTTAGAAAGTTTGGCTCGTTCTCAGAAGGTTTTACTTATTTTCAGAAGATTCTTAAATCTTCTCAAATGCTAGGGGGAAAGGGAAAAAGAAAGCTTGAGGTGACTGTCATCCACATCCCATAAGTAACTTAGCTAAGATACAACTTCCTTTGTGCATTTTATTTTGTTTTGTAGTAAGACAGCCTAGACAAGAGAAAGTGAAATATGGTTAATTGACCACAGGAAATCTCCACCTTTTATGCCCTGAAACTAGCCCCAAGTTGGCAATCCCATATGATTCAGCCTGATAACCCAGTGTCACAGCATTTGCTGAGTTACAGTAAGCTAACCTGCCCTTCATACAAAGCACTGGGAGCTGCCCATGTGCTGCTTATGATGACACAAGTCTGTTCCCTGTTTGCTATATTCAGTCATACCTGGACCCCAGCAAGGGCTTGTGTCCTGTTCATAAGGCACCAGTTGCTCTCTACATATTTACCACTGTCTGCTGGGCTCTGTAGACTTGACCTACTTTTAAATGGTCATGTTATAAATACCATGTGATAATGTCTTTCAAAGTAACAAAATAGTATAATTGTAAGGATAGTTTCTGAAACTCTTGTTACTTAGAAACTTCACTGAAGAAGAATAAACAATGAAGGAAGATTAGGACTTAGGGAGGAGCACAAATAATGAGATAAGCAGGCTTAGGATATGGTTGAATAAAAAGAACAGTCCAGAGGTGCCGCATTGTGTGAGAGGATAAGAATCCATCCAGTCAGGGTAAAGATTCCAGGAAGTGGAAAATTAAAGAGATTCATTAAAGCACTTTGTGACAAGTCCTTAGTGTCAGGAAGAGGACTGAGAGTTACAGTTCACCATGGCCACTGCATGCTGAGCACCTCCCAAGTGCCAGGCACTCACACCTTTCCACTTCCACCAAATTGAAGAAATTAATTATCAGTTGTGTAACTCAGAAGCTGAGACCTAGCAAGATTAAGTGTCTCATCAAGGGCTAAATTTTTAAATTATTTTTAGGTAATCCCTTTTAAATCACTTACTATGGAATAAGCTCAGATCTAGATACTTAGTAAAGATTAGCTCACTGAAATTACACAGCAAATCAATGAGGGACCCACGATTACTGTTACTGTTTCCTTTAGAGGCTAAGTGAGGCACCCACAAGTCAATTACCTGACTCAAGGTCTCATAGTACGCAGATGTGGAGATGAGCTGCACAGAAAATACCTCCACAGAATCAACCTTCTCATGCACTTAGGTAATAGCTATAAAAATGGTTGGGAATCGGGGGCTGACCCCAGAGATGCAAGGTAAGTCCCTGTTGCTGAAGGTACTATGCACTTCAGACCCAGGGCCCAGAGACCCTTGAACTATAACTGACCTGAACACCTCCTTCCTGAAGAAGCTTCCATGGGACCAGAAGGTCCCATGCAAGCTTCCACAGGAGTGAGGCAACTGGCACTTCTACCCAACTCTGACATCTGATGACCCCAACAAAAGACAGCATGGCAGGATAACCTTAGGGATAAAGAAGCAGTATGCATACCTTGGCAATAACCAACAGCTTTCTAAATGGACTTAAGACCTGCTCAACACGAGGGAAACTATGCCTGGTACTGGAAACCCAGCCAGCTACCCAGGGCTAGTGAAGTTGTGGACGTTGGAGGAGAACCTATACCCACTACTTCACTAAAACAGCATAATTCCTCATTTCATGCTAAACATTTGTCCTTATACCCACAGATAAGTGTAGTCTTCACCTCTTATCAAGGAAATATCTCTTTGTAACAAATGGAGACCATTACAGAAAATCACAGCCAATCACACTGCGGAGTTATGGTGAACAATCGCAACTGATACACCTATAACCCAATTGTTGCACCTAAAGCTCAGCAATCAGTGTAGAAGAAAAGGCAGGGAAGATTTTTAAGAGCCAGAGGAATAGGGAGTTTGCTACGAGATTGTGTCTTCTCAAGTGTCAGAAATGACACCCATAAAGTCTTACCATTAGGACTGCCTAAACAGGAACTCAACCAGGACACCAATAATCATGCTAATGTACCAATAGGACACATGCTAACATGAAAGGAGAAAAGCTCATGAGGCCTCAACCCTACAAAAAGAGCTACAGGAGACTAAGGAATGTTGCAAGTGGATGACATAGTCTTCCCCAGTGAAAAACACCCCAAATGGTTTTCCAATATCAAATGTTCAGTCCAGAAAACATGTACATGCAAATAACATTATATTGACTGAGCAAATTGTGTGTGTATACATATGTGTGTGCATATACATATATATATAAGATTATATATATATATATACATATATAATATATGAGAATAATTCATATATATGCATGGGTTTCTGTGTGTGTGTGTGTGTGTGTGTGTGTGTGTGTGTGTGTGTGACAACAATTAAAGAAAAGCAGGCTGTAAATGTGAATGAGATCAAGGGAGCTACATGTGAGGGGTTGGAGGAAAAAGAAGGGTTAAATGAATATAATTATGTAGTAATTTTTAAAATTGGGATCCGAGGGACACTGAGAATTAGGAATAGAACAATTACCCAGATGACCTATGTTAGCAAATACTTCAATAGAAAGTCACATAGGAGATCACAGCTAAGATTTTAATCTGAGATCCAAGACCTGGATTAGAGCAGCATTCTTGAGGCAGAGGGTTAGAGATATTATTCAGGCAAATAGATACAGGAGTAAGTAGAATGGAAGTAAGGAAGGAAGTGAAGGAAGAAAATACTCCTTTCCCATTGTGCTTCTGAGTATCTAGAGTCTCAATGCCATGGTCTGAAATAGAAAAAGTTAGAGGATGCATTTTGAGGAAAATTTTGTACCCATTATGGGAAAATGCAAGTAGAAGCCACTGGACGTAGGTGGTTGGAGTGCCCATCGGTGAGTTAGATGTACTTGTACCGTGTCATGATGGTGTGTTTTTCCATCTAGTTCTCCTCTTTGGGCATGATTTCTAAACTCCCTTTTCCTTTGGTTTCAGAGCCTATCGGAGAGCCTACTCCAAGGCCACCTCCAGGGTAATGCGAGAAAATCCACAAAGGTTGCAGGGGCTAGATTTTTTCTATCTGAGGGTATTTAGAAGTAAGTTTCTGTCTGACTGGTAAAATAAGAAAACATATATAGTTTCTGACGTTAGCTTTCTCTTTTACTTCATCTTAAGAATGATCTCTGACTCTTTTGCCTCCACACAGCTACTTATCTCCACACTGCTACATTCTATACATACAGCTATATGCCTTTCTTTACATTCATACGGCCATACATCTCTATATACAGTTACATCTGTTTTCACATGTCTACACATCTATCTTTTACATACATTTCTCTTCTGTATCTGTTTTCTATACAGCTTCATCTTCCTTACCTCCACACAGTGACAAAGCTCCACATAGCCACAGCTAAGCATCTCATTTACATAGCTCTCTCACCATATAGCACTTTACACAGTTCCTAGGCACAGCTCTTCTACATAGCAGCAGCTCTTACATATAGCTCTCTCACACTCATTCACACACACATACTTCTAGATCATTCACTCATTCATTACTCATTCACTCTTTTACCCACTTATTCCCTCACATTTCTCTCATACTGCTTCTTCTTCCTCTCTCACTCAGCACACACACACACACACACACACACACACACACACACACACACACACACACATTCTGCAGCAGCTCTCACATAGCTCTACACAGCCATCTCTCTCCACGCTGCCTCTGTTCACAATAAGTTACATTTTCAGGGCCCTACCCATTCTCAAAACACAAGATAAAGTCACCTAGTTTCTTTTAGGCTAGTAATGTCACACTGACCCATGCATGTAGCTCTAAGTTGGTGAGGGGTCTCAGACGTTAAACAATTGGCTGAACCTTGAGCTGTCAGAGCATGTGCAGAAAGGGAGTTACTGAAAGGACTATGTCGTGATGTAAACAGCCTGACCTTGATATAACAATAAACAATACCTGGGAATTAGCCTTTGTGTATATTCTGTAGGGGCAGCTTAATCTGTTTTGGACTAGTTCTAAGGTCTTTAAAAGGCTGTTTTTCAGACAGAGAATACTGTTACTTCCCTGTGTCAGTAAAGACGAATATTCTGGTACTATTTCTGTTCATCAGAATTACACAACATAAACAGAAATCCACAAGCTAAATGTCTGCCCAGAGATGTAAAACACACTACCAAAGGGCCATGGAAAGCATCCCACAGCTGTTCTTATAGGGAGGTTTAACGGTGGCACATGAGAAAATTACAGACAGAAAACAACCGTTTTCCACAGCCAATGACCCCACGGCTTTGACAGGTAGGGCTCCCCATCAGGGAGTTATATATCTCGTGGGTTGACTTGTCAAACACTAGTTGTCACCTGCTGTATACTCCCACGGCCCTCAGCACTTTGGGATCCTTAGCACCCAATGCAGAAATATGGTGTCTATTAGATGTTCAATAAACAGGACTGACTGAGTAAAAATTATTCAGCTGACATCAGCAGGTGTGGTCTTGAGTCTCTTAGGAAGACCAGAGAAATGAGCTCTGGCATTGATTTTTCTCTTTGTTCAGGAGACTGAGCTTTCAATGACATCTTCTCCTAATAGAATCTGGAATTTCCATCCTGAGAAACTGCTGTGTGAAATAAATCACCAGACGCTTAACAAAATATTACCTTAGAATTCTCTTAATGGTTTAGTAACTGGAATCAATATATGTCTATTACTTCTGTGTCTTTAATTGTTTTTATCTGGAATACTTGATAGTGAGGCTGTAAGTGGCATGGAGAAACACATTCTTCACAGCTTTTAAATGGCACCACGGGGAAGTTCTCATGAGAACACTTTTCTGCAGAGAACAACTTCTAATCCTTGATGATAAAGAGCAGTTTGACCCTATTTCCACAAGAATCCAAACCACTCTAAAAGGAGTGTATTGATGGCATATTAATAGTTCGAGTTTGGTTTGTTGATCCCTATTATTCAAGGCATGTTTATTTTATGGCTACAGTGTTTGAGATATATATTTTTTATACTTTTTTTTTATTTTACAATACTATTCAGTTCTACATAATAGCCACAGATTCCCTTGTTCTCTCCCTTCCTGCCCCCCTCCTCTTCCCCTCAGCATTACTGTATACACCTGAAACAATGTTTCCAGAGCTCTTTGTGATTATTCTGCTGGCTTTTTTCTCCCCAATCTCTTCTTCTGGCTTCCACAGGTTTACATTGTGAGTACTATCTTTGGGGGGGGGGCATTTGCTACTTGATGCCTTAAACTATAGTTACATACTTGAGATATTTTAGATGTGAGCAAGTTGGGTTGCGAACTTCTGAAGATCCCTCACAGCTCCTTGCAGCCCCTTATCCATCCCCCACACTCACACTGTGGCTGCCCCCAAAACACCAAAAAGTCAGTTTTTCAGAACTGACTATAGGTGTTATTATTATGAAAATTGTGCATATGAAGAAACAAAATATTGAAATGAAATTATGTGCAGAAACGGGACTGGCAAAACAAAACATTTCAGAAGTTTCTCCAACACAATTGTTTATTCTTAGTAGGCTGACTTTGAACTTATAATAAATACCCATGCAAAATCTTCATATAATATATACGCTCATACAGAACCAGCATAGCAAACTGGGGATATAACCACAAGTACAAAATTAAAAGTGGTATTCTAAATTGTTGGTGATGACATAAAATGGACTGTTTGCATGCCATGCTTCATAAAGTCTCAAGGAGGTGACCAGTCAGATATGAAACACAGGACTATTTAATGATGACTCCATCCAGATGACCCTATTCTAATTTTCTTCCACCTGGCCAAAAGGTCTCAACTTTGTTTTAATTGTAAAAAGCTGTCCTGGATGCTTCCCTTATCCAGATGTGTCTTTCAGGAAGGTACCACCATGTTGATAGCCCTGAAAGTGAAAGATAACTGAAAACCATGAGCACCATGTCCTCAGACTACCTGCTAATGATTGTGGTACCCATGCCTGCTTGGCAGCCTCTAGCTCCAATTAAGCATCTGTGGACACTGGAAAGCAGCCTCTTAATTGGGGAGCTGCAGATACTAGGCAGGTTGCAATTTCTGCCAAGACATTTATCAGTCAAGCTAGGCAAGCTCCCTTCCCTCTTCTGGACTCGCACACCAGTGTTGCAGTTTTCGACCATGCCCCTCCCACCCCTTGCAAGACAAGGAGGCTATTTGGCAAGTGTCTGAATCCAGCAAAGTCATTTTAGCTCCATAAATAACATCCTACTGAACCAGGACCCGTGACGAATTCTGTTCTAATTACACTTATTCTCACCCTTCCCCCAACCGCCCATTAAGATATATTGTCTAGGACACATGCAGGAGATCTGTTTGCAGCTATCTTTTACATAGAACTGATTGTTTAATTGCAGATTAAAGATTAATGCAAGTATAATGATTCCATGAGGACACTTCAAACAAAAGCATCCTGCATCAGGCTGCCTGCCTCCATTTTTCAATTTGACCATAAATTTGGCTGGGAATTAAATAGTAAGTAGCCGTGATTGCAACTCTGGTCTCTGAAGGCACTCACGGGAATGAAAATAAATGAACAGGCTCTCACACAAAGCATGTTTCATTATGGTCATTAGTGGGCAGATTCTCAGCAGTATTGAAGGTGAAATTGTCTAGGAGGGTTGTTGGCACATCTGTTAGGAAGAACCAGAAGCATGGTACAAAGGATGAAAGTGGTGCTGGTTGAAAAAAATGAATGCAATATACTTTTGAATTTTAGCTCCTTTGTATATTTTCATTGTTTTAAAGGCATCAAGCATCAGTGGTAGGTTAATGATACAGAATTACACATATATGTGAATAAATTCAATTAAATTGAATTGAATTGGCACAACATTGAATATGAATATGAGTATCCATGATGGCAATCAGACCAACTCAGCATAAAACTTCTAATAAAACTGCCAGGATAAATATAACACAATATATCACACACACACACACACACACACACACACACACACTCCACAAGGGCCTTCTTTAGACTTGGAATCATGACTCTGAGCATAACATTTTGGCTTTCTTTTGTGTAAGAAACTGTTTATCCATACTTCTTTGGCCTTATTGAAAGTTGCACATCAGTATACTATATGTAAATATGTTTGAAGACATTTTTAACTTATTGATAACTTGTATTAAGCCAAGATAAAATATTGAATAAGACATCAGCCACTGATCTATTCCTTCTCCACAGCCCTCATGCTCCACTTACACAGAGGGAGACAGCTGTGACAACAGCAGTCACATACAAAATAGTTTTAAAAATATAAATGTAAATTTTCCACAGTCACAGTGAATGTGATCCCATAACCAAATGGGTAAAAATAACAGTATTTCTCGTGATCCATAGGGTCTTCTGGGAACAATCAGATAGAGTTATGCTAGGACCTGACAAAGACTTCATTGAAATCATGTTGCCTCAGGAACTGGCATTGGCTGGCAAGGTGCAATCACTTGTAAGGATGCTCCAAGTTAGAATTCCACAGATGTTACTTGTTCTTAGTTGCTCATGAATTAAGAAAACAAAGAATAAATTATTTCCTACCTCTACCACGTTTCTCCAAATAAAACCAAGTATTCATGAAAAGAGTAAGTTATGAAAAAATACATCCCAATACTCAATATCATAATTAATACATACATTTCAGGATAAGAAACAAGGGTTCTTAGTGATGGGCATGACTGGGATAGAGTTAGGGACCATAGCAAATAAGAAGAATGTGATCACCCCCTGTCTTGGATGTGAGTTTGCATGGTGTACAGAAGGAAGAGGTGACTTCCTCCTGAGGTGGAGACTGTCATGATGTTTCAGGAAACTTGAGCAGACGACACAGCGTCTCTTCTGTCTTATAGCCATTAAAGCACTGGGTACAGTGTGACAGTCATATGATAATTAATATCCATCCACTTTTCCTGGCTTCTATTATTCACACTTCTATTATGGCTGAAAGAATACTGAATACTACTCATGTACATGAGATTGTTTTATGAAAAAAAAGGTGAACCTCTCTATGCTCACTATGATTACTGAAGAGTGACCAAGGAGAAATAACTTAAATTGAAGCAGCAGGTCTCAGAGTTGCATGGGGTCATCATGACGATGATTGACATTACCATCCATCAAAGCTTCTCAACATCCAGGCTGTCTGTCACAGAGAATAAAGCTTCCTTCCTAGGAAGGAGGCAAGATACAATCAACCAAGAAAACTTTCTCATAGCTGACTTTATAAAACAGAGATATGGGCATGTTCCTCTGTCAAAGTACCATATATTAAAGAATGGGAAAGTCCAAAAGGCATGAAAAAAGTGTAATGACTAATTCATTCACAAATTTAAATATTTTTCCATCCTTAAAAACTATTCATTTGATCCATCATCTGTTTCATCCTTTCCAAGTAACTATTCTATTAGATGTAAGAGGACACCACTGATCCATGACTATGAAAACAGATAAAAATGAAATAGTGTCATATACATGAATGAAGACCATTCTTTCTCTGTGGTTAAGTAATTTCTGTATGTCAGGTCTGAATGTTTTGTGCTCATGGGACACTGGTGCAGAATTCCTCCTCTCTCAATGCTAAGATTAGAAATTTAAGGGCACAATCTTGAGTATGTCAGCAATTTCTTTTCTTGCAATAGCCACATCCGTTACTGGGCACCTGTTGCGACAGTGGCTAGGCTATTTTTTGTCTAAATGTCTTTGGTGTCCTTTATTGGTGAGGGTATTTTTCAATCCTCTTCTTGTTTTGATACTGTTCATAAAACTTGGGGGACTGACTGATACCAGCTCATGGCTAGGACACCACATAGCATAGATACTTTCATAGTTAAGTCAAATCAGTTGATATTTGAAATTCTTAGGTAAAATATATTCACACCCATATGTGTATGTAAGAGAGCAGTGTGTGTGTGTGTGTGTGTGTGTGTGTGTGTGTGTGTGTGCAAAATGTATGCATGTGTTTATGTCTGTCTTCATAGTATACTAAGGATATAAGTTTTCAATGAAGTAAGAAATCTTGTTGAGATTTCAGTTTTGCTGACACTGACTTAACATTGAGTACTAAAGCATAGTATGCTCTGAAGATAACAAGTTGCTCCTATTATAGGCTTTACATTATGGCATGTGTTGTGAGAAGATTTATGCCCACATCAATGTACCTCTGTGAATGTAATTCAAAACAAATAAAGCAACATTGCTGTTTAACTTCTCTGCTCCTTAGCTGACAAATAGAGACTTAGACATTTTCTGATAATCAACCTAGGCAGAGTAAGATAAGAGAGATGACACAGGGAGACACTGTCACTCAACTTGATGAGAGCTCCAGGCTGACGATGCTGGTGTCCTGTACAAGGATGAACACATAGGGTTTCAGCAGAAGGTGCTGTGGAGAAGATGAGACGTGGTACTGAAAACACCCCTAACTAAAATATAATTGCAATGGTAAACTGAGATGCTCCAGGATTTCAAGCCTAAAGTATAGAAATTATTGTTTCCAGTGTTGTATTTTTATGGGATTTCCGTGTCTGTGAATATGTGTGTCTCTGTGTCTATATCTGTTTCTTCTGGTTCTTCATTGGCTCTTCTTTTTTCTTTTTGCTTCATCCTATTCTAGTTTGTTTCTTTTTATTTTATCTTACTTTGTTTTATCATTATTTAAGTCTGTATTCTAATGAGAGAGAGAAAGAAAGGTGTAGATTTGGGTGAGTAGGGAGTTGGGGACGATTTGGGGGAAGAATAATCAGAATATATTGTATAAAAATACATAAAAGTTAAAATAAACTACTATTGATAAGTACTTATTCTAATAGGTAAAATTTCAAAGCTATCTCAAACCCCTCCCTGTGTACTTGAAGATATATCTGATATGGAAAAGATATTCCCAACCATATGTCCCCCAAACATTTCTCTTCAAAATTACCCAAGGGCCTCAATTTTACCTCTAGCTGTTGTCTGTGTTAGCCAAGTCATGGTCTCTCATCACTAACAATGTCACTCATCAGACATTGGTCATCTCTTCCTTTCTCTTCCAGCTCTAACCACCCATCTCTGGACACTTAATTCAGTGACTCACTAACAGTCACATTTTCCTTCCCAGAGCTACCAAAGGATCCTTTCTCAGGCATGAGATAACTTACATGTCTATTCCCAAACCCATCTTGTCTACACGCACAAGGCCAATTTGCTAGTTTGGCATTCCAACCCCCCTTGTGCTATTCTTCAGCATGAAAATGGACCTGGCAAACCGTTCTCATCACATTGTACCCACAAGCCATCTTTCCAGCGTGCCTCAGATCTAGCCATGTTTTCCTGGCTCCAGTTATTTTCTATTTGGAAATGGGTTCCTTAGAGCTTCCTTCAAAACAAATTCGGGTCCAAGGCTTCTGTGGAGTTTTCCATGATCATTAATAATAGTGACAGTTCTTTCTATTCTCATGAGAGTCATTGTTCACAATGCCAAGTTAGCAATTGGGAAAAGCTATGTGCAGTTCTGTTTATCTTTTGTGCATGCGTGCTCTATCTCTACAAGTAAAACCCGAGAGCCTCTCCACACAGAAACCACACCCCATGCCTTATTGCCCACTTTCAAATCTAGCACCAATTGCATTGCTTTACATAGGCTGAACATTTGTGCATAATCAATAGAACATAAAAAGTATGATGATATAGCAATACTTTATCTAGAAATTTTTAATTTTATCATTTAGATGAAAGTAATGCAAGAGCCACACAAAGTGGATTAAATATGTGATGTGAACTTCATTAAAACCACATCAAAACATTCCAGAAAAGCTGGGCTGAGTGGCACGTACTTCCATTCCCCCATACTTGGTAGGCTGAATAAGGAGGCTGCTGAGTTTCAGATATGCCTAGGTTAATGAAAACTTGTTTCAAAGAATTCCCAAAACAGGCCAGGGATGTAGCTCAGTTAGTAGAGTATTCACCTAGACTTGGATTTTACTCCTCACACTGTATAAACTAGATATAGTTGCATATGCCTGTGGTCCCAGCATTCAGGGGGTGCAGGGATGAAGATCAAGAGTTCAATGACATCCTGTACCTCCTATGGTCAAAGCCAGCCTGGGGTATATGAGACACTGTCTCAAAATTGTGTTTAGTAAGACATAATTGTTATTGATTTGAGTTTATGGGTTGACAATGTCTGGACTGTGGGTTAGCTTCTTTCTCTCTCTTAGTCTTTTCTTCATTGTCACAAATGGGTGCCATAGCTTCAACCATATTCCTTTTTAAATATTTATATCGATTACTTTAAAGTATTGTATGCATGTGTTTTTATGAATGGATTTATGCATATCAGTACATGTGCTGGTAGAGCCCAGAGGGTGCTGTATCCTCTGGAGCTGGAATTACAGGCCTCGTGACAGCCCAGTTTGTGTGTTTTGAACTCAAATTAGTCCCTCTAAAAGAGAAGTTATATTTCTGGCCCCTCCTACATATTCCAAAGTGGGAAATCAGAAACATTTTTGCCTTATCCTGTCTTTCTTTTATCAAGATTTAAAAAAATTATATGTTGCATCACTAAGTCGAAAAAAACTTAGTCATGGTATATGATCTTAATGTGTTCTTGGACTTGAATTATGTTCAATGAGGAAATGGGTTTATAATTTCTTTAGTTATATCTCTATCTCATTTTGGTATCAGGGTAATACTGGCCTTAAAGGATGTGTTTGGTAGCATCCCCTTCTTTCCTGTTTTGTGGAACAGTTTGGGCAGTATTGGTTTTAGATCTTTCTTTAAAAATTGGTAGAATTTGTCCAATCCTGGGCTATTCTTTGTGGGGGAGATTTTTAATTTAATCTCTCTTTCTTGGATGTCTATTAAGTTCTTTATAGATTCTGTATTTAACTTTTGTCATGTAAGTTTAGAAATTTATCCAGTTAATTTAGGTTTTCTGGGCTTGGGAAATGTAAGTTTTTAAAGTATTCCCTGTGGATTTTCTGGATTAGATTGGAATCTGTTGTAACAACTCCCTTTTCATCTCTAATTCTTTAAGTCTTCTCTGTTAGCAGTTTAACTATAGGTTTGTTAATCTTGTTAATCTCTTGAAAGAACCAATTCCTTGATTAATTTTGTGCATTTTGATTTCTTTCTAACTTCTACCAATATTTATTCTTTCTTGCCACTTAGTAAGTCTTACTTAATCTTCTTGTTTTTCTAAAGCCTTGAGGTGCATCATTATTTATTTGTGTGTTCTCTCCAGTTGGATCTCATTTTTTAACTGGTCACTTTTTTTGGTAGTTTATTTATTGGTAAACTCAAGCTATTTTCATGTAAGGTTATTACTGAGAGAGAGACTTGCTGTCCCCAATGACTTTGTTAGTTGATGTTTAAGTTGATTTGGATTTTATGTATTTCTCTTCATCATCTGTTGTTAGTATTAGAGACTTTTTAATTTGATGTGTCAGAGAGCATTAGTTCCTTCCTAGCTCTTTCCTATTCATATGTTCCTCTAGTGGAATGTATTCCTTCCTATGTTTTCATGAATGAGATTGTCTTCTTCTTCCTTCATGCATAGTATTTCTTTAAGAATTTTCTGCAATAATTTCCATATATTGCTTCATTTGCCTTTGTCTAGAGATGTTCCCATTTCTCCTTCAATTTTAAGGCATAACTCTGCTAGGTATAGAAATTTGGATTGGTAGTTTTTTTACTTTCTGGGCTTAAAATGCATCATAACATGCTTTCTTGCTTTTATGGTTACTAATGAATGATATGATGCTATTCTGCTATTTTGTGTGACTTGTCCCTTAAAGCTTTTAGCTTTCTTTGCTTCGCATATTTGACATCTTGACTGTGATATGTTGTGGGGAAATTCTTCTCTGATCATGTCTGTTTGGGGTTCTAAATAACACGTGCTTCTCAATTTGCTTCTCTGGGTTCTGTGGAATTAGCTACTATAGTTTCATTAAGTTAAATGTCTCTTCTTCTATACCACAGAGTCTGAGGTTTGGTCTCTTGACTATATCCCAGACTTCTTGGAAGTACTGGTCATTTTTAATCTTTTCTTTATATATGTCTGGAATTTATTGTTGTCTCAACTTTTTCCTTCATCCCTGAAGTTTGTTCTTCCGCTTGGTCTTGTCTGTTGGCGATGCCTTTCTACTGTGTTTTTTTCTTTGTGACATTTTCCATAATTTATGTTAGATACTTTTTCAATGTTTCTATTTGCTTGTTAAATTTTTCTTCATTATTTTTGTATTTTTCTCATACTTGCCATTTTATTCATTTGGTAACTGTGTTGCCTCAGTTCATTAATCTGCCTACTTGAATTACCAATTATTTCTTTTTTTTTAAGTTTAACTCTTAATTCTTTCTCAGTGATTTAGTTTTCCATTACTCAAGGTTTGAGAGGTTGCAATGTATTGTGGCTAAGTCCTTACTTTGCTTGTGTTTCTTAGTTGTGTTTGTGTATTTATTGAGATGTATGTGTGTCCTGTTTTAACTTTTCTCCTTTTGCCTACTCTTTGGCTGTATCATTTTTGTGAGTCCCCTTAGAGGATGATTTTGCTGGAAACTACCTTTCCTGGTGCTACTTTGGATGGAGGGATGTGACGATAATACTCTTCCCTAATTTACCAGCAGTCCAGGATTGGCTTTGTTGTTAGAGACACTTGTCTGCTTCTTGTGTGTGTCCATTTAGGGTTCAGAGATCTCAGTGTTGGAATTCTGGTTAGAGAAAGGGTAAATATTTTAGTGGGATAAGTAATATGTACATTTAAATAGTGAAACAAGGAAGGAATAGATAAATGAGGAGAAAGAATTTGAAGTATGAATTAAAAATGATGTATGTGGGTTGCAGGTATGAAAGGTGGTAGAGGTATGAGTATGATAAGAAGTAGAAAATAAAGTTTGTTTTTTAGGTGTAGAAAAGTACACAAAGGAAAGTCACAAAAGTCTTCTCAGGAAGTTGAAGGTAAAGTTGAAATATAGTAGCTTAACCATTAACATATAATATTGTAAATAGTGCTAAAAATTTGGGGGGAAAACTTAAACAACTAAAACATTGTATAAAATTTCAAGAGGCAATAACATAAAGTAGATGACATCATGTTCTTGACCCAAATTTTCCCCCTCATTAAGATGAGGCAGCTTTCCCTCCCCTGCTCCTGTCATTTGTAACGGTCTCACAATTTGGGGAAATGATGCTCTTCTCAGCAGTTGAGACATGTGGGGTCCATGTGTCCTCCTGACAAAAGAGACTTTTGTGAACATAGACTACTTTCTTCTTTAGTTCACTCTAATTGCTCCCTAGTAAGTTACAACCCCACCCCTTGTGAATTAGGGCTCAAATGTTCCACATCAGTACTTCCTGTGATTTGCCTCTGACAGGATATGAAAGCCCTCCCACTGAAGTACCTTCGTGCGCTCTTTCTGGGCTCCCCAACACAGTGTTCCCTTGTCGTCAGTCGCCAGAGTGGCAGGGGATGGGGAGTCATTTCCTCTGCCTGGCAGTCTCATGCTCAGGGTCTCTGTTCACTTCTGTACTCAAACTCTTGAGTTTTCCCTGTTCTAGGCAGTTCTTTCCACATGGGGTTCACTGTCAAGATAATCAACACTGATTTATGGTGGTCAATGAGGCATCTTCAGGGTTCATCAATTGTGCCATTTTCCATGGGCAGTTCACTGGCAGAGACATTTAAGGGTCATCAGAAGGGTGCGTATGGCAGCCATGGCCCTGCCGCTGCATCAATGGTGGCAGCATTGGCAAGTGTCCAGGTCCATTCATAAGAGACATTTGTTGGAACATAGGGAAAAAAATCTGCTCGTTCAGTAGGTTAGGGAGTCAGAGGGAGCAGCTTGACCCATGATACAGCAGCCCTGATAATTCTCCTCCCCTTGCTTGCTTAGACGTGACCTATAGTCCACCACCTTAGCAAAAACGCCAGGCTTCATGGTCATCTTTGCATCTCAGCCGAGTTTTGAAGCTCCAGCTATAAAGAAGTACTAAACCTGTCAGTAGGCTGGTACCTAGTGAGGCTTGACAACAGTGAGGCCCAAGCACATTGACCTCTGACAGGTAAGACTGTACACAAGGACGTGTGGGAGCAGGAGAGGCCAGGGGAGTTGAATCCGAGATCAGCTCTACTTAGTAGGTTCATGATTTCCCTAACTTATATGTTGCTTTTTATTTGATGAAAAAAAAAAAAACATGTCTCCTTGAGAAAACTCAAATCAACATTAAACATAATGTGCATTTTGAGGAATCAGCAAGAAATAGAACTTCTTGTGAGATATATGTGCAGTATCAAGAAGCAGCCTTGATTTTGGCTGATGTTTAGAAGATCTCAATACTTTTCATTTTTGATCCCTTTGTTATGTGATTGGTTGTAAATATAGTCCACAACCTAACTTGTTGATTTTTATCATTTTTTTAAATTGTATATGTATGTGTGTACATGCGTGTGTGCGTGCATGCTTATGTGCATGTGCACGCACGTGCAAGCATGTTATGGCACTTGTGGAGGTCGAACAACTCTGTGGAGTCAGCTCTCTGCTTCTGTCTTGACATGGGTTCCGGTGGTTGAACTCAGGTCATCATACTTGTGCAGCAAGTGGCAAATGATTTTCCCTACTGAGCCATCTCTCGTGCCCCTGTCTTCATCTTTATATTCCCTTTTTAAGGAAAAATACCATTATTTTTTCAGTAAGCTTGCAAAGACTTCAAAGACAAAATATCAAGACGAGAAAAATTATATATGTCTCTTCTGAGGTTTTCTTGGATTCTTACGGCACCTCGGGACTTTTGGAGAGCAGGATATTAAATATTTCTTTTCCTCTTTCAAAGCAATCGGAGGGAAGAGTGAGTGGCTGAGGTTTCTCCCACCCATATGTGGGGAGCTTTAGAGAGCATGTAGCATTGATGTGTGACATGCTGCTCCTTTCTAAAAGCATCAGGAATATTAAAACACTCCTATTATCTGTGCTTAGCCTCGAGTCTCCTTTAATGATCCTCCCAGATCTTGCAAGAACTCAGACTAAATCAACTCTATGAGTTCAAATAGTAGAAACATGGTGTCAATTAATGGCTCTTGTCAGGACCCATAAATTATGGTACCTGTTACCCGTTTTTATATCTGCTAACGGTAGTGGGGCAGCCCATTAAAGCATCTCGCCTTTGCACTGATGTGCTCCTTAAAAGAAAAACCAGCCAATCAGATAGATCTCCATGGCTGAACTCAGAGTCCAGTAGCACACACGTTACATTTCCACAGGTAGAACCTTCTTCTCTGACATTTGAATGTATATTCTTATCTAAAATTTTATACCCATTCTTCGCTGTACCCCAATCTTAAAAGATACACTTTATGAGTTATTAGATTAAAACACAGGAAACATTCATCTGTAAAATCCTGCTCTCTCTTTTGTTCAGATATCCATGGAGTTTAGCTTGTTTTATGTGAGCGAATGCTGATCAGTGTAATTGGGAGAATTCATACCTCTTTTCCTCCTGCCATATGAAACTTAAAATGATAGTTGGGAATAATCATTCATAAATCCTAGGATTAAGAGTAAACCTGGGAGAGTTCTCAAATCTGAATCCCCTCTCCTCAGAATCACAGCATTAAAGCAGTTTGTTTCCGGGAGAACTAACTAGCTTGATATTACTAACAATAATGTCATTTCTTATTTTAGTGCAGTAGTCAAGAACTTGGGGTCAAATCCTGCCACCCATGAACAAGCTATCTGAGATATGACATTTAAGATCATTTACCCCTCTTTCTCACCTACTCTAAAGCACAATAGAGAGAACCTTCTGCCAATACAAGAAATGAATGCATGCAAGGACCATATTAAATGCTTTATACTAAGTGTGCTACATAAATGTTGACTGGAATTGTTTTCTATATTCTGTCTCATATAATATAACCCTGACTGATCAAGGAATATGAAGGCCAAACTGTTCATAACAGATATGGTGAGAGATCTGTCTGCATTGTCATGTCTTGGCACAAGACTGTGTGTCCTGCTCATCCGGACACGACAGGACCTTAGCTTAGAGGCTGACTGTCCCTGTGGATTAAATCTGGTATGGAAGTGACATCTCAGGAAATTCCCAGCATGCCATGATTCATAGGAAGTGTTACTATTTTTACATGTGTGGCTACAAAAAACCATTTAATGGCTTCCCCACCTCATTTTATTTACATATAAAATACATGGAAAGGGGAAATTAAAAATCTCCTCAAAGCAAACAGAACTAAATCAGTGCTTATAAGTTTATAAAACCATTATAATTGGAGCAAACTATTTTAAGTAAAGGACAAGTTGGTCTGTATAATATTGAGAAGCCAGAGACCATTTCTTGGGTGGGAAGTTATGGATTGTACTAGTCTTGAACTGGAACTTAAGGCAAAGCAGGTTACCCATGCCAGTGCCTGTCTTTGCTATGATTCAAGCTCAACAACAAAATGTAGCCAGAAATATACCTAAAAATATGCTACTAGCGGACCGTGTCCTTTGCCCTGCAAAAGCTTCTCCGTTTCAAGAGGTCCCATTTATTAATTGTTGCTCTCAGTGTCTGTGCTACTGGTGTTATATTTAGGAAGTACTCTCTGGTGCCAATGCGTTCAAGATTACTTCCTACTTTCTCTTCTATCAGGTTCAGAGTAACTGGATTTATGTTGAGATCTTTGATCCACTTCGACGTAAGTTTTGGGTATGGTGACAGATATGGATCAGTTTGCATTCTTCTACATGTTGACATCCAGTTATGACAGCACCATTTGTTGAAGATGCTTTCTTTTTTCCATTGTACAGTTTTGGCTTCTTTGTCAAAAATTAGGTGTTCATACATATGTGGATTAATGTCAGGGTCTTCAGTTCGGTTCCATTGGTCTACATGTCAGTTTTTATGCCAGTACCAAGCTGGTTTTTTTTTATTACTGTAGTTTTATAGTAGAGCTTGAAGTTGAGACCATAATTGGAAAAAGTACAGGGACAACTAGCCAAACTAGTGGAAACACATGAACTGTTAACCAATAGCTAAGGAACCCCTATAGAACTGGACTAGGCCCTCTGGATAAGTGAGACAGTTGTTTAGCTTGAACTATTTAGGGGGGCCCCCAGGCAATGAGACTGGTACCTGTCCTTAGTGCATGAGCCAGCTTTTTGGAACCTAGTGCCTATGCTGAGACACTTTGGTCAGGCTTGGTTCAGGGAAGAGGGGATTGGACCTGCCTCAACTGAATGTACCAGGCTCTGCTGACTCCCCAGGGGAGACCTGGCCTTGGAGGAGGTGGGAATGGGGGGTGGCGTGGGGAGAGAAGGCTGTGGGGTGGGAAGAGGGAGGACAGGGGAATCTGTGGTTGATATGTAAAATGAATAGAAAATCTCTTAATAAACAGAAAAGAAAAATTTAAAAATAAATAAATAAAAAGCAAAAAAAAAAAGATACACTACTAAATTTTAGGATGAAACACTTTAACAATTTAAAACTAAGAGAGGGGGCTGGGGAAAGACTCAAACTGTGAAATGAGCGTGGAGACGCAAATTTGGATCCCCATAGCCCATGTAGAACTCCAGGAGGTATGTTGATAAGCACCTGTAATTGCAATGCTGTACAGACAAAGACCCCTGGAGCTCACTGAGCAGCTAGTATTGTTGAATCACTCCAGGAGCAGTGAGACACCCTGCCCTGAAAACAGTGGAAAGTGATTGAAGAAGATATTTGGCATTGATCTCTGTACTTCACACATGCAAACATACATTTACACATGCACACACATTTGTGCACACACACACATAAACACAGTTGCACACACACATAATATATATGTATATATTTCAAAAACAAGAAAAAATTGTATTAAAACTGAAAAGTAATGGTAGCTTTGTCAATATTAAGTAAAAAAAAATCAGTTGTTTCCAAATTTACATACAACAAAATAATGAATACCATACACCTATGATATAATATTGTACTATTTTTAAAGGAATTTTTTATTTTAGATTTTTGTTACTGGCCATTTTCAACTATAGTCTTGATGACCACTTGGCAGAGATACTGCAAAAAGAGATTCAAATATAGAGACAAAGTAAATAGAATTGCTTCCAAGCCCCCCTCCCTTTTTAATAGTGTAAAAGGAAAGAAATGTGTACTCAATTTTGTTAAATACAATTTTTGAAATACTTCCTTAGGGGGAAGGAGAGATCATTCTGTGGTTATGAACACCTGATGCTCTTGCAGAGGACCCAGATTAGATTCCCAGTACCCATATGGCAAATCCAAACCTTCTGTTAACTCCAGTTATGGGAGTTCTGATTCTATCGCCTGGATTCTGAAGGCACTATGTACATATTATGCACACCATACATGAAAGCAAACACTCATACACATAAAATAAATGCATCATTTAACGAAAAAAAATACTTTTTGAATTATATTGGTCTGATGGTTTAAATGAAAATGGTCCCCATAGGCTCATATTATTAAATACTTGCAGTAGATATGTTCTGTATGCTGTAAATGTGTTGCTCTGATTGGTTGATAAATAAAATGCTGATTGGCCAGTAGCCAGGCAGGAAGTATAGGTGGGACAAGCAGAGAAGAGTATTCTGGAAACAGGAAAGCTGAGTCAGGAGTTGCCAGCCAGCCAGAGAGGAAGCTAGATGTAAAAGTACCAGTAAGCCACAAGCCATGTGGCAACTTATAGATAAATAGAAATGGGTGAATTTAAGATATAAAAACTAGATAGCAAGAAGCCTGAGCCACTAGGCCAAACAGTGTAAAAAACATAAGTGTCTGTGTGTTTACTTGGGTCCAAGTGACTAGCTGCAGGGCATCAGGTCCGCAAGGCTGCAGGAGCTGAACAGAACCAGGAAAACTTGAGCTACAAATACTTGGTCCCCAGCTGGTGGGAATGCTTTGAAGGATTAGGAAGTTTGGCCTTGTTGGAGAAGATGTGTCACTGGAGGCCAACTTTGAGATTTCAAAAGAGTTACAGGTTCCCTGTGATCTCTTTCTGCCTCGTGGTTGTGAATCAAGATGTGAGCTTTCACCTGTTCCTTCATTCTACAATTATAGACTCAAGCCCTCTGAAACCATAAGCCAGATTAAACACTTCTTGGTCATGATGTTTTATCACAGCAATAGATAAATAACTAAGATGGTTTGTATTAAAAAATTTGAGATATACTATGCTTAGTGTTGGGTTTATGATCAAACTGTTTCTAAGTCCTATGGCATATAGATATTCACAGAGTAATAAAAAAATACTTAATTTTTAATAATCCTATCTAATTTTTTTGACTAACCTAGTTTTAACTTTTAATAATGCCTAGTTATTGCAAGAATAGTATTAAACAAGATCATTCTAGAGACATTTAAGGGCTCCTTGGGGGTTGTTTTGTCAGTATTGAAAGGGAAATAGAAATTGACATAAAGGTAACAGCTGGGCAGGGATAACAGAGAAGGCATAAAACAGTTTGAACAAACCTGAATGAAAATACAAAAATAAGTCAGAGTAAAAAATATAGGGAAAAGCTTTATTGAAAAACTGTGCTTCTTGGAAAAGCAGCCAGGAGTAAAATTCCAATTTCATGGTCACTGTGAGGTCATAGGCCCTTTAGTGGGAAAGTGGTCACAATGAGTTCATAAAGCTAATTAGTGGGTGCTTGGTCACTGTGAGGTCAGATCTCAGCTTTGTGGGCTCATTGTGAGTTCACAAACCTGCCTAGCAAGCATGTAGTTGCCATGCTGAGTACATTCCTGCTCATCTCTCAACACTCACATGGTCTCTAGCCCCTGTCCTGGTTGTCCACAAACCCATCAGAAATGTTTCTACTCTGGACCTTTGTAATGGCTTGTGGTTCACTACTTGGCTTGTCCAGATGGACATAGGAACATTCAATTTTCTCCTAATTAAATCATTGCTTACATTTACTTAATGACATCTTTACTTGCTGTGTACCAAGAGAAAAATAGTGACTCCCTTCCCTCTCAAGCCTTCTTCTCATGATCACTCTTTTTCATAGCATTTGACACATAACTATCTTCCAAAGAAATTAAAAGTAATTGAATATACATTCCCTTTACTGTTTTTCTTAATTGTGAATGCCATAAGGTCAGGGATTTAGTCTGATTCACTCCCTGATACTTCCTTAGTGTATAAAGTAATAGCTGGCAAGGAGCAGATAATTCATGAATGAAAATTAAAGGTGGGGGGCTAATCTTGGGCTCAGGAAAATTATTTTCTAATTTTCCATTTTAACTAATATTTTAGGTGTTCTGACAGGAGCATACTGTTGTACAAGAGAATGGTCTCAGTGTCTAATTATATTTTAAGCTATAACAGTTTTAATAACATCATTTGCCTTCTATCCTTTTGTAAGCAACTCTCAATAGTCTAGGACTTGAACTACCGGGGAACTTCAGCTTTGTATTTTAATATATTTAATATTGTAGACTCTAAAAATATAATTTACAAATAGAATTTCAAAAATTAGGTATTATGCAAAATACATATTTGCAAATTTGATCACATGTTTACATATTTAACTCATAAGACTCATCTATTGACATCTGGATTATCCAAAGCCTTTTTGCTTAGTAATTAAAACTATGGAAACAGAACAAGGCTCAGTCTATGTCATGTTCCCAGCAGTACTTCCTCATTGAGCTTAACCCTTTTAACAAGGTTAGGCAATGTCCCACAGACAAGAGGTGAGGGTGTTCTCAAATGGGAATTAGAAAGCAGTGCTCATTGAGTAAACATAATAACTGACTTCAACAGCCTTTTAAAAAACAGGAAAACACGATTAACAGGAGGCTTAATGTAGTGACTCTGAACTGAGCATAATCTTAACTTGAAGGGCTATTGTAGATGTAACCAACCGTCTTATTAAATAAGAAACACAGAACCAATGTAAAAGAGAAAGCTAAGAGGTCAGAGCTCAGAGCTAAAATCTTACCCTTCCTCCTGCATGCTCCTAGCTTCCCAAAAGAGACCTATCTCCTGTGTGTATGTCTTTAAATAATCTTTCTGTTCTGCCTTCTCATTGGTTGTAAACCCAAACTTACATGACTGCCTCGTCACTGCCTGTAAGTACAGCCCTCTAGGTCTTAAAGGCGTATGTCTCTAGTGCTGGCTGTATCCCTGAACATACAGAGACCTATGGGATTAAAGGCGTGCGCCACCACCACCACCACGCTCTTTCTATGGCTCTAATAGCTCTGACCCCTGGGCAACTTTATTTATTAACATACAATTAAAATCGCATTTCAGTACAAATAGAATACCACTATAGGTATTCCATCATGTCTGGAAACATGTGGTCACAAACTGTGGGAGAGGCCATCTGCTCCTAGAATCTAGTGAGTGGAAGTTAGAGATGCTGCTACATGGCCATAGTACATATCACTGTCCCTCATTAAGAAGAAAAGGGACTACCTATCACAAAACACTGCCAATGCCACAGCTGAAAAAGCACAGCCTTAGGACACTGTGCTCTTCAGTAGGCAGTTCAGTCGTGTAGGAAATCTCTTCCACACTGGGAAAGAGCTGTTACCAGCATGGTGAAGCAGTGGATGAACTTACCTCCCTTATCTGGAACCTCAGCAATGTGCTCAGTGTTTGACATCGGCCCTGAGAGGAACCCACCACTCTCTAAAGTAAATTTATCATTTTATCTTGAAAGTACGGACTTCATCCATTTGGGATATTTTTTCTGAGATTTCTAATTTTCTTCTTTAACATAGAAATCTTAGCTTGTTATTTGATGAATCTAGGTCATTGGTAAAATTTTAATGGCGCCATCAATTCGCCATAGTTCTCAGCTTCTGAACTCAATACTTCGCAGGGACCTATTGTTCTGTGCTCTGGCTTTTAACAGACTCAGACATACTTAAAAAGCTTGAAAATCAGTAAGAGTTTCTATTTGCTAGCATTGATTTTGATGAAAAGTGGTTTTTCCCTCAGAATATAAAACCCAAATTTTAAGTGAACAATCATTCTGTATATACTATACAGTGATTAACTAATGTAGGTATTGGAGGACAAAGGAGAAATATTTCTTGGTGGCATAAGGAGAGTGCCGGGAGGCAGTCAAGACTTTTAATCCCAGCTTTACCACTTGTGGTATGACCTTGGTAAAAATCAATTAAACCAATATTTATCTCTTATTGAAGATGTGGATAATACTTAAATCTCCTGTGGGCAGTGAGATAAATGCTGGTTAGCTAATTAATTTACAAATTGCAGGATAGATTATAAGTATGAAGCACTAATTCCTCTCATTAGTAATGACTTCACGTAAATTTGAGACATTGTAGACTGAGGGCTCCAGAATGAGAAATCCAAATTTACCTCTAGAGCAAATTGTAGGGCCAAACTGAAGACAAGTCCTCAGACTACTAACTCAATGTTCCTCTTAGTGTGATGTTTATCCTTTAGATTTGTACAATGAAAAGAAAAAAGCCAGCAAGCGTTCTCTACATGTGTACATTTCCCAAAGTTGTAGTTCACAGATGCACTGATAACCACTGAATAGAATCCTTTAGAATTCATGTTGATTACAAAGTCGAAGAATAGCTTATATAGTTTATAATGCTTTAGCTTACATATCGTTTATTCTTTATATGTGACTTCCATATTATTATTTTATGAGACAGAGTAGGAATTCAGAACATTTAAAAAATAGATGTATTTTCTATTACCCTGCCCCCTTACAGGAGCATTATCTCATGAGTTTACCAGTGTGCAGAATCTCCTCTCTTCAGGATTGTCCCACCACCAGGATTCTGAACTCCTGCCACACAAATCACCACACATATTTCAAGATCTTCTTACCACACGCATAGTGGTGGGATCATACCTCTCCCAACCCATCTTCTCGGTGTCAGCAGTAGACCTCAGACTCCAGCCTGAGTTATTAGAGGAATAGACTCAGAGTTTGAAAAGAACAGGGCAGGATAGGGTTCTGCACTCAAAGTGACATGCTATGCTTCAGAGAAAGCATGGGTACCATCAGGCTCTTTAACATGTCCCTATATAGTATCACCACACTACCACACTTGCCACTTTACTGCTCTAAGTTACACACACACACACACACACACACACACACACACACACACACACACACACACACACGGAAGAAAAAATAAAAGAGAAAAGGCTATCTTGTGTTTCTAATTACCACTGATGCTTTTTGTTCTCTCTGGAAATTGCATGCTCTGATCTAGACATGCTAAGCACTAAACACATCATCATGTATTTCATAAGAGTTATGTTTGGTCATGTGCTGTTAATGATGGCCTTTGAGAACCCAGGAAAATTTCCTTTCTATGTTTTGTTCTGTTCTTTGGTTCCTAGGCCTTCATTATGCCCACCAGCATAGGATGAATAAAATATTTTCACTTGATATAATTTTAATGACCTGATTCATATCTGTTGCTTTCATACATATTCATATGAAGACCACATAACCCCAGAAAAAAATGGAACTTATGCTATGAATTGATTAGCGTATTAAGCAATCGTATCAGATGCATACAAAGTAATATGTTCTCTATTATCTGAAATGATGGCTTTTTTTAGGTTAAAGCTTTATTTATTCAACAACCTGTAAGTCCAATACCATACATAACCATTTTAAAAAACATTAAAGACAGAGTGCTAGTTAAGGCTCGCATCGTGAAACACCTGTACAAGGAAGGGATGCCTACAACCCAAGAGTAATTTATCAGACTGTCTCTTTTCTTTGCAAAGTTCTTAGAATTTTAAATCTTGCTTTCTGGACAATGCAGAAAAGGAAGCCTTAGATCATCTGACGCACACGACTACCTCCCAATTTACAGTTTCTCTCACAAATGTTAATGAAAGGGCCAGAAGAGCAAACATGTACTATATACTATGCCATGCATGAATTCTTGAAAAGTAGAGGGGTGTGCACATGCAAGTATGTGTGTGTGTATATATGTATGTATGAGAATAATGCAAGTTTACCCCTCTAAGCAATAGCTAGGTTGCTTCAAGGAAGAGAACAGCTTTCACCCTGTGATTCCAAGTTGCAGATAGTGGAAATCTCTGAGCCTCACCCTGACCTTTAAAGGGGAAGTGAGGAAAAGACTTGTTTAATGCTGAGTCTCCCTATCCCAGCAATGTTTTCTAGATAGGGCTGCTCTTTAAAGTATGAGATTCCTGCCCCTACCCTCACCACAAAAAAAAAAAAAAAAAAAAGATCAGATTTCACTTAGCATTATATCTGCCACTCTGGATTGTTCTTATATCTTTGAAATGTCCGAGTCATTCTGGGATAGCTGCTTATAAGCTGCCACCATGAGATGACATTTAAATCGAGTGAAAGAGATAGAGATCGTACCCTCTCTAAACAAACAGAGCCAGTCTTGTCTAGAAAGCTGGTGCGGGATGCTATGTTCTGTCTCGCTCTTCTGTGCATACGGCATCCCACAAATTATAAATTCTGTTTCACAGAACTACAATATTTACTACCAGAGGAAAATAGATTATTAATTACAGCCAAAGGCTGCTTTGATTAAATATACAATTAATTAGCTATGCTAAGCCCATCCATCCCAGAGCTCCTAATATTTTCAGCCTGATGATTCTTCTAGTACTTTTAATTAAAATTGTTCTAAAAAGCCACAAGTTAGCTGCATGTGCACTTAAACTGGAGTTCTCTCGCAATGTTTCACCGCTTTCCGTATGCCACATAATTAATCTTTAGTGATTAAATGTACATAAAATCATCAGAGATGCAAAGCAATTTGTGCAGACATGGAACAATGGAGAGGTTTTACCAGGCCTTGGCAGAATCGTTTTATCTGCTGAAAATTATTTCAAAAGCATAAAGATGTTAATTGTTTGAAGGAAGTAAATTTACACAATTTACCCTTTTCCACATTCTTCCAAAGACAACAAAACAAAATACACAGTATTAGGACTGAGATGTTTTGTGGCAGTTTAAGAACATGATGACTCTATTTGCTGTTACATCCAGCCTGTTGCCCTGTTTTGTTCACTTCCTAGGGCACACGTAGAGCCTATTAAGACACTCTGTTCACAAAAGACAAAGTATGTATGACAATCCCATAGTGTATACTGCATAGACACAAAGGACTAGGGAGAAGAAGCCAAGTGCTCACAAAGTCCCGCTCCCCACACCATTGCCTACTTGTTCCCGCACACGCCTGGACAGACCCAGAGCCCTGAGTAAGGGCAGATCTGCCTACGGTCCCGCTGCTGTTTCCTCGATGGTCTTTCTGTTTGAATGCCTCACTGACTGTGTTTTCTACAGAAAAGGGATGAGCACCCAGGTAGTATTTACATCTGCACTTCCTCCCAGCTGACAGTGTCATGCCACATGTGCTCCAGGACAGACCTTGAGCAGGCATAGTTGCTATTTTAAATGTGTCTTCATTTTTTTCTTTGACAGCCTCTATTTTCTCTTTTTCAAAGATTTATTCCTTTTATGGTGTGTGTGTTTGTACGTATATTGTATATATTTATCGGTCTACATATGTATACATATATATGTACACACACATACACACACACACAAACACACATGCACGCACACACCACATGTGTCCACTACTCACAAAGGCCAGAAGGAGAGGCCAGATTTCTGAGTACTACAGCTATAGGATATTGTGAGCTGCCCAGTATGGGAGCTGGGAATAGAACCTAGGTCCTCTGGAAGAGGAACACACATTTTTAACCACTGAGCTGTCTCTCCAGCCCTTCCATCCTTAAGTAATTTAAACTATTTCTTTTCTAAACCTATGAGTTTGAGAAAGTGGCAAAGAGGACACTGAGCAGGTTTGACCTGTGGATGTCAATGCTTTGAAACTCCCCTATGGCCCTGGCCTTTCTATAGTGGGTTTACATCATAGACTGAGTTCTACCAGGTACCAGAGTATATTCAAGTGTCAGAATTGATTATTATAAATGATTTAAGTTCCTGCCCCTCCTAAAATGGTGGCAATTTGTTCAGATTTGGGTCCATCCTTTCACATTGGTATGAAATCCCTTTCCTCCTTTAGGCTCTAGGCTAGAGATTCCCCTGGTGGAGAAGTGGACCATACAAGTCCTTTCTAGTGATGCTTTTCTTGTTCTAAAGCTATTACATATTCCACTTGGAACAGTTTATATCCCATGGGATATCTTTTGGAAGAGGTTCTTATAAAGCATGTGGAAAGAGGGAGGGAAGGAAAAAAGATAGATAGATAGATAGATAGATAGATAGATAGATAGATAGATAGATAGATAGATAGATAGAGGCAGATAGACTCATAGTGTGGCAATCTCCTACTTAGCCAGGTAGATAAAACTCAAAAGATCAGAGTTTAGGCTACTAGAAGTAGGTATTTTCTGCAAGTATGTATTTTCTAAAGCAACCACTAAAGTTGGAAGCTGGCAAAAGATGCACTTCTATATAGAATACATTTTATGGTTTTATGATCCGCTTTTAAATTTCACAGTTCACATTCCTGCTCAATGTGAACTTAACTGATCAGAGGGCAAAACACAGCAAGGTTGCGTGGAAAGTTGCTTATGTAATTTGACCCACAAGAATAAGATGAATGGGAGTATCCAAGCTCCATTTCACAACCCTTTCAATATCTTCTCTCACTTAGAGTTTGCTATGCTGCCTAGCCTCAGCACAGGCACATATCACATCTCCCTATTTCCTTCCTAGTGATTTCTCTGCTTCCATTCAGTTACTTCTCACCACAGCCTTTAGGGTGATTCTCCTAAATATAAATGAGACCTTGTAGTTCTCAAAGGAAAGGCGTTGCAAACAAACCCCTCAGCATGGCCTGCAGAAGGCAACGGGATCCTTGTCAGCCTCCACTCTGGGCTTCTCTGTACCCTCCACACGGTCCTCAGAAGACCTGCCCTTCCATGCCTTCGATCCAGGATTCCTTCCCTTTATTTTAGCAGTTTATAAATCTCTTCACTGATCAAGGTCCATCTCCTGGGTCAAAGGGTGGAGTGACACCACGTTGTCCCAAAGAATTGTTAACACTGCCATTAAAATCTTTGCAATTTTATTCCTGACTATGTGTCTAACTTCATTAATTTCTTGAAATATAAAACTTGAGTTTTGAACATAAGCAATAAACAATAAACTAGGCATGATCTTGGACAGAATACATTTAAGTACATAATATACTTTGATCATATTTCCCCTATTACCCTCTCTTATAACTTCACAGCCCTTTCTTCTTCCCATCAAGTCCACTCCCAACTTATATGTCCTATTCCCCTTTTGGTGGCCCAATGCCTTTAATTAGGGTCGCCTACATGAACATGGGGGCAAAGTTATTTACTAAACAAGGCTAGCTTACCAGTAGTTATACCTCTAAGAAATATAACTCACCTTCCCTCAGCAACTACTAACTACCTGTAGCTCCCCAGAGTGTGGGACAGTCTCCTGAACCCTCCCTCACCATGGTACATGTTGAGGGTCACAGTCTTGTGCAGGTCTTGCCTAGGTGGTACAACCTTGTTGGATTTCATTGTTGTTGTTGTTGTTTTTTTTTTTTTTTTTGGTTTTTCGAGACAGGGTTTCTTTGTGTAGCTTTGCGCCTTTCCTGGAACTCACTTGGTAGCCCAAGCTGGCCTCGAACTCACAGAGATCTGCCTGCCTCTGCCTCCCGAGTGCTGGGATTAAAGGCGTGCGCCACCACCGCCCGGCATCATTGTTGTTGTTTTTACAACTATTTGTGCTCTGGTTACAAAGATCAGAGCAAGACTTCCCCCAAGGGCCAGAAGCATATTTCCTTTTCTTTAGCACACTGGAAAAAATGAATTTAACTACTAGCAGCTTTTTAATGGGTTGTTTAGTTGCAATGAAATTTTGTTATTTGTGCAAACTTAGAATTGATTTTAATGCTGTTTCCCTTGTTTGTGGCTTTTGTCTTTTCATTCTCAGACCTGTTTCACACAATGCTATGTCTCCAGCAGACTTTCTCATTAAGTTTGAGATAGTTGGGTCTGATATGTCAAAGACTCAACAGATCGGTTATTAATAACCACCTGCATGAGCTGTACATTATCCTAGGAAGTGAAAGGTCAGGGCATAGTGGTTATCCTATCATTTCATCAGTGGACTCCTCTCCATGGACTTTCAGTCATTACTCACTGCTTATAGAGCCACTCGAGATATAAAATGTCTTTTTGTAGCAATGAGAGAACTCCCACAATTAGCCAGGAGGCAGCCATTTATCTTTTTAAACAGCTTAGCTTGGAGAAGAACAGGATGCTTGGTGATATTCACCAAATGAATTGTTATGACAGTGATAAAGTTGGTGATACCAGTTTTGGATTTTTGCCTATAGGGATGTGAATTTGTGCATGTGCGTGCATGTTCACATTCATAGAAGACAGAAAATCAATTACAGGAGTGAGGCTGTGTTTCTTCAAAGGCATGCAAAAGGGGGGGGGCGCGGATTGGAGATGGCTCAGCAGTTAAGAGCATTGGCTACTCCTCCAGAGGACCCTGAGTTGGGTTCCTAGCATCCATTTGGGCAGCTACATAACCTCTTGTAACTCTAGTTCCAGAGGATTCCACACACTCCTCTGGCCTCAGATGACACCTACATACAGTTGGCATACACACACACACACACACACACACACACACACACACACACACACACTACTTTAAATCTTATCTAGTGCCTATGGTGAGATACCTTGTGTAGCCTTGGTGCAGAGGGGAGGGGCTTGGACCTGCCTCAACTGAATGTACCAGGCTCTGCTGACTCCCCATGGGAGGCCTTGCCTTGGAGGAGGTGGGAACTGGGGGTTGGTTGAGGAGGAAGGCTAGGGGGCAGGAGGAAGGAGGAGAGGGGGATCTGTTGCTGGTATGTAAAATGAATAGAAAATTTCTTAATAATAAAAAAATTCTTATCATAAAAATATTTAAAAGATATGTGGAAAAAGAAACAAACATGGTCAGAGACTCTTCACTAGCCAATTCCTTATAATTATTTGGGAAATCTAAATGGTTTTAGCATATATCCATTTTTAACTAATGACAAAACAATAGTTTTGGAAAAGTTCAATCTGTCATAATTTTTACTCATCAAAAAGTTCCAAGATGGCAGTCAATTCAGAGCTTTGTGATTGGTCAATGTGCAGAGAATAGGTGCCTGTTCAGTGCTCAGCCCTAAACAGGACATCTCCATAAAAGCCCCCTTTCCAAGGCACAGGGAATACCAGGGAACAGGAGATAGAAAAATTGTACAAGCCAGTGGTCATGAGAGACTGGTGCAAATTAGTGTGCTCATGCAACCATAGCAGCTCTGATTGCCTACTCAAGAGAAGTGCAAGACCAGCCCAGTCAGCAGCAGCATGGACAGAGGAGGACTTGAAGGGTGGAGCCCTAGATGAGGATATGGCGGTCGATAGCTGCTAAGGAAAGGAAAGTCAATTTTCTTTAGCAGTCTTGTTTTGTTTTTCAAGACAGGGTTTCTCTGCTTAGCTCTGGCTGTCCTGGAACTATCTCTGTAGCCCAGGCTGGCCTTGAACTCACAGAGATCCACCTGCCTCTGCCTCCTGAGTGCTGGGATTAAAGGCGTGCGCCACCACAATCTGCAGCAGTGTGATCTACGTTAGATTCCATGCCCTCCTGGATGGCCCCAGACCCATGCACATCTGAACAACAATAACTGAACTCTTTATATTATTACTAAAGTAGGCACAAAATCAGGAGAAGGTTGGTGGAGAAGGTGTTGAGGGGACATGATGTAAATATTATTGTATACATGTATAAATTTTGAAAAAAAAAATGTTCCAAGAAGCACACAAAGAATTCTCAAGTATCATTCACTTACATTCCCAAACTGTTGACATTAGTTAACATTGGCCTTAGATTCTCCGCATCAGGTCATAAAGGTTGACTACGAGTAGCAAACAGATGTAACTTGGCTCCTAATGGGAGGGACGGAGGATACAAGGTGGTTCCTGTGGTATTTCTTCTAAGAATACATAATCTGAATCTAATAAAAGAAAATGCCAGATGAAATCAAATGGAGGAATGGTCCACAAAATAACTAAACATCATCTCCAAGAGAACTTCAAAACTGCTATATAATCTCAACAAGAGTCACATGTTAGCTTCCCTTGACATTGTGACTTTGGCAGTTGCATTTTAGCCATTAGTAATTTTAACAGTGAAATTAAATCACACAGACACACATTTCAGCTTTCTCTGGCCTTCTTTGTTGTTATTGTTTAAATTAGGAATTTTTCAAAACACAAAGTTTTTTATTGGTTCATTTGTTTTTGTTGTTGTTATCTTATTTTTTTGACAAAGTCTCATTGTGTAATCCAGGCTGGATTCGAACTCATAATCCTCGTTTTACTTCATCTTCTGAATGCTGATGCTGCAAATTGTGCCACTATGGCCAATTTAGGGGGCTACTTACATTGGTCAGAGTTTTGGACACCCACAAATAATTAAGTGGAAGAAGATGTGATGGTAGGGAAAAAGAGATGTTGGCAAATAAGAAAAATCTAGGGAAGAGCAGTAAAAGGAGGTCTTTATCTGTTTGATTTTTAGTTGATAAAGGATACTTGTACCAATTTATGGGTTATCACACAGTGCTTTAGTATATATTGCACTGTGGGAAAAAATGATTTAATCTAGTTACCATATCAGTTGTGGAATGCATTTGGTTTTGTGTAGTGAGTTCTTTCAGTATCTACTTACAACTTGGAAACGTGCAATTCATTTTTATCCTGTGCTCCATTATCCTCTGACAAACTTGGAGAAGGTGAGAGGCATAGGGAGATGCTCAGACAAAAGTCGTTTTTATCTATAGACCTGGAAGGTGAGCCAGGGATGTGAGCAAAACACAGCAGGCACTGGGAACCCGAAAGCCACTCGGGGAGAAGAATGTCTCCTTTTCAGGGGTGAGCAAGCAGCATACAGGAAGTGGGAAGCTTGCAGAGGCCACGTATAGGACTTGGAATGTGTTAAATATCAAATGTGGCTGCATCAAGTTCAGCAACTAGATAAGAAAAGGACAGAAGAAATGGTTGGTTCAAATATAAGACAAAGACAACAAAGGAAAAAGTGGTTGTGAAAGGTGTGGCCCTAGGAGGTTTTATAAGCATGCTTATGAATTGATTCATGAACAGTTTTGAAAAGATCACCACAGATTCCTTACATCTGAAAATGAAAGAAAAAGTGAGCATTGCTTATGTCTGGGAAATTCTATCAGAGTGAACTGTGGGTAGGTCAAGGAGCAGCAGGCTGGACCATTGTTGTGATGCTGTGTCCCCCATTGGGGAGTTTTGAGACCAGGTCTTACTGGGTAGCATAAGCCTAACAAGAAGCTGCTACCTTCCTGCTTCAGTCTTCTGAATCATAATTTTGTGAAAGTCTCTCTGGATTGCTGGAAGTCTTCAATAGGATCACATATGTAATTTATTTGAACCTTGTCAGTTTTGTTAGGTTGTTGATGTGTAAGGTGTGTGTCTTAGTCAGTGTTCTATTGCTGTGAAGAGACAATGTGACCAAGGCAACTCTTACAAAGGAAAGCATTTAAGTGGAGCTGGCTTACAGTTTCAGAGGCTTAGTCCACTCTAATCATGGCAGGAAGCATGGAGGCACACAGGCAGACATGGTGCTAGAGAAGGAGCTGAGAGTTCTGCGTAAGGATTTGCAGGCAGCAGGAAGAAGAGAGTGCCAAAGGGTATGGCTTGGGCTTCTGAAACCCCAAAACCAATCCCCAGTGACACACTTCCCCGAACAAGGCCATAACCTCCTAATGCCTGTCAAGTGGTGCCACTCCCTAATGACCAAGCATTCAAATATATGAGCCTATGGGGGCCATTCCTATTCAAACCACCTCAGTGCCAAACAAAGCACTTAGCAAGTGAGGATCCAAAGATGTCAGAAGTTATCATTTAAGCAATGGGGTAGCATACAAGTCCAGAGCATGCAGCACACAAGACCAGCAACTGTTGACTTGACAGGGTCTGCACCCAACACACCATTACTCTTTTCTGCACAGAAACACTGCGAATCAGTGGACAGCTCAGGAGGTTCCAATGTAAGGAATTTGCATTCTCTGGGCCAACCATGTGCCTGAAACCTGGGTGTAGCCAGAGCCTTTTCTCTGTCCTGCTTGGTCTGGCAGCAGTTTATAAAATAATCAGAGGCTTAATATCAATTACAAACTGTTTAGCCTATGGCTCAGGCTTATTACTAGCTAGTTCTTACGTCTTAATTCATTTCTATTAATCTATGTATCGCCACGTGGCCAGTGACTTACCGGTACTTTCACCTCTTGCTTCCTCTGTGTCTGGCTGGTACCTCCTGGCTCCACCTTTCTGCTTCCCAGCATTCTTAGTTTGGTCGCTCCACCTACACTCCCCACCTGGCTACAGTCCCGTCAGCCTTTTATTAAGCCAATTCAAGTGACAAATCTTTACAGTGTACAAGAGAATTATTCCACAGCACCTGGGAGTTTCAGAACTCCAAGAAATCTGTGGCAGACTCCCACACAAGGAAGTGAAGCCAGCTCTCCCTCATTGTCCAGACAAGACCAAAGAAGTGTCAGGCCCACTTCGGGGCAAGCCTGCCCATTTTATCACATGGGTATCTACTATATCATCCTCCAAAAGCCCAGCCACTGGACTATCTGAGGAGGACACCGAACACAATGGATGTAGAGGTCAATGCAGTCTATGTTTTTCCATACTAGTTACATGAATAGTGACTATACACCTACTCAGCACAAATTGTTTCGCTCACTGATAACATTTTTTATAAAAAAAAAAATTAAAGTTTATTTTAGTCACTCTCTTAAGAGGTTTTCTTCATATTTTTTTAAATGTATTTGACAAAAGATCTTGCTTATATATCTGTGGCTGGCCTCAAACTTGCAACCCTTGCTCAGTCTCCAAAGTGCTGGGTGTATATGTGTGTGCAAGCACACCCAGCCTTCAGTGTATGACTTCATACATCATGATTCATGAGTTCCTTTTACTATGTTTTATACCATATATGACACTCAGCTTTCATAACAGGTGTCCTCAGGGAATCAACATACTATAAAGTTCAGAAAAGGAAAAAAAAGCATGTGCTGAAATTATTTCAAGCTAATTTGAAAATTGTGTCAGAAGTATTTTAATGAATAAAGATTTAGTTATTTTGAATTATTTTTTTCATGTCAAATATTTTAATAGGAATTAAAGTATCACTTCCCATTTCTGTGACATGCCATTAAAGCATGATTTGTAGCACTTCTCTAGTTAGCTCATAGAGAGTTTAATATCAATAAAAATAAATACTTTCACCTTTGAGCTTTAGGCAAAATTAATGAACCCCAGTTAGGAGAAAATGTAAAAGGTCCCATAAGTTAACTAGGTGAAGCATCATGTCCAAACAGAATTATAACATTCTGGCCTTTTAGATTTTTAATCTGAAATTGGGTAGGAGATGTACATAAGCCCTGGTATCTATACATCCCTTTTTGGGTTTTTTTTTTTAATTTTTGAGACAGAATCTATTTGCCCTGGCTGTTCTGGAACTTGTTATGTAGACTAGGTTTGTCTCAAACTTACAGAGAGCCACCTGCCTCTGCTTTCCAAGTGCTGGCATCAAACACTTTGCCTCCAGGTGCAGCTTATTAAGTATTCTTACATTTAGTCTCTTTCAGATATAGATGCTTAGAAACTTTTATTTTTCTTAAGAGGCATAGAGGGGTTGAAACTCTCGTCAGCCCCAAATAACTAATTCTAGAACTGGCCAGTCACTGGTGACTTCTTTGAACTCAAAAGTAGGGAGTCAGTTGTTTTCCTGGTATTCAAGAGAATTGTGTATGAGGTTGGATGTCAAGGGAAAAAAATCAAACAGGAGCAGCTTGCATCCATGTATCCAAGTGGAGACAATCGGCCCCTAGAAAGTGTCATAATGAGTGATCAGTTTTTGCAATGCATCCAAAGTGTAGATGATCCCACTAAACAGCAGCCTTGTCAAACGTTACCATACTATGGTTTATATATGAAAAGCTGCCTTTTTTACTTACATTCACAGGTTGCTATAAATTAATTAGTCCATCTGCCACAACAAATGAATTCACACATCTTTTGCATTGACTCCCAAATAGTGAAGTTTTTTTTATCCACTTAAGATTGTGCCACCAAGCCGGGCGTTGGTGGCGCACGCCTTTAATCCCAGCACTCGGGAGGCAGAGCCAGGCGGATCTCTGTGAGTTCGAGGCCAGCCTGGGCTACCAAGTGAGCTCCAGGAAAGGCGCAAAGCTACACAGAGAAACCCTGTCTCGAAAAACCAAAAAAAAAAAAAAAAAAAAAAAAAAGATTGTGCCACCAATATGATGAAAAACTAATTACTTTTAAAAAACATGACATTTACTTTTCATACATCTAAAAACTTCTATATGCTTATTATAAGTCGTCACTCAGATACATAATCTTAGAACTATTTGTCAATGTAGAACTGACTGGGGGAGCAACTTTGTGCAATCAGATATCAGCACCCCATCACATGTGTTCACTGGGTCATCAGAATATATACTTGATTCAGTTAAGAATATTCACTGGCATCTAGCCCCCAGTTTAGTCTCCATGAGCATATCACCACACCACTATTTAGTCTGTATGAGCATAGCCCCATGCCCACCGATGAAGAGCCCTCCACCATTATTTAATCTGCATGAGCATAGCCTACTCCAACTGTCTAGTCTGCCCGAGGATAGCCCCCTTCCACTATTTAGTGGGCATGAAGATAGCCCCATGCCTCTACTTGTCCTGGAACTTTATGCTTGGCATCTCCACTCTTCTTCTTTGCCTTGGACTATCTGGCATCCTATTTTTTTTTCATAGTGTGTCTCCTTTCCCACTTACCTTGAGTCAAGTGGCTTACATACCTTTTCAGGTCATAGTCCTCACCCTCTGAAAATGACCAGCCTGTTACCCAATGCCAACTAAGCCGATATTTACAGTTGTACTGTAATTGAACTGAAATTACTTCATTGAAATAGAACCGTAGCATGCTTGAGATATCCTTATCAAACTTCCAGTTGTTAGAGTGACAGATGCAATTATACAATTTGCTATACAGCAAATTTGATTTCTCACTCATTCCATCTCAAAAATCCCTTCACAGAAGTCCGTCCTCTTTCCTACAGCATGCTTGAATCAAACTGTAACCCCTTATAAAACCCCTTTGCATAAAGGCTTCAAGCTCTGACCTGTGAGTTGGCATATTTTAAAATCACATCTTTCCGTAAGTTTTTCTTCCAAGCCTCTCTGTTCCCTTTTTGTCTTCCTCAAAATCAGCTTTCCTATTTCTACCAATGAAATATTACCATGTTTACACTAAGCATCGGGATTAGCTTTATACTCAGGTAGGTACCTTCTCTAGAGGGCTTCTCTACTTCCTGTCCTAAATTACAAAACAAATAAGCACTGTGCATTGTCCATACAAAATCATATTTACGATTGGACTATAGAAGGATCTGGAAGGAAAGGAGGAAGAAGGCACGACAGTGAATTATCAAAATCATAAGGGCGGGATCCATGAAACACCACAACCCTTGATGGTTTGAAAACTCACTACTTGAAAAATTGATCTTGTACCTAATTATTTATTGATTTGCTGCACAGTTTTTTCACAGAATTAATGTTAGATATTATTTTTCTAATATTATTCCTCCTAGCCATACCTGTAGATAACTGAGCAAGGCCACTGCCAGAAAAAAATCCTAATTAATCTATTCTTTCTTCTGTTGTGAAAGCTGTAATTTATAAAATGGTGACCTTTTGGAAGGCTAACAATATGTTGATGAACTTCAAGTGAAGTGAAAAAAAAACTGTGTTTATTAGTAGTAGTTCTCACATTTTCTAGGCGCTCACGTGGGGCATTACAGCCTTTAAAGGTCAGAGACCTCCTTACTTTGAGAGATATTAAATGGCTTATGAAAATAGAGGCCAGCCATATGGTAACTGATAGAAAAGGGCACTACCCAATAGACAAGTAAGATAGTTGAGATTACATTGACTGTCCTTTTTAAAGATTGTATTTGACTGTCCTTAGAGCAAAGAATTAAATTTGCATATAAATGCCATGATTGTGAACAAATAAGTGCACAGGTCATAGAATCAACAGCAAATGATCTTACTGTATAAATATTAATATAACTGGCATACATTGAATGTTGCCATGAGAACTAGTGGGTATTTTTGCATCCTAAAATACTTTTCTTTAAATTTTACATTTCTGCAGACTTTATTATACAGACTAAAATTGTCAAAATTAATCTTAGCCCATAGTACACAAGGAATGATTGTGGAAAGAAGCTCATTTTTAATATAATATTTATTTTTTCGAGAGTTCTATACATAGGTGAGGTGTATTTTTATCATATCTACTCCTCCCCCTTGCCACCATCCAACTTTCCTGGAATCCCCATAACATATCCCCTTTGCTACTTTATGCCTTCTTTTTTGTTTTTAACTCACTGAGTCCATATGCTGCCCATATGCATACATGTGAGGAGTCACAAACGAGCATTAGAAGCCTACCAGTGACCATATCCACAAAGAAAACTGACTCACCCTTCCCAACAGCCAAGAAGTGCCAATAGCGTCTCAGCCAAGGGTGGACCTGCTAAGCCCCTCCTCTATCCATGCTGGAATTTTGATTGGCTGGATCTTGCAAAGCTCCTATGATGGTAACCATGGCTACTTGAGTTGGTGAATGTAATGGCCATGTCATATCCAGAAGACAGCATTTTACACGGCTCCTTCCCTCTCCTAGCTCTTACATTCTTTATGTCCCTTCTTCTGGGATGTTTCATGAGCCTTGAGATGGGGGTAGCATTTATGGCTAAGCGCTCGTAGGCATTTATTCTCAGTTATGTCTCTCTGTAATAAGTAGTGCTCACTATAAAAAGAAGCTCCTCTAACCAAGATCGAGAACAGCCCAGGTCTATGGGTCCAAACATAAATATTTAGATGGCAGTTTGACAGTCATGGCCATTCAGCACTACAATGATCTGTTTCTTCCCAGGGCCCATGACTTCCCCATCCATTGACTTTTGAGCAGGTTTACAGTTTTACAGTTTCACACATAAATTCTCTCCTATGGAGCAGGCTTCAAACTCAGTCAGAAGGTATTTGATGACTTTCATACCATTTATGACACTATTGTACCATTAGGCACATTTTTACTGGAGGGTCAGTATTGTGTCATGCAGGGTCTACCCAGAGGCAAGACCACTGACGTTTGCTCTTCCCCATCAGTCGGCATAGCACCTCCTCACACTATGGAAGCTAAACAGCAGAGGGGAAGTTTCCTGGTCATTTCCAGCTCAGTTTTGCTATGTCCTGCCACCCAAGTATGTGTTACCATTTTGTCATTTTTCACATCTTTGGTTAGTATTACTCTAAGGCGTTTTGTTTGTTTTTTCTTGGTGAGTGGAATTGTTTCCTTGATTTCTTTCCCAATGTATTTGTCATTGTATATTGTGAGATTACTGATCTTTGCATATTTGTTTTATATGCTACAATTTTGATTAAAGTGATCATCTGTTCTACAGAGTTTTCTGGTGTTGTTAGTCTCATGTGTAGAATTATATCATTGGTAAATAGAAATACTTTGACCTCTTCCTTTCCTATTTGTTTCTCTTTTATATGCTTTTCCTGATTATCGCTATAGCTAAGACTTCCATGGCTATATTGAATATGAGTGCAGATATTGGACAACCTTGTCTTCTGCCTGATTTCAGTGGGGAAAAGCTTTGGGTTTTACCTCATTTAATAAAATGTTGGCTACAGTACTGTCATATATAACCTTTACTATATTAAGGTATGTTCCTTCTATCCCAAGTTTCTTCAGGACTTTATGATGAGATACTAGATTTTGTCAAAAGCTTTTTATGTGCCTATCAAGATGACCATGTGATTTCTATCCTTGAGGCCATTTATGTAATCTATAACACTTATTGAATTATATATTTTGAACCACACCTTCACATATGGAGTAAAGCTGATTTGATCATGGTGAATAATCTTTTTGGTGTGTTTTAAAATTAAATCAGCAAGTTTTTTTTTTAGATTTTTAGCATTGAAAAAGGGTTTTTATTATATATATATATATGTGTGTGTGTGTGTGTGTGTGTGTGTGTGTGTGTGTGTATGTTTTGTCTGTATTTCTGTGTACCACATGAATGTCATATCCCTGGAGGCCAGAAGAGTATATTGCATCCTCTGGAACTGGAGTTACAGTTGATTATGATTTGCTGGGTGGGTGCTAGGAGCTGAACCTGGGTCCTCTGTGGGAACTTGGAGGTAGGGGCTGGTGCAGAGTCTATGGAGGAATGATGCCAACTGGCTTGCTCAGTCTGCTTTCCTGTATACACGGAGACCACCTACCCGGGGGTGGCACCACCCAAAATGGGTTGAACCCTCACATATTACTCACTAGTTAAGAAAATGCACACAGATTTACCTACAGCCCAATCTTATGGGTCCATTTATTTGAAAGTCTGTCCTCTCATGTGACTCTAGATTGTGTGGTTGACAAAAACCCAGCCAGCACCATGTGCTTCAGCTTTTCTCTCTAGCTGATTTCAAGAATCGATTTTTGTTCTGTTTTAGGAATCATATAACGGTAAAAGATTATGTTTTGGTTTTTCTTGTGTGTTTCCTAAATGTCTCCTATATGTGGCTTGGCACCTCTTCCCTTCTCTGGGAAATGTTCCCTTATGAGTCTTTTGGAAATGTTTTCTATGCCTTTAAAAGAAGCTTTCACTTCTATGCCTAATAAACTCAGGTTTGTTATTTTCAGAGTATGACTTGTATACTGGGATGCTCACTGGGGCCTTGTTATTGTTAGAATATCTTTGTCCTTGTTAGATTGCTCCAGTTCCTCTGCCACATGTTCAGGCTCCCATATTCTGTCTTCTCATTAATGTATTCTATCAATGAGATTTTGGAAAGGTTTATTTTTTTGTCACACTGTGCTTTTTATCACCAGCATTTCAAACACAATTTTTCCCACTATTTCTTTTTGTTGAATTCCTCTTTCATATCATCCATAGACTTCCTTATTTCATTAAGTTCTTGTTAGTTTCTATGTTTTTATGTATATAAATGAACACAATAATAATCATTGAGTTCCCTGTACTTTCATCTAACTCACACTAATAACTCTTTTATAGAAGTTATGCAGTATAAGGGTTTTTTTTCGGGGGGAGGGGGGAGCTACACATATTTTTATTTCGTTGCTTGGTTTATTTTTTTATAAACTACATTTATTTCAGTTGAGGTATTTGCATTTGTCATATAATACTGGGACATAGTAGAGTTGAATATGTTGTTCAGAAAATAATTTCTCAATTCAGGAGCCCAGGGTGTCTGGTGCAAGCTCTGGGTTATTCCCTGAATATGGCATTAACTGGGAGAGCAGTCCCAGGTAACATCACTACTCTTCAAATATCATACTAGCCAAATAAATAACAGTGGCCCTTTTGACTTCAGTAACTGTTGGAAGATAAATAACCTGGGGTAATGTGGAGTTTATTCAAATTTTAGTTAATAAGATTAGGAGTATGAGGAAAGCAGGGTGGGTAAGGGTAAAGATTAAGTCTTGGGTCAACTTTGTGAAGTAGCAAGGAGGGAAAAGTTGGAATACTGTTGGGAAAAGTCACCAATGTGAAGAGAAGGGGAGGATGTGAGGATTAGAAAGCAACAGAAAAAAAAAGACATAGGAATGGGGGCAGGGTATGAGATAGATTGAAAAGTATACTGAAGAATGCCTTCTAGTGAACTGGGTGGAGAATCACAATGGTCACAAAACCCCAAGGAATATACAAACAAGAGCGAAACCATCATGACACATGTATGCAAGAGCGGAAAAGTAGAAAAAAAAAACATAAGAAATAAAGAGAAGATGGTGTGCTGGTAGAGGTGAGCTGAGTTGAAGGATGAGGTTCTCAGATCCTCTGTCTCTAGCAGGTTCTATGTAGTACTGGTAGTTCACTGGAGCCCCTGGCCTCTTCTAGTTCTGTAGATCTGGTGTATATGAGGAACCGAACTTCTTTTTCCCATCATACTGCTCTTTCCAGGGCAGCTTTCTAGACAGGCTGGTGTGGTACCAATTGGAGAGGGTTTCCAGAGGAGCTCTGGTTTTCAGCTTTCCTGCCTGTTTCTCTGAAGAGATCTCCACTAGCTTCAATCAGACATGTATAGACATTGTCTCTTTACAGAGAAAGAGCTTAGCGTGTTTTAAATTGTTGTTCTCTTTCACAAGTTTCAGCGGCGAGGTTCCTAGTCTGGCATACACCTTATCTGGCATACTCCAGTCTCCAGAAACTAAGTTTTTAAAGTCATTCTTGCTTTGAAGGTCACGAAAACAAATATGAATACTGAACATAAAAATTAGGTTAACACATAGGCAAGACATCCAGCCACCTCAGGGAAAAACTAGATTAATGGCATTTTCTGTCTCCTGCTTGCTGACAGACACACTTTATGCACCAGTAGAGTTTAATGTGTGATTGAGGCAAGCCTGACCACACATTTCTCCTTTTTTTAGACATTGCTTGAAGCTCCTTCCAAGGGATGTGATACTTTACCCTGTCACTGTCAGATAGAGGTTGTTTGTTTTTTTTTTTTTTATGCAAGACTGTCATAAAGGTAACATAGCAACGAAGTTCCAGGAGAGGGTAAATGGGCAGGGATACACTGGGAGTTCTTTCAGGGGGAAATGGTGTGGAACACAGCAGGGAAGAGTTCACTAAATTTAAGGGAAAAAGATGGAGATGTGTGGGCAACTGTCACTTCTGTTCAGACCTTGAAGCTGCTCATTGTTGCTTGTTCTTCCTCATAATCTGAAACTCACAAATACTGACCACACTGGAATACATGGAGGATGACAATGCTCATCATGGGATTGTACTTGTACATTCTGGCCTTTGTTTATGATTCTCTATCTATCCTCTGGGAGATAATGGTGGCCCTGGCCCTGGGGCACAGTCATCCAGAACAAACTCAAGGAATGAATTACTGTGTGCTTGGGGGGTCCTATGTCCACATATCCTATCTGCCCAAGTCAAACACTCCAAGGTGGTATCAATGTAATTTTAGGATCCTTTTCCAAGTTCAGTACACAGAGACAAGAATCAGAATGTGAACATGCAAGTTGGTGAATGTGTGCATGTGTGTTGCTAAGTGCCAATCAGTTCTCCGAGTCTCCCTAGTGATCCAACAATGGAACTGGGACGTATTTTGCCAATGTGGAAACTTAATTGCTCATTTTTTTGAGGGCACATTAACTCTTTCAGGGTCCATTGAGCAAATTAGCTATCCTAGGTCATTAAACTTGTCTCTATATGATGTGATGCTTTCACCTGGAATCGTATCATTTCCCCATTGCCCCACACTTGTTCTGAGCAGACACAATTTCTTTGTCTACTCAAAGAGAGAGAATGTGCTCATTTGATTGTCTGCAATTGTTCCACAGCCAACATGAGTTCCTTTCCTTGTGAGACACTTGGGGCTCTTTAAGAGTTTGTCAGCTCGTGGTCAGGCAGTTATCATTGCTTCACCAACAATCCAATGGCTCAGATAAATGTCTAGGAATGACACCATTTAGGATGTTTTGGACAGTATTTTGCAACTAAATATCTCTTCATATTAACAAAAGCCAAGATTAATTAATTTCACATAATTCTGCAGTCTAGAGATATTAAAAGAACCTCTACTGACAGGGTCTGTCATCAGGACCTATTTGAGGGCAATAGTTTGGAACCATTTAAGAGCAGTCTGGGAAAGGATTAGGAAACTATGAAGAAAGTTGGGGTTATACAAACACTGTCACTGGCCCTTACAAGACAGGCGAGGAAGAGTCCCACAAAATGCAAATCGTCTGTTACTGTTGGCAGATAATAAGGGAGAAGAGATGACAAATTCACCCATCTTTCATGTCTGAAGCTACCTTGAAGAAGTTAGGTGCTGGAATGGGTGAGGATCCTGAAGGGGTGTGCAGTCCTATCTCAAAGGAATTTAGAATAGTGCTCATTTTGGGCATGCAGAGTCATCTGGGTCTTATCAAAATGTTAATTCTGACTCAGCAGGTCTGGGATAGATTCAGGGGCTCTGCATGTTCCCAATCTTTTCTGTGATGTTGATGCTACTGGTTGATGGGTCATGCTGAATTGTTATGGTTTAATACGATGCATGCATTCAATAACATGGTCTTGAATAAACAAGAATATAAAGAAATTGGGCAATATCCTGAAAAAGTAAATTTCAAATGGATTTTCAGTTAAGTAAACAAAAGATTGATAATTTTTTTTAAGTGTTGTGTGCACACATAAGCAAAGTTTCTGTCTAGCTGAAGATTTTCACCGACGTTTTCTGATGTAGTGTTAAACCATTAAAACCTTATTAATAATTCTGATGGTGTTTTATTAATCAACTCCAGGTACTTCATAAAGAATGTAAAAGTGATTTTTTTTATTCCCAATTTGTTGATTCCTTATATTGACAGATAGTTCAAAAAATGTCAATGTCTGATTCAATATTCCTTCAAACAATTCATATGCATGCCGGTCAGTCTATGCTGGAGGCTCTGTGTTCTTTACTCTGAGACGTGCACTGTCCTTGTGTCTTCACAGGTCAATGGCAAGGATCTGTCAAAGGCCACTCATGAGGAGGCAGTGGAAGCATTTCGAACCGCCAAGGAGCCCATCGTGGTGCAGGTGTTAAGGCGGACTCCCCTCAGCCGACCAACGTTCGGCATGGTCCCGGAAGTACAGCTCACCAACGCCAGCACACAGACGGACATCACGTTTGAACACATCATGGCCCTGGCCAAGCTCCGACCCCTCACCCCTCCAGTGCCAGACACCTGTCCATTTCTGCTTTCTGACAGGTATCTAGTGCTCTCTCTCTCTCTCCCCCCTTTCTTCTAAAGCCCTGTTTATTAGCCATTCACCACTTATGGCAGGCATTAGAAAGAACCAGACACCCCAGAAGTTGACAGTTCCAGGGACAGCTTCCCAGCTCTGTTCAGAAATATCTCCCCACTGGCTGTGTGTGCTCTCCATGAGTTCTCAAGCTGTCCCTGCTGCTCCTGCCCTCCCTGGCCACACAGTTAGCTGTGCTCTGAAATCAGACTTTCCAAGGCACAGTGAAAAGCTCGGCTCCGCTTTGCTTGCCTTCCTCTCCCTACCCTTCAAGGCTCAGAGTGCTAGTCAGGGAAATAACTTTTCTCACCAAAGCTGCCAAAAAGCCTCATTAAGACTCGGGTGAAAGTGACAATGCTGGCACCATGGTCCCCTCTGTGAATCACCCCTCTCTCCCTTGCTATTCCTGACACAAGAATCTGGGAAATTGATTTAATTCAACTAGAGTTCTGCAAAGGAACCAATTACCAGATATACTGAGATGCAAACAAAGGGTCCCGGCTTTCCCGGCATAAACACAACACTCTGAAATAAGCAGCAATTAAAGGAATTTTCCTCCCAATTTTACCAAGTTGGAAGGTGGGGTATTTTATTTAAACAATGTCACCTGTCTGTTTTGTTCTCTGTGTTTAGTAATTTTCACACATTGTCGGGAGTCTGCTTCCTGAGAGCAGTGGTCCCTTCAGGCTGCATTTTCACTGCGTTCTTTTCCAGCCCCTATTTTGTAAAACACCCATGTTATTGTGCACAGTCCCAGCCTATTAGTTCCTTCCTTGGTCTGTTCCAGTGAGTCACAGGTACACAGTGAGCTCACCCTGGAACCCTAAGGAACACTAAAAGAGCCCCAGTCTTGCCTCGAGCCAATTAATTAAGAAATTTTAGAGTGGACTCAAGCAACAACCATTTTTCTTTTTTTCTTTCTATTAAGGAATTTTTTATTCATTTTAGATACCAGCCACAGATCCCCAACTCTCCCCTCCTCTTACCCCTTCACCCCCCCCCCCCCACCTACAACCCACCTCCCCTTCTCTCTTCCAAAAAGGTAAGGCCTCCCAAGGGGAGTCAGCAGAGCCTGCTTCATTCAGGTGAGGTGGGTCCAAGCCGCTCCCCCTGCATTGAGGCTGTGCAAGGTGTCCCACCATAGTGAATGGGCTCCCAAAAGCCTGCTGATGCACCAGGGATAAATCTCGATCTCACTGCCAGCCCCCCACCCCCCTCCAGCAGATCAAGCTACACAACTGTCTCACTTACACAGAGGGTCTAGTCCAGTCCCATGGAAGCAACAACCATTTTTCCAACATTCCTCAAGGCAATGCTACTGTACCAGCAAGTTTTTGAAACTACCTTTTGAGACTGCAGCTTACAGGAGGGCCACAGGCTGTGTATGTTTAGTTGTCTGTGTTCATTCCCCCATTATGTAATCAGTAACTCTTGTATTAGGCACAGTACTAGGTACAAAAAAAAATGAAGTTATGAACAGATATAAAGCCAGTAGCCCCTAGTGTTTATATTCTGCAGTGGGAATGAACAATAAGTAAACAAACAGGTGAAATTCATGAATACATCCTGACACATAATAGCCTTGCAGAAAATGCTTTCTTGAATAAACAGGAAGTTAGCTTTTATTATCTAACTTTAACACGTTTCAGGTAATATTCCAAGCGTTTTACATCCTCACAGAAGCCTTAGGACAGAGTGCTTATATTATTAACATCCCAATGTTGCAGGTAAGGACACATACGTGAAAGTCCTTGGCCAAGATAACATAGCAAGGAAGTTCCAGCTGCCAGCTTCTAATCTGGGTGAAGACTGGCATTCCTTAACTTGAGACGCTTCCCCTAAAGTCCCGCAGCTCTCAGCTTTGCTGCAGCCTCCCTGTCCTCACCACGTGACCCCACAGTGTCCATATTTTCCTTTTAATTATTTCCTTATGCTAAAATGGCCACTCTGCTGCTTTCCTCATTTAATAGGGCAAAGATTGGATTTTGTGCATGAGCATGTTTCCAGGACTTGGCACAGAGCCTGGCATCTGGAAGGCACTCAGGAAATGTTTGTGAAATGACGAAGGTCTTTCTTATGGCAGTGTTCCCTCCTTCCCAGCTGAAGGGCAAAGGGAATGCATCTGTGCCCCAGACAGGAGTTACCACCTTCTCCTTGTTTGCAGAGAAAGGGGGGTGTATCTACCTGGTGTACAAGCAGCCAGGATGCTGCCTTGTCCTGCCTCCTTTGCTATTTGGTCTCATATTGCTTAGCTTTAACAGCCCAGCAGCGGTTAAAAAAAAAAAAAAAAAAAAAAGATGCAGGGGAGAACTTAATCTGACCTTGCAAGAGGACATGGCCATAGGCCTCCCCGTTTAGACAAACGAGAGCTAGTTTATGCTAATCGAATTTACTGGACAGTGTCCACAGTGGCAGAGAGCTGTCACCAGGAATGTTTTTACTGTTTGTTCACATGCCCTTTATCAAATGGTTAGGCCATGAGAGAGAACAGTGGGGTGGGGTCTTGAGAAACAGACAGCAATGTGGGTATATTTTATAGGCTGAAAAATATGTGCTTTAGAAAATGCCAATGAACCAATTTGAAAATGCCAATTTGGATCTGGAATGTTGCCCCAGAGTTGGTTGCAATTCTAAATGCAATATGCCTAGGCAGGTGTTGTCATACTCAGTGAAATGGAAGCAAGTCAGAGAGTCCATAAAGCACTAGGGACCATGGGAAAATTCACATTGGTGTCATTGCAAAATGGAGCGAGAACCCAGAGCCATCCCCTTAACCGACAGGCATAGGGCATTGATGGGCCTTACCAATGGGGAGAGAGAAAAGCCAGTGCTTCTATTGAAGGCAGGATCACTTTAAGCACAGACAGATCTTACCCCACAGCTGGAAAGACTAAGGTGCAATTCTAAACATTTTAGCCATGAAAGCCATCCTTGTGACCCATGGCTGACTTGCTGCTGCATTCCCCACAGCTGCCATTCTCTCCATCCGATGGAGCACGGATTTTATGAAGACAATGAGTATGTTTCCAGCTTGCCCGCTGACGCAGACAGAGCAGAAGACTTCGAATATGAGGCAAGACCATTTCCTTTCATGTTTCTTCATGAAGTATGGTTGAGGGGGTTTGCATAACAAAGAAGTTCATTTAGTCTCAGAAATAGCATGTCTGCTGCATGCCTAGAATAAAAGCTTTCAAATAGTTTGGCATTAGTTACTTATCTATAATATTTTAAGTGTGTTGCAAAAATATTTTCATAGCGGTGTCAGCTTGAAAACAATTTGCTTACAACTATTGTTTCGTGTGTGTGTGTGTGTGTGTGTGTGTGTGTGTGTGTGTGTGTGTATCTGTATACTTTTATGGCAGCTACATTCACCCATTTTAACATACACGAATTCTGGAAGTTTAGAAAGGAAATTGTTATTTTCCTCATGTAGTCTGGTATTAATTGGTTAAATATATTTAATTTAGTTTAATTCTCTTTAGCAAACCTATTTTCTCTGTATCGTGATTCAGGTGTGAATTGCAAAGAGCAGTTTCAGGCCTGTTTTAGAAACAGACAGACTGTGTAGCACTAGTTAAACTGTTAAACAGTCTTCACACGGAGAACTAGGCAGCCCACATGCAGCCCATAACACTTCACAAAGCCCATCCATCCAATGACTAAAACATCCCACAAAAGCTGGAGGGTTTCTCCTGACACTCCTTTACTTCTGCAGTCTATGAATCTTGGCTTTGGCATACTTTGACATTTGGAAATGCAGTGGGTTGAGGGGGAGGAGACACTGGCAAACAGACAAAGCTCCCACGATTATCTGCCCTTTAATGCCTCAGATGATGTCATACAAGTTCAGCGAAGTGTTCGTTCCATTTTACAAGCAGGAAATCCTGAAATCTCTTCCCTTAGGAGGATCTGAAATCAAATAAGGCCAACTCAGTGGAGCTCACCTAAAGCAAACAGACATTTATTTGAAATCTTCCCTCTGCAAAAGTCATCACTAGTGGTTGTGGAAAGTCATTATTTCCCTGCACCTGGGGTTCAGAAAGATGGGCATTGACACCTAGTATCTGACTTTTGTCATTGTTGTTTGTGCTGGTCCTTAAGAACGATTTCAGAAACGTGTTCACATATAGGTACGCACTGAGATATCCATTACATATCATCTAGTGGTAAAAAATAAAAATAAAAAGGACAGCATGGAGTCACCTATTGAAATAATTTAGCATAAATTGTTTTTCAGTTAATGCATATTGGGTTTAGGAGTTGGAACTGCCTACATAACTTCAACTCCTTATTTAGTTTGTGTCTTACAGCTTTATTAAAATAAGACAATGTTTCAGGTAGGCCTGGAAGGAAAGTAAGCATGGTAACAGCAAAGAGTCTTTTAATTATTAATATGTCATTGAAATACCATAACACAGACAGATTTCTTTCCAATTCTGTAGGGCTTACTGGGCCTGAACCATGCCCTCATTTTGGTCAGCATCTATCTTTAGTACATGTTAACATCAAGATAATGACATTATTAAATGTTCAGACAAGCTCTTCATAGCCTGCAATCTCAACTAATCACACCACCATTGTGGTTAATTTGCTGTCAACTGTGATTTTTGTTGCCAAAGGTACCTTTCTGAATGACTGAAATAAAGAATGTTCTTATGTCTGGTGGTGGAGGTGCACACCGTTAATCCCGGGATTTGAGAGGCAGAGGCAGGAGAATCTCTAAGTTCAGGGCCATCCTGGTCTACTTAGTGAGTTCCAGGACAGCCAGGCCTACACAGAGAAACCCTACCAAACAAAAATGTCCTTATGAATTTAAATAAGGAACTGAAACATTTGCTATGGCAGTCTTCATCTTTGAGAGCACATACACATGAGAATATCGTACATGGTTAAAGGTCAGAAGGAGATATAGGCAAATGCCTGAAGAATGTCACTCAATTTAACAGAAAACAATTGTTCTTCCCAGAACTCTTCAATTTGCTATGGTAACATACAGGAGTAACACATAGCAGCCCTTGTGGCACACTTCAGATTAGATTATAAAATCTAGCCCATCCACTGCCATCAGCAGAGCCTGTCTTGAGCACAGTTTCCAGTGGGGAGATGTAGAAATGGCAATCCTGTCTTCATCTTTTGCACAGTTACTGTTGGACCTGAAAGCTGACAGGCGGGGTGTTTCTGTGACCAGCTGAGATGAACTAAATTTCTCTGGGGTTTTATCATCACCCTATACATCTGAGAGTGAGACGAATGTGAACACCAGGAATGAAGAGCCTTTGCCAAGTACAGGAGGTAGATCCTGTGGTCAAAGAGAAGGCTCCAGCTCAGAATGAGAATGTTGTTCATCTTCTTTCTCAACAGGCATGCATATCATCCTGGCAATCAAAGAAACAGGAAATCCCCTCACACACATACACACTCACATGTACTTTCACACACATTCATTTGAATCAAGGAACTCAGCACCCCTAAGTACAAGCTTGATGATGCTCCTGTTCTTCTGTCCCAGTGCAGCTTAATCTCTAGGGAAGAAATGTGGACAAGAAACACATGACCATACATTCTAATGGAGGATGACAGGGGTTGTGTAGAACAGTAAGATTAGGTCACTGAGGAGAGAGAATCGTGGGATTGGGACAAGTTGTTCCTACATTATACCTAGTGGTCAGGGAATTCCTCTCTCATGAGATACCCAGGGAAAAGGAGAGATGGAGCCACATGGAAGGAACTTTCCAGAAACAGGGAAATGCAAGTCAAAGACCAAAGTGGACTTGTATTAGCACTTTTATATTGCCATGCTAAAACATCATGGCCAAGACAACTTAGCGAAGACAGGGCTTATTTGAGCTTGTAAATACAGAGGGTTGATAGTCCATGACTGTGGGGTAAAGACATGGCGGCTGGAGCAGATGTGGGCTGAGACCTCACATTCCAAACTGTAGGCTGGAAGCCAAGAGACAGAGAGTGGCAAAGTTTCTTTAACTCTCAAAGCCTGGCCCCCAGTGACACACTTCGTCCAGCAAGGCCACACATCCTAAGCCTCCCCAAAGAGTGGCACCAACTGGAGACCAGGCATTTAAATGCCCAAACCAAGACGACAGGGAACATTTCTGACTCAAATCACTACAAGGCTTACAGCAGGGAGCTTTAAAAAAAAAAAAAAAAAAAAGAGGCCATTGATCCAGCTAAAGGCTACACTTAGAGTGGGCAGAGGTGAGGCAGAGTGAGAAGGTGCTATCTGGAGTGGCCTTGCCCTGTGACTCTGAGATGGAGTTGCTGCAACAGAGCAGGGCCTTGGTCTGACCCCTGCAAGAACACTCTGGCAGTGGGGTGGGCGTGGCAGGGGAGGAGCAAAAGCTTCAAGGAAGCCGGTTGAGAGGGTGCAGTGGCTTGCTTGTGCTCATGTTGGAGATGGGGCAGGGCACAGTTTGTAAGGATAACACCCAAGCAGAACAGAGGCTGGGTCTATGTATCTCTGTACCCAGATCTTACCTCGGAGCTGTCTAACAATTCACAGTGTAGTATTTAAAAAAAAAAAAAAAGATACAATGAAATCTGCATTCACACAGCTGCTGGCATCCCTTGCTTGAAATGATCATAATAGATTCACCCTTTAAAAGCAGCATTTGGGGGTCTACAGAAGGCATTCTGTGCTTGCTCAAAGGCAGACCATGCAGCAAGAATTTAGTCATGTTTTTTACAGACCAACTTATGACTGACTCAGAACCAGAGCTGATGGTTCTGAGTATCTTGGAAGTACATATAGAGAGATTTCAGTACATGAATTATTGAGCCAATAGAACAGAACTTGTCTTACTATTTTATGAATGCATATATAGAATATTTTAAACATGCAGATCACTAACATTGATATATTACCAGTTTCCCTTAGAACCAAGATGGACAGGGACTATTTCTTTGGGGATGTTGTAGACCGTGTCAACATTATGGTGACTTTGGTGTGTTAGGGATCTCTATAAACTTTAATGACTCCCGCACCTCACCATGACCTACCACTGGTTTCCCCAAGAAAAATACTTGGCTGGGTTTTAAATCCCCCCACTGTACTTCAGAACATCTCAGAGGACCAATCTACATCAAAAGATTCACAGCTTGAAATTTGTTCTCTATTAAAAAAAAATGATGGCACTTGTACTCTAATTAAAAAAGATACATGATTTTAATTTTATTTTTTGAGTGGGATGGGGGGGGAGAAAAAGTATCAAATTTAAACACTGTACGTATCTTAAGAGTTAGGATTCTTCCTGACAGAGGACCACAGAGGACTAGGCTTCTCTCCTTTATTTTCATTGTTCATTTTTCCCCCTTAGAGCCAGCCAAGGTTGAAATAAATCATAAATAGCCCTTAGCAAGTCAGAAGCAGGTCTCAAATCTGACCTCCACCAGAAATAATTTAAAGGGAAAGCCTCCAAGAAATAGAGCGTTCTCCTTCTAACTCCTAATAAAGATGTGTTTGCCTCTGCAGGGAGGAAGCTGGGTTTTGTTGTTCTTTTGTTGTTTTGGTTTTGTAGGATTTACCCTTAAATCTTAAAAGTCAGGGCTGGTGGAAGAGTCAGAAATAACTAAAACTTTAATAATACAAAATTAACATTTTTGGGTCTTCAGGTGTTCATAAGTTAGCTATGCTAATTGATACCACATATACTACTCCTCTCCCCAAGATCAAGGAGAAGGAACATACAGGTGTCTGAATTAAGTGCTCTCCCTGTGCTCATTATAAAATGAAAGCAATAGGAATTCTGAAATTCATTTGGACTGAGATTAACAGTGGAAAGGAGAAGCCAGATGTCTATGTACATGTTAACTGAAAAGTGCAACACACGAGCGAGCCAGTGTCTAAAACTAACAACATGCACTTAGCATATTAGCTTCCCTTGGCAATACTTGCACAAAGCAAAAGGAAACCTTTGCACTGGGTGTCATTTTGCAAAATGCCACTCTTGGTGCTGGATATATGCAGAGTATTTGTGAGAATTTAAGTTTATTGTATTTCTCTCACAGTTAAAGAATGGTTATGAAGTATGCAGAGCTTCCTTAACACACACACACACACACACACACACACACACACACACACACACACACACACACACACACACACACCAGGATTACCATTTAACAGTCATGCTTCTGGACAGCTTCGTGATTTGCATAGTTGCCTCAGAGAAAAATCTCCCTAATTGTACTGTGTAGAGCACTAAGTGTTTTTCTGGGTGAAAGCAGAACTTTGCCTCATAGTAAATATTTGAAGATGGGATAAAGGAGGATATTGAAAGCCCATAGCTGTCTGTATGGACCAGCTTCTAAAGAGTTTAGACCCCCCCCCCCCCCCGCTCTGTATGAGGGAATTTAAAAGAAGCTGGGGCCACCATGCAGTGACAAGAATGTTCTCTCCCTTTCCAGAAGGTGTTTGCTCCTTGAATCATTTGTTTTAACACTATTATCTGTTCTGATCCAGTAAGTATTTCTAAGGAGGGGACAAAAAATGGTGCAAAATAAGAAATACAGTTAAAATATAAGATATAGCTGTTATCTATATTAATTATCTTTATATGAAGTTATAAAACCCATACATGGTTATAAATTTCAATTTTTTCCTGTGTGTGTGTGTGTGTGTGTGTGTGTGTGTGTGTGTGTGTGTGTAAATTATTGACATTTATGGAATGTGTGTATGGTTCCATGTGCATGCAAGTGTGTTTACCTGCATGTAGAAGAAGCTAACCTTGGGAGTCATTGGTTACTTTCTAATTGATTATTTAAGGCAAGACTCTCGGTTGAAATCAAAGCTTGTGATACAGCTAGAGCTAGTCTGGCTCCAGGGAGCCCCTGTGTCCACCTTCCATGTGCTGGAATTGTAGATGAGTAACCATGCCCATCAGACATGTATGTGGTTTCTGGGGATCCAAACTCTAGTTCCCACACTTGTACAACAAGCACTTTAAACACTGAGCCATCTCCCCAGCCTGAACCTGAAACATTTTTTTAACCTACCATTGTGGCTCCTTCCTTCATAACTGCTGCATGAATGTGCTCATTCAACATGAGTGAGACAGCAAAGTGAACATTGGAGACTAGTGCCTATGCGGGAGCCCCATGATAACCAACAGTCTCTGGTAGTGAGGACGTCTTATCCAAGAGCTTGAAAGCCAGTGTGGAAAGGAACTGGTTTGGATCTGAAGGTTCATGGATCAAGAGGCCACAAGGAGGATTATCTGTGTGTTGCAGTAGATTGAGAGCAGAGAGAAAATAAGGTAGAAACATCAAGAGTTCCTTATTCAGAACGGTTAGTACACTGCAGGTTGTATGTGAGCAGCCTCTTTCTTTCTGCCTGTCAAGTCACCATTCACAGCCATGAAATATCCACAAGAATTTTAGATCACTGCCCAAACAGACAACAAAATCAATGTTTAGAAAAATCCCCTGAGTAAGAGTCAGGGTATGGAAAATTTTTAATTGAACCCTGATCTAGATGAAGCATGAAAATATTTTTATTACTTGAACATTAAAGGTCATATGTTAGTGTGTCCATAGAGAATTGACTCATTTGGGGTACCTGTTAATAGTCTTCTGTGCCCACCATCTTCTTAATTATGCCAGCTTAAATCTTGAAGGCCAGTCCAGTGATTTGTCATATATTAGGACTTGCACTTCAGGCAGTGTGACCCATTTCTCCTTTCTACAATGGCAGTTCCTTGCCCTAGACATTATTCTGTCTCTAGGAAGGCTCTCGCTTCACTCAGATGGCAAGTCCTTTGTCTCTGTAGTCATCAGCAAAGTTGTCAGACCAAATATAATTTATGTGTACTTCCAATGGATTGTTGGCTGTTCATCACATTGACTAACTCCCTAAAATTTCCTTCAAATCTATCAGGTACTGAACATTCTGTGACCATTGTCATGATCCTGCCCCTCTAGGCACGAGGAACACAGATTTTCAGGCCAACAGTACTCAGGGAAAAGTGAGGGCTAGGCATAGCCTTTGCTTCATGCCTTTGCTTGTGGGGTTCTTCATCCCTAGATTTCCCTTCTGATAGTCTCTACCATTGATTCAAGATGAACCAAGCATCTTGCCCTCAGAAGCATTCCACAATATCCTCCTGACTTAGAAGGCATTCTCGCCCACCTGTGTTTTGGTGCCTCATTCTGTATTCAGTTTCTGCTTTTTATTTTCTTCTCTCAATTCCATCCATATGCACTTTTTTTGTCTGTTGTTTTGTGAGTCAGGGTCTTGGTCTAGCTAATGCTGGCCTCAGATTCCTAATCCTCCTACTTCAACCCTTTGAGTTCTACGATTACAAGCATGCATTCACATGGTTGTATTTTGTCTTGAGAGAAGTTTTGGTGATTTTATTTAACATTAATTAATTTTATTTTTTATGTTGTGTGTGTGTACCTGAGTGTAAGTATGTGCACCATATGTGTACAGGAGCCTTCAGAGATCAGAAGAAGTATCCAATGCCCTGAAACTGGAGTTACATATGGCTAGGGACTACCATGTGGATACAGAGAAGAAACCCTAGTTCTCTGTAACAGGGCTTCTCCAGTCCCAGTTCCCAGTTTCTAGATCTTTACATCACCAGAAGAGTCTTTCAGACAATGAAGAGACACTGGAAGGGGAAAGATAACTGAGACTAGCAATTTGAAATACAATGTGGAAGTCTTTGTTTTCCCCATAACACTTCAGCTAATCTAACAGTCAAAGTAAACATAATTAAGCATATGCTCTTGGCCAGATGATAACTGAAGAATTTTGTCACCATCTTCACAAGAAAGATGGATTCCTATGAAATGTTAAAGTAGTAGACTGTGCTAAATAGATGTTCAAGTTCATACAGGTGAGAAAGGACAAGGGTCCAGTGCCACTAGGACCCTATGTCCTGATTTCTCCTCAATAGTCCTGGAATATGGCTAATATTTCAGGGCAAGTATGAATACAGAATCTTTCACATTCACACATATCCTAGTTGATGAATATCTTGTAAGGTTGTTTTAATTTTCCTATCTGTCAAACTTTAATTAAGGCTGATGGTTTAGAATCACATGTAATACAATCTTAATATTACATGCAGAAGTAAGTCAGAGCCTTTTAATTTTAACACCCATGTTTATTAAATTGAATTATTTTTCTAAATTGTAAGAGCCTATTAGGAACAAGAAAAAGTCTTCCTTCGAGCGTGATTATAAAATAAGGCCACAGGTTGAGAAGTCATCGAAGTTATTGTAATTCTTTGAGCTTTCTTGCAGAATGAAATGAGATTAGTATTGCTGTTGATTGGGTTATATTATTTTATAAAACAAACGTGAAGCAAATCTGCGTTTCACCTCACTGATTATAACAGCACTCAGCCTTATTTGAAAAGCAAACAGCGAAAGCAAATTGAACCTTCCAAGTTAGTTATTCCACAAGGCAACCATGGACACGTGCGCTGCACTAGGAATCTAGCTATAAAATGAAGACCCTGTACATTGCATGTATAAATGATATCTAAGTGCTGACATGCTCTTTGTGTTTGAAGACACTCTCATATGCATGCATCCATGAAAGGCTGCATTTGAGGGGAATATTTGCCTATCACATTTTTTCCCCATTGAACTTCTTGAATACTCCACTTTCACAACAGTGGAAAACAACTGGAAACTGTTCTCTAATGTGAAGCAGATGTGCCAGGATGTCAATGTTCCTTTCAGACACCACAGGATCTGTAAAAGGGAAGTAACAAGCAGCATGGGCCTGCCTTAACTCCATTTCTTGGATGAACCTTGGGGCTAATGTCTTGAATTCCAGTGTCCCCACATGTGAGCTTCTCAGGGACACCCAGGGATGGCTATGGACCCATTTGTCAACACCTACTTCTCAGCAGCAAACTGAAGCTGCTATAAGCAGTATGAGACAAATGCATGGTCAAATCCTTTCAGTTTTTACAGTATTTTAACATTATCAACAGATCAGGCTATGCTCCCATATGTATACAGGTAAACCTATACGGTCAGAATAGAGGCTATCATATGGGGTTTTATAGGGTGAGCATGTCACTCATGTGAGTACAAATTCTGTGTCCAATACTGTATCATATCAACGGGGAGGAAACAGCATTTTCTCCATAATATCTCTGATTTTAGCTTTAGGATCAGGGCACATATATACATAACACACATATATTTGCTAATTTCCAACAGCTGGTATAGTCTGTAGAGATTACAAAACAATATTTATTTACATACGGCACTTGGGTTTTAACTAAAAAAAAAATACAGAAAACAAATTTAGTTTTTTTTTCCTACCATACTATATTATCTTTAAAAATGAGTATTTGGAACCCTCAAAGCAATGTGATTTGCCTGAGAATAAGTTTCTTACCTCATCCCTGGAGAGCATAAGCTGCTGATTAAGGTCCTGGTTTGTGTTTGGTTAGAAGTGTTCACTGTGTATTAAGTAATGACATACATATAATGTAATTTATACAAACAAAAGGTGTGTCATTAACCAAAGATTATGCTCAATGCCTTGCATCCAGTAGAGGCCTCAAATGCAAACTGTTAGTATTATCATCTCACTTGCACTGCCTGAGACAGCCATAGCATCCTATGTGCATGCCCCTCTTCTGTGAATGACCTTGTTGTTACTATGATCGTACTGTTGTATTGGGTATTTATCTTTGGCCTACTTTATGCATAAACCTTTGTCCATGTTTCTGAATTGTCTCCATGGGAAAAAGCTTTTCAGAACTAAAATTCATATGTTAGTGTAATTATTAGCTAACTCTTCGGATAAATGTATTTTAAAATGAATGTTTTCAAAATAGTGTGTTGGGTTATCTTCTTTCAAGTGGCATATGTATAAGAGTGGTCTTACTAATAGTCAGTGGCTTTCTTTCCTTTTTATCTGCCTTTCATGGTATAGTTCATGAACCTAGAAGAAACTATTTTGAATGTTTTCATCACAAGAAATAAAATACCCAAGGAGATAAATTTACCCTTATTTGAGTGTTACACAATAAATGTGTATATTGAAACATTACATGGTACTCAAACTGTGTAAAATCTGTGTCAACTAAAACATTAAGATTAAAGTTTAATGATTCTTGAATTAAATATTAAGTGTATGAAACTAACATACTATCAGTGTAGCCAGTGGGATTAACATTATAGATAACATTTTCATATACCTAATTCTATATTAGCTGTACATGGAAATATGAGTCCACAATGCACCACTGATTAAAATCCTGTGATGAATAACAGTGGGCTCATATTTTCAAAATATGAAGGCATTTCCAATGAAACCAGGGGTTGCTGCCAGAATAAGGTTCTTTTGCTTCCCTAATCTCTTCACCTACCTGGTGTTACTCAGTGATTCCTTCAACAGCACAGCTCTGTCACTGGGTACCCACCATCTACTGGTTTGCCTAGACTCCCTCTTGGGGTTTTCAAGAGCTCAAGCCCTTAAAAGAAAACTTTCTAGGTAAAGTGACACCCACCAGAGAGTTGACTGTGACTCTGATTTCTTCCTGCCTTTCCCTCTGTAGTCAGGAAGGTACCTCAGATCTGCCTGGAGCATCTTTGTAGAAAGCCCACCTGCTGCTTCCTCTCTTCCTGCTTTGTCTCCATTTTACACCATCATGCCATGCTGCTGAGGACTCTCCTGCCACCCTTTGTTTCCAGAAGCACTGCTCAGTGCTGTTTACTAGAGGAGTAATGAAGTCTGTGAGGTGGTAGGCCAGTATCTGTATGCACAGCTTCAAGAACAAGTCTATGTATGGTTTCAATTTTACTTTTTTGTTTGTTTGTTTGTTTTCCTAGACAAGGTTTCTCTGTGTAGCTTTGGAGTCTGTCCTGGAACTCACTTTGTAGAGCAGGCTGGCCTTGATCTCACAAGGCCTGCCTCTGCCTCCCAAGTGCTGGGATTAAAGACGTGGGCCACCACTGCCCAGCTCTATTTTATTTTTACAGTGGTGTGAAGTTTATAGTTCATCCTTTAGTAGACACATTGTGGTTTTGGATAACCACAGATTTTAACTCATCATCAGTAGAATGTTATTTCCATCCCAACCCCCCATTTCCAAAAACTGATACCCCCAGGAAGGCACATATTGCTTTAACTGATCTGCAGCTTTGTGGGTTCTCCCATGTTCCACTTTGAAAAACATCCGAGGCTTTATTATGAAATGTAAGGTCCACGGCACACAGAGGCTCCTCCCATCCCCTTCTTTTGTGTACCTCCTACTAATCCAGCACAATTTAGGATGCGAGGGACATGTACACATGTACCCACGCTGCATGGCATTCACCAAGCAAGCTCTTGACTCGGATTGCTCTTACATTTGTTTCCCTTCAACTGGGATAGTTCTTGCCCTCTGTTCTGGTCATAATTCTCTGTATCTCCCATGCAGTGGAGGTAGAAGTAGGAAGATAAAGAGTGAAATATTTTTGAACTCTTGAATACTTAACAAGCTATAGTTGAAGCAGCCCTGCATCTTCATTTCTAGCTTCTCTACCCGCCTCCACTTGCTGGACTGTGTGACTGTGCTTCAGTCCGACCGTGAGTTCCCTTAAATCTCTGGCCTTCTTCAGCATGAGGGGTCTTGTCCCATGCATCTTTCTTCCATGTGTGGAGTACGTGCTAGAATGATTTGGATGACTAAACCTTAAATATACTTGCAAGCAAACAAATCCAAGGTATAAATCTTTAGAGGGATTGTATGAGAGAAGAATCTATTTTCAATACAAAAATATCATGAAGAAAAAAAAATAAAGCTGCAACTCTTCAGATGTCCTCACTTTTTTTTTCTAAAAGTCATTTGTTCTTCAGACTAACTGTGAAGGAGAATGCGATCATATTTTCTACTTGAAATTTGAAATTATTGTTGAGTGTTTCATTAAGCATCAAAAAATGTAACACAAACACACTCACAAACCCATGACTAACTCTTTGTCCAATAATGGGGTGGTAATGGAGCAAATGGTTTTTTTACCTCACTTTAAACCCAGAAAAGGATGTCTGTAGCCATAATGAAGTGAACAGAGGAAGCACTGGGCAGTGCTATTTTGAAATGCAACAAGAAGTACTCTATGATAGCACATCACTTTTGTGGACCTGAGATGTGGCAATTGTGTAGATCATTCTGTCCTGAGCGACAAGCCTCATTACTGAAGACAACACACGCTTCAGGCAGCGTGTTTATATTTGGTGATGGTGGGGTGCACTGCAGAAGCCACTGCTTGACACTTAACCCATGCCTGTAAGCTGGAGCTCCACAGAAGAATCACTCACTAGCCAAAGCTCAAGTTGTGCCACCCCTTCTGTGCCCCTGCCTACCATTTATGTCATTGTTCCCAGCCCCACCCCCGCAGATATTCACTTTCCAAAGCTCTATTTGTTTTTCAGAATGCATTGATTTTTCTTCCCCCTTTCCTGAGTGAAAAGACCAGATTTGTATATTTTTGGTTGTTATCCTAACCTTTAACAGCTAACCCATCTCTCCACTTCAGGAGACCACACTTTTTAAAGACAAAATTCCACCCCATTTGATAGTGAAAAAGATTTTAGGACAGAGCAACCAAAGAATTTACGATATAAAGCTTGCATCTTTAAGGTATTTCTTATTGAAAATAGATACTTTTCATAAAATATATTCTAAGTATGACTCCCCCTTCCTCTCTACCCCTTTTCTTTTTTTTCTCACAATAGAAAAGAAACAGGCATCTAAAAAAATAATAAGATTAAGAAAAACAAACACAGCCAGATGGTGGTGGCACACACCTTTAATCTCAGCACTCGGGAGGCAGAGCCAGGCAGATCTCTGTGAATTCGAGGCCAGCCTGGGCTACAGAGCAAGATCCAGGACAGGCTCCAAAACTACTACACAGAGAAACCCTGTCTTGAAAAACCAAAAAAAAAAAAAAAAAAAAAAAAAAAAATAGAAAAGAAAAAAAAAAGGAGAAAACAAACAGAAAAAAAGAGCCCCCTAAAAGCACATGAAATACATAGACACACACACACACACACACACACACACACACACACACACACACACACACAGAAATCCTATAAAAACACAAAATCAGAAACTGTGATATATAAGCCAAAGACATGAAGTGGGAGAAAGCCAAGACCAAGTATTATAAGACAAAAAAATACCATTGAGTTCATTTTGTGTTGGCTCTCTAACTGCTGAAAATGGGGTCTTCCCTGAAGTGTCATTTCTGTATACCCAATGAGACTGTGTTGTAAAAAACTGATTTTTTTTCTTTACTAGCAGTTTGCATTGGAGATAGCTTCTGGGCTAGGGATGGGGTCATGCGTCCACTTCCTTTCTCAACACTGTGACCCCACTGGCTTGGCCCTGTGCTGGCCCTGTGCATGCTGCCACAGTCTCTGTGAGTTCATATGTGCACCAATCCTGTTGTGTCTAGAAGACATCGCTCCCTTGGTGACTTTCTTCCATGCTGGCTCTTATAATCTTTCTGCCTTCTCCTCCATAGAGTTCCCTGAGCTCTGAGGGGAGGGATTTGATGAACACACCCCAATTACAACTGATTGTTCCAATGTCTCTGATTCTCTGGACATTGTCCTGTTGTGGGTCTTTGTAATTGTTCCCATCTACTGCAGGAAGAAATTTATCTGATGATGGCTGAGACACTGATCTATGGGCATAGTAGAATGCTATTAGGAGTCATTTTATTCCTATGTTCCTTTAACAAAACAGTGGTATTTGGCTTCCCCCTAGACCCATGGCTTATCCAGTCTCAGGTTCTTGGCTACCCAAAGAGTGTCTGATGTGGGTTCCATCTCATGGAATCAGCCTTAAATCCTATCATTTAGTGATTGGTTACTCCCCCAATGGTTGTGCCACTACTGCAGCACAATATCTTTTTTGTTTTGGTTTGTTTTATTTTTGAGACAGGTTTTCTCTGTTTAGCCTTGGGATGTTCTGGAACTCACTCTGCAGAGCAGGCTGGCCTAAAACTCACAGAGATATTCCTGCCTCTGTCTCCCAAGTGCTGGGATTAAAAGCATATACCATCACTGCCTGCCTACACCAGAATATCTTGCAAGAAGGTCGCCAATGTAGATTGAAGGGTTTCTAGTTAGGATGGTGTTTATTGATCTCCCCTTGTAAACATACAGAGAGCCTTCCAGTACCATCAACACCAGCCAGGAAGGGTAAAGGTCCCAGTTAGGACCAGCTTGACTTCTCCATGTTCAACTATACATGGAAGTGTTATCTTCAACAACGGGCCTTACAATCAGTTTGTGGAGAGCAACCAATAGCCTGGACAGTAGCCTTGATTGTTTGGGGGTTTTCAGGGGTCTCTTTGGCCAACTACTCAGTTAGATATAACTCATTTCCAGCACTGGAGGTTTCATTTGGTGGCAAAGATGTCTAGTTGTTGCTTTGTCCCTTCCATTACTTGGTGATTCCATTTAGATTTCTTTCATATATGTCTATATTTTAAGAAGCTCCTACTATAGTAGGTTTCCATATGAGCCTTCCAAAGGTCCCTTGTTTTTGCTGTCCCCCCTTTTTACCCTTCCTTCCCTCCCCTTCTCAGCTTAATCCTCCCATTCCATTCCCCTCTATCTATCCATCTATAACTATTCTATTTCTCCTCCTTTAAGAGATCCTTCCTTCCCACCAATCCCTTACTTTTTACATAACCTCTGTTGTTATAAGAATTGTAGCCTGCTTATCAAAGCATGTGTTTTTAAAGGAAAAAAACTATAAGGTAAATAGAACTTGCCTTTCAGATATAAAAGGCTTTTTGGTAACCAGGCTACAGAAATTGAGACTAGGGACTGAATAAAAATGTAAATATGGACTCACGCTTTAGGATAATAGCAAGTAAACTGAATTTGGACAGGAGAGAACTCAAGTAGATCTCTTGACAAGCTGAAAAATGAATAGTTAAACGTAAACAGATGCATCTCTGAATTGCTTGACCGAGAAGTCTGAATCCCATGTAGCTCAAAATGGACCTCAATAGGATCAAGGGCAGATTCTGGGTGGGAATGTGTTTCTTTGTTAAACACTTTTTAAATATTAAACATACTAGAGCCACATCATTGGTGTTCCCTTATTCCAGTTCCACACTGGTATGTGACTGAGCGCATATTCTTTTAGGGTATAATTTCAAGGGTATGTATTTTTCCTTTTATAAAACAAACTAAAATGAATGCATCCTCCAAACTGTGGTTTCTTCTTATCTACCTACTGAGAGAGATCTGAAACACAAACAGACTTTGGAGGGATACTGTGCTTCCAAGTATTCGTGAGTCACCAGAGGAGCTCCTGACAGCTGTTGAGCCTTTTCAAAGCCAGGAAGCTCATAATCATTAAAGGGTTTTTTTTCCCTTCCTTCCTTTGACTTGTCTGTGGATATCTGCCAAATAAACACAGTTGTGGATCCTTTTGGCAAAAGTTGTATCTGTGCCTTAAGAATAAAGGGCAATTTAACTGAAATTTTCAAAAGAAAGCCTGACTCCCTAAATAGAGGGCCCACTAAGTGTTTTTCATTAGGAACAGATTAAGTCTCCTTCTCTCTAATGTGCAGAGAATATAATCAAATCTCATCCTCCAAAGAAAGCAAAATTGTTTTTCAGGCTTCTGTCCCTCTCCTGCCAGCAACCGTGAGGACCAGATGTTTGCAGCATCCACTGCCATCTCTACATTGTTCAAATAAGATGCTTTGGGGTTTTTCTCACTTATTTATTTATTTATTTAGCCATCTAAGGCAATGAAACCTAGTATAACATCAGTTCTCAGCTTGTGATACTTGGGGGATCGAATGACCCTTTCACAGGGGTCACCTAAGGCCATTGGAAAACACAGATATTTACAATTCACAATAGTAGCAAATTACAGTGGTGAAGTAGCAACAAAAATAATTTTATGATTGGAGGTGGGGGGGTCATCATAACATGAGGAACTGTATTAAAGGGTCTCAGCATCAGCAAGGTTGAAAACAACTCTAGTACAGAATATGGAAACAATCTCATAGACCTACAGTACCTCATACAAGATGGCAATTCTGAGCAGACAACTCTCTTTGCCTCTCTGAAGGAGACAGGCATTAACATCAGAAAGGCCTGGCCACCCCATAGGTAGGCTGTGTTCTTTATGTTTGCCCAAAGCCAACGAAACCAAATGTTCTCTCGGGGATTTCTCTCCAAGGTGCAGATACTGTCTTAGAGTCAACTGCCCCTACTTTGCGTAGTAATCTTGGCTCTATGAATAATGCAACAACATGATATGGACCTCCTTATAAAGTAATTCAATGTGACCAACAACCTGACTGGTAGATCAATCCTACAAAAATGATTCTAAGGGATTCTAGGTTGTTTTTTTGTTTTTAGTTTTTTTTTTTGTTTTTTTTTTTTAAGGGATTCTAGATTTTTTAACACCTACATTACTTTACTTACATTCCAACCATATGAAATAAATGCTTTTCATTAAGGCCTCATTTATCATCCTTTATGAAGAGTCGAGTCATTGATTTTCACAACATGCCTTTAGAAATTTACTCCCTCAAACTAAATATTGAATTATATCATTTTACCAAGAGAAAAGCTATATCTAGGTAGATTTACAATCAGCCACAAGTAGGTTCAAATAATATTCTACAGCTTTGTGTTGTGAAACTCCTTCTGAGCCTCAAGTTTCTTATTTGTGGAAAGAAGATAATGATAATATTTATTTAAGTTAAATAATATACAAGGCATGTATTACGGTGTCACACAACATGGATAGCCAGGTAAATGTGATAATTTAATAGCCCTGAATGGCTTCTAGACTTCACACTTGGTTGAAAGATGTCTCACCTGTGATGGAGATGAAATTCTATTAAGGAAGCATATTGACAGGTGTGCTTGTGGACGCTTTGAAAACTGGAAACATCTACATAGAACTATCCAAAAAAACAGGAGGAAACATCTAGAATTGAGGATGAAATAGCTCTCTGAAGTTGGAGTACTGTTACTACTTAGATGTTAATCACAGCCTGTGACTTGGCATGGTGCTCAGCAAATATCTATTGTGCATCTAGTTCATACTGGAGACTGAGAATGGGAAGACCATCAGCACTGAACTTTGTATTCAAAAGGTGAAAACAGTATTACTTAAATAAGAATTTCTCAAATGAAGATAGATGTTAGGTAAAAGTATGTGAAAAATTCTTTAAAACAACTGCAGAGGGGTCCCAGAAGACTGCTCTGGAAGCCTAGAAGACAGCCACACCATGATCTCAGAATGACCATCAATAGATGTGCCTTCCTACCTAGCACCAGTGCCTGTGAGCTGAATTTTAAGTCACTCTGTACCAAAGTTACTGACAAACAAGTTGTGCATATTCAATGTGGACAACTTGATCAGTTTAGAAAAACATGCATATTGATGGAACCATTGCCATAATTATATCAATGGCATATTCAGTAAGGTTTCAGGCTACTAAATCAACACACACATATCACTTGAATTTCTATACAACCAAGGATCTGAGAAGGAAAACAAGAAAACACTGTCATATACAACATCAAAAAGATTAAACTATCAGCTAAACCTAACCAAGGTGAAAGACTTATACACTGAAAATAATAAAACATCAGTTAAAGGAAGAAAAATAGACACAGAAAATAGATACCACATTCATGAATTAAAAGAACGAGTAACACTTAGAAGTCCACATACCCAGGACAACGTATATCAAAGTCCTAATGGCATTTTAAAAGGGTATTACTATTATTATTATTTATGAGTGTATGTCACATGTGTGCTGTTGTCCCTGGAGGCCAGAGGAGGGTGCCATCTTCCCTGGATCTGAAGTTATGGCAATTTTCAGCTGCCCAACATAAGTGCTGGAATCCAAATTCAGGCCCTCTGGAAGAGGAGCAATTGCACTTAATTGCTTGGCTACCTCTCCAGTTCCCCAGTGACATTCTCATACTACCTCTTCTGAGCTTCATTTCAACAATATATGAGTGAAAATACAACTGTCCCCATTTTGCATGTAAGGGGACTGAGGCAAGAACTGTTGAAGAACATATGACAGCTGTCTAGGAACGTCTGGAAATGTCAGTTACAGCAAAGTGACCTTGCCCCAGAGCCCCTGCTCATCTACACAAAGACAGGTCTATGTGCTGAAGAAGCTGCTTGGTTCACTATTGGAACAAAGAAATGAGACTCCATTGGAGTGGGATTTTCATAAGGCAGACTATGATTCAGGACCTTGCCAGTCACAAAACTGATGGATTTTATTCAAAGTATTTAAAGAGAGGCATAGTGTTAATCCAACCAGTGGTTTTTAAAGTTTTTTAAGATTTGTTTTTATTATTTACAATTGTGTATATGTGTATGCTTGGAAGAGAGAGTGTACATATCAACACAGAGGCCCATGAATGTCAGAGGCCTTGGATCCCTTGGAGCTAGAATTACAGGCAGCTGTAAGCAACTTGATGTGGGTGTTGGGACCCAAACTGAGGTCACCTCAGTAAGGTGCTTTTGCCCACTGACCCACTTCCCAGGTCCCCTTATGTAACTAGAGTTTTCCTGCCTGGCCCACAGTCAGGACAAATCTCTCTCACCTGCCAGTCCCACAACCGCTCAGACCCAACCAAGTAAACACAGAGACTTATATTGCTTACAAACTGTATGGCCGTGGCAGGCTTCTTGCTAACTGTCCTTATAGCTTAAGCTTAAATTAATCCATTTCCATAAATCTATACCTTGCCACATGGTTCGTGGCTTACCGGCATCTTCACATTCTGCTTGTCCTGGCAGCGGCTGGCAGTGACTCTTTCTGCCTTCCTGTTCTTTCTTTTCTCCTCTCTGTTAGTCCCGCCTATACTTCCTGCCTAGCCACTGGCCAATCAGTATTTTATTTATTGACCAATCAGAGCAACACATTTGCCATTCAGATCATCCCACAGCACCCTTACCTTCTGTTTTCAACATTACTTTGGGATTGGAAAGATGGATTTGTGGTTAAGTACACTTGTTGCTTTTGAAGAGGACCTGGATTCAATTCTCAGCACTCACATGGTGGTCCCCAGCCATCTGTAACTCCATTTCCAGGAAATTTGACTCCCATGGTGCACTTACATACATGTAAGCAGAATACACATAAAATAAAAATTGAATAACTCTTTAAGAAATAATCCAAGTATTGCTTTGGCTTCTATTTGGATAATAGTTTGATAAGGATATAGAAAAAGGTAGCAGTAATGGCTGTGTTAATCCAGATGAAAGCAACAGTTACTTGGTTGGTTGGTAAGGCAAAATTTTTAAACAGAGCAGACAGCACTTCTGATAACCTAGTTGTAGGAATTGGTATACTGGAAATCAAAAGGATGACTTTCCATCTGTGAAGGGTTTTTTTTTTCATTTTTCTTTATTAAGAAATTTTTGACTCACTCCACATGCTATCCACAGCCCCCCTCACACCCTCAGCCCTCTTTCCCAAGCTACCCCACATCCCCACATCCCCCAAATCGAGGTCTCCCATGGGGAGTCAGCAGAGCCCAGCACACTGAGCCTAGGCAGGCCAAAGCCCCTTCCCACTGCACCAAGGCTGTGCAAGGTGTCACACCACCCATCTGTGAAGGTTAATGTGACACAATCCAGAATACACTGGAAAGGGAGTCTCAGGGATTATTCAGATTAGATTGACCTGTGGGCAGGATAATTTACTTTGATTACCCGAATTGAACTCAGACTTGCCCACTGTGGGTGGCACAGTTCTCTAAGCACAGTGACTCCCATGTTGTATGAAAGTGGAGAGAATGAGCTAAACACTAGTGTGTATGTATGTTCATGCATTCATTCATTCATTTTGGCTGTGGATAGGATGCATTGTCTCGCCCTCCCCACCATGAGGGAGAACAACCTGGAGCTGAGAGCCCAGTAACTCTTTCTGCACCATGCTACCTTTGTTGGGGTGTTCTGTCACAGCTATTGAAATGAAAGTACGATGCACATTAGCAGTCTGAGCTACTAGGTGGAGAATTTATCACCTGCTAAGGTTTGGACTAGGAAGAGGTGGGATAGTGTGGCAAAACCAAGGAGTTAATGATTAGGACATGTTAAGTTTGAAATACTTTGTGAACTTTCATGTTTATCTAGTACAGATACTAGACAGAGCATTGTTTGGATATAGTGCTCAGAGAGCAATCAGTTATAGATGAGCTAGCCCAGGAAGGATAGGATGGAATTTAACAAAAGGAAATGATCTAAGCCAAACCTTCAAAAACGATTTATTTTCAACAAACTAGAGGTGTGCTTGAACCACCAACTTGAGAAAGTGTACATTTAGCTATTTTTAGAATTAGCTTTGAATGGGCCAAATTAATCCACCCAGCTATGTGCTTATGGGACCCTCTTGACACTCAGGTTCCTCGTCTGTACAAAAATAATGTTAATAATATATATTTTGTAAGATTAATTGAGATAATATTTAAGAACGAAGTACAATTGCTAGAAGGTGAATAATTTATAAATAAACATTCTATATTATCCCTTATAAGTGAAAGAAAAGAGGGAAACAGATATAAATGTATCTATGGATGCACGTTACCTGTATACAAAAGGAGGTTAGGAGGAAGGAAAATGTACCAGTATCCCCTCATTGAACCATGCTTAAGCTCAATTCAGTTCAGATGGCAGAAAGTGTTTATAGAAAAGATAAAATGAATCTAAAGACAAGAAACTCCACTTTGTGTGGAATAATAGGAACTGAAGCTCTTTAAACATGGGCTTTGAGCTGCACACAGAAAGTGTTGTAAGTCATAGAAGGCTAACTATATTCAAGCGGCTTTGATGGTTTTAAAAAAAAAGGACCTTGAATTAAGCCCATTTAGAGCCCTTATTTCTACCATCTCTGGTCTCCCTTTTCCCTGGACACCTTAAAAGAACAGCTTGATTCTCTCTCTCGCTTTCCAAGTGTTTCATTCATTTCTCCAACTGCTGAGAACCGATTGGAGGATGCACTGTGGTGACTGACCTCATCCAGTTGCCTCCTGAGTCCTTATCCTCTCCACCGCATTTGGTTTCTGTGCCATGGTCCCACTGCATCTTGCTACCCTAACACCACACTGCCTGAGTTTTTTTGTGTGTTTGTTTCGAGACAGGGTTTCTCTGTGTAGCTTTGGAGCCTTTCCTAGATCTCACTCTGTAGACCAGGCTGGCCTCAGACTCACAGAGATCCACTGGCTCTGCCTCCCAAGTGCTGGGATTAAAGGCGTGCGCCACCACTGCCGAGCCTGACTGCCCTTTTATCTGATTGTAGAATAACTCTTCCTGGACTCAGTTTGGGGGCCACCAAACCATGTGTCTCGAGGCTGCAGTGAGCTGCCCTGTAGCTCTTGATGTTGTGAGCTGGCAGCAACCAAGGCTGGAGGAATCTCAGTATGCATGCCATCCCCATCCTCCTAGAGGCTGGGAGATCCTAGCTCTGCATCTGGATTATTGTTCCTGTAGAGTAAAACACTTAGTTCTCTTTCCTTCCTGGCTGAGCTTCATACTTTAACACAGTCTGTTCTAGACTTCGTCATTCAGGAATTTCTCCATTTCCAGTCCATGAAGAGTGGCCATTCTTATTTTGAAGCATGATTGATTGTGAATCTTTTCCTGTAGATGCTTTTCTCACATACTCAGGTTTGGGAGCTAGATGAGAGTCTGTATGACTCTCAAGGCACGGACACCCTTCCCTTGGGGTTTAGTTTTCTCCCACTTTACATGTCCCTCTATCGGGCATATGTTCAGCCTGTGTCTGTTGAATGGCTATTTTGTATTTAAAAGTGAAGTAAAGTGTTCATTCTTTGGGAACTAAAGACAGAAGTGATGCTAGAGCATATGTATTAGTATTCTGCTGAGCTCCAGCTGCATGTGCAGTTTAGGAGCTAGACAAGGGTCTTGCATCTTACATCATCAATGTGCACTGGTGACTACATGCATGTGCAGCATGGTCACACAATCTGCAAATGCGTGGTGCAGCTCTGTAGGCCCACCTGTGCCTCAGATCCCACCCTCTCTCTGTTCTGTTCTGTCTCCCCCAACCCCTCTCCCTCCTAATAAAGCTCTGCTACTAAGTAGTTGTGGCCATGGCTTGTGATCTTTTTGCACGATAACCAGCACCAGTAATCAGCACAGCTTATCATTCATTTCAATATGTTTAGGAGGAAAAGCTGTTGGAATGTTGAGGATGACAAAGATCTGGACTGAATATGCAATGTTCTTATTAAATATAAATTGCTAAAGATTAAGAATAAAAGACTCTAATATTAACTGTTATTACTTAAGCCTTTCATGGTTTTTAAAATTTCATACAAATGCCATCACCACATGAACTTGTGTGAGTCCTGCATTTTATAACTTCATGCACAGGGTAGCTAGGAATTAAACTTACAGTCTGTACTCTCATATTTATCATAGATTATGGGACTTCCCTACAATGGGATTAAATGTACATCATGTACACTTTTCATTTCTCTTATCACATTAGACTCAGCTTTGGACAAAAATGTCAAAATGGCCAGGCGGTGATGGTGCACACCTTTAATCCCAGCACTCGGGAGGCAGAGACAGGTGGATCTCTGTGAGTTCAAGGCCAGCCTGGGCTGCCAAGTAAGTTCCAGGAAAGGCACAAAGCTACACAGAGAAACCTTGTCTCAAAAAAAAAAAAAAAAAAAAAAAAAGTGAAAATGATGCTTCCCTTTCCATTGGCTAAAAACCACAGTGACACAATTAAGTCAGAAGTCAGAAAATAACTTTTATTTTTCTTTCTTTTTTTTTCTTTTTCTTTTTTTTTTTTTTTTTTTTTTTTTTTTTTTTTTTTTTTTGCAATAGAGTGTTTCAGATTCTATCCTGAGCATAGGGAAGCTAAAAATAAGTGAGATGCTGTCTTCCATTTAGGTGCTCACAGTTTAAATGTGAGTGCAGGGAGGCAACATAATTGCCCTACTGTGAGACCTTCATGATAAATAAGATAGAAAAGTGGTACAGCAGACTCCAGGGAAGGCCAGCCCACCAGCAAGACCCACACAGAATTTTGAAAAATGTCTACGGCACCAACACACACAGTAAGTTTGATGGGCAGCAAAAGGGTCTGTCTACCCAGAAACTGTGTTGTAAGAACTGAGAAAGGCTACAGAATGAGGCCAGCACCTGTACAAGGGCCAAATCAGGAAAAACCTTTTGTGTCATATGGGAAATTTGAATTTCATACTTCAATTTCTGGGGAGACAATTCCATGTCAGAGAAGAAGTGATGGAGGTCAAACTGGTATTCCAAAGAGAAGCCCCCCACTTTTTGTAGACACATGAAAGATAAAGCTAGAGGCACAAAAACAAAGACGGACATTGGGTAGATGTTTATTAAAGATAAACAAAAATTATGTGGACAACCAACTTTCCCCCTATACGATAGTGACTATAAGCCATTTTTTTTTTTTTTTTTATAGCCAACTGCTGACCAAAGTCATCCCGGCAAACTTGACACTCAGTATGATTTGTCTCCTTTAAAAAATGTTCAAGGGAGTCAAGACATCACATGTCAAAACTGTTACGTGGGACCGCAGCAGGGATGTGGTCTTGTCTGTTACTATGCAGCTTCCAGCATTTGGTACCTGTTCACCTCTGGATGTGTCTCTGTCGTCCCAAGACTTCTCTGTTCCCACCGAGATAGGGCCTAGCACCAAGTGAGCTATTCTTTGCAGGGTGGTCCGCTTGAGCGGGAGGCTGAAGAGGCAACATTCATTAGGTTATTTTCGCAACTGAAAGATTTCAACAGCTTTCCACGGGAAAAGCATGAACTTGGCCAAATGTAGTTTGCAAAATAGGTACTAAATTCTGTGTAACAGAAAAGCTCTTGGGATTACAGGGAAATGTGCTTCTAAAATCCCAAAATATTCATTACCTCATATGCATGGAAGGTGTCTTCTGGGGATAAGGAGCCATTTTCTTTCTTTCTTTTTCTTTTTTTTTTTTTTTTTTTTTTTTTTTTTTTTTTTTTTTTTTTTGGTAATGAAAGGATTTAGTTCTGAACAATAGAGCAGCTGGTATCTTTAAGTTCTACACACAAGAAAGCACTCAAACATCATCTTCTGCTTTTGTGAAGGGAAGAAACGAAAGTCTCAGAGGGCTACCTGTGCTGAGTGGCTGTATTTTGCTCTTTATAGCATCCTTTTCCTATCTAAGGGGATTATTTTTACCAAGGAAGATGACACAGTGCTGGAAAACCTAGGAAGGACAGAGCTGGAATGTGAACAGCGTAGCAGCAGGGGTCAGATCTGCCTACTGTGTGCTCATTAACGAAACTTCCACTCAGAGTAGAACATTCTTGAATGGTTCCTTTAATTGAGAATCTTGGGACAGTTAGAGGAATTCTAATTACAGCGGGCATGCACCCATTGCTTTTCCCTGCTAAATCATCCTTCCCTGTATAGAGTCCCTGTAGGAAGCCATATTCTTGAAGATTAAATGGATTTCTTTTTCCTGTAAAGCAAACCGATTCTTTGAAGCTATACTTTTCTGCACACAGCAGTGAACTGGAAGGCTTGCTCTTTTGTAACTTTTCCGCAGTTGTTAGAACCCAGTAATGTTCTCAAGGCCTTAGCATTGATCTGCTGCCAACATCTGCCTTGTTTATGGTTGAAACCAAAATTTTCACTGAGATTTAAAGTATCTCCTCCAAGACAGCCTTCACATCTTCCTGCGAAGATGACTCCAAGACCTAATAGACCCATCATTAGAAAACATTTTCTAGTACTCAAATTGACTTTTCCTGTGTTGACTTTCATCCAGTTTTCCTCTATTGCCTATTACAAAAGTGATTTGCAGACACTCTGCCCTGGAGCCAGCAGAGCTCAGGAGAGACTTCCTGGGGTGCTAGATACTAGTGGCTGGCCAAGCTGAAAAAGTCTGTGCTTTCAGGCTGGTATATATTCAAGTGTGTGTGTGTGTGTGTGTGTGTGTGTGTGTGTGTGTGTGTGTGTGTACGCGCTCATGTATGCATTTGTGTGTGGCAGAGGGAAGAGACGCAGGGAAATGGTTTCTGCATTTCTGCGTGTATAATACAAAGCTTTGTATTATTAGCTGTGGTTTTTGCCCCTTCTATAAACTTGTTTGCTTGCTTTTCCACACAAACATTCTTGTCCTGGATACTGAGTTCAATCTGCAGAGGCTTAGTAGAAACAGGAGATGAAGAGAGACCCCTTCTACCTTACAATGTGTCGTGTGCCTTCTTTTGTTTTTAAAAATAGTGTACCTGGTTGTGTAGCTCGGTCTGTTTGTAGGGCTCCTAGAAATTGGATCATGGCCTGTTCCTGGCGCTTAGCTGGCTTTGGTGGGGTGGGGGGGTGGGGGGTAGATGGGAGGGGAAACTATGGTTGGCATGTAAAATGAAAGAAAAATTTAATAATAATAAAAAAATAGTGTCTCTGATGTACAGATTAAGGTACACTTAAAGTTTGTTAATAAGGAGTTTTGTTGAGTTTATAGATCTTTGCAAAATATCGTTTATACCATGTATGCTACAATGAGCTAGAATTCATTATCCAATTTAAGTACACAAATACTAACTACCCAGTTTTGTTTTGTTTTGTTTGTGAAAATACCTGTCTTTAAAATAAAACAGAGATGTAAGATCACAGCATTTTCTGACTCTATCTCCTCCATTTGGGGGAGGATTTCCACAAGTCACCCTTCAAGTCATTTCAAAATATTCTTGAACTCCTCCTCTAGAACTTTTCCTATGGGATTTCAGAATGTCTTGTAAAATCTGGCACTTCCCTCTTCACGCTCTCCTGCACCCTACATTCTGATGTCTGCTCTCCCTTGCTATACTGGTTTCTGAGTGGTGTACACACACACACACACACACACACACACACACACACACACACACACACACACACACACACAGCTCAGATCACTGTATACAAGCACACCACATTCCACCAGTGACTGGTAGGCTAACTGTGCTACCACTTCTGTATAGATCTAGATGAAGTCTTGGTGTTTTCACTTCTTATCTATTATATTTTTCTTTTTGTTTTGAGATGGCGTCTCTCTATGTAGTACTGGCTGTCCTGGAACTCGCTTTGTATGCTAGGCTGGCCTTGAACTCAGAGATTCTACTGCTGCCTACTGAGTGCTGGATTAAAAGTGTGTACTGCTATCCATGGCTCTCTATTATACTATATAAAAAAAAAAAACAGTGGCCTATGTCTCTGGTTAGAGGTCTAAAATAATCTGAGTAGGCAATCCTGTTCTGCATCAATTTTCCCTCACACAAAGGCACAAAGAGTCTCTAGAGCCAATATCCAACTCATGACAAGCGTTCCTGTGAATGGAAGCATTGAGCATGCTCTCTCTATGCCTACCCCTCACCTTTGCTCACAGAAGTAGCCACTGGATTTTGTGTTTACAGTCACCCTTCTTTGCCATGCCTGTGGCTCTCAACAGTATGTCCTTCACCATTATGTACACATAAGCATGCTGAATGTGTGTATCTGTCACCTGTTTATTTACAACCTCAAAATTGTGAACCTGTATACAGTGATTGTATACAGCTGTCACCTGTATTCAGTACTGTGGGCAGTTTAAGTATGTACCAAGCTAGCATTGCAGAGACCTACGTATGTTCTCTTAGGAATGGACTGACACGTGTTAGGAGACATGGAGGAAACACATATGATAAGATTTACTAGGCAGCAGGTACCAAAGCAGTTCTAACTCACCAACATGGGGTTGATCCTGCACACTGCACTTGAAGGAAGATACTTGTCATCTCCAGACTTAATTTTTCCCAGTTGGTTTGAAGGATCTGAAATCTCTATCCCCTTAGTAACAGATGATGCTGGACATTTTCCTATGTGCTGATTGGGTCTGTTCTGCTTTCTTTTACCTTACAATCTCACACCAAGTCTTTTGCTCTTTTCTGCATTATTTTTTCATTAAAAGATTTTGTTTTTTGTCCTCTTTATAAGTATTGTGCTTTTTATTAAAATATATTGGCTATACAAAATAATGGGTTTTATTAGGACATGTTCATATTCATTATATATGTCTATATATATAACAAATATTGATTATATACATACATATGAATATTTATATATATACATATATAATGAATATGAACATGTCCTAATGAAACACATTACATATATAAACCCATTATCTATATATTGGTCATTTTTATTATGCAGTCAATACTTTATGACAAATATATTTCCTAATTTTATGAAATTAATTCACTGAATTCTGCCTCCTTCAATGCCCCACATAGGGCTATGATTAAAGTGTGTGCCACCAAGCCTGGCAAAGGTTCTTAATGTAATAACACATATTAGGAAATTCATTACTGTTCATGAATCTATTTAGTTTAAAAAATCCTTGCTGCTCAAATAACAACTTTGGTTCCTATGCGTAGTCTGAGTTTTAAATGTAATCTTACCTTTTACTTTAGCCTTTCATTTACAAAGAGTTGACTCATTATCAGAGTGGGAACATGGGAGCCAGATCGATTTAGTTTTAGTGTTTGTCATATTCTTTCAGCCCTGCTACTAGAAAGTCAGCATACTACCTGATACGTAATGACAACATCAATCACATTTTTGCATGTATGCATCTGTCTCTGGTCACTGGTAATGGAAGTCCTTTGTCTATCACTGCATCTCAAGCAGTTTTGTAGCTTTAGACATCACCCACCCTCTTCTTGACAAGTATTTCTCTATGCTGAGTCCTCTGCTAGCCTGTGTAACTTGGTGAGTTAGCTTTGCAAGCCCACAGTAATGTTCAAGAGATTTTTGAATCTATCTATTAATTTGGGAAGAATAATGCATTTACACCATCGATTGCTCCAGTTTTGAGCACAAGCTCTCCATCTCTCAAGGACCTTGTCAATATTTGCCTATAGATCTTATGCATTTCTCCATAAGGTACTTACACATCTCTTCATTAGTCACATTACTCTATGCAAAATAACTTGACCCCTTGTGCCTCAGTTTTCTCATATGACAAAATGGGAATGCATATGTGTCAAGCCCTGTGAATATTAATTATATTAAAATAACTAAATAATAAAAAGAATATAGTAAAGTATGGCATATAAACTAAACACGCACAAACTGAGTAAGTTTGCAATTATGATAACTAGAAATTCTCATAAAAGGATAATTCATAGCCAATCATGATTTATAAAGTAGATAACTATAATCTAGGAATTGGGGAGGTTGAGGCAGGAAGACCATGAGTTTGATGCCAGCGTAAGTAACGTAAAGGGACTGTGGCTTGTTCTGCTTCTCTGATCTTCTAGCATATTCACCCCAATACCTGGCTCTGAGTTTGTTTTTATTAATAAGACTGTCTAAGTTTTGTGCTACATCTGGTGCCCAACATTCGTGGTTTGAATTCATAAAAAAGCTGCCTGCCTGTGGTCTTTCGGGCCCCAGCTCAGACCTGAGATACACGTTGCCGGTTGTGGTGGCACATTGGTAGGATTTACTGAAAGAGGCAGAGGCAGGAGGATCCCGAGTTTGAAGCCAGCCTAGGAGGCTTGCTAAGGAGAAGCTGTGGCGAGCCACAAATGGTGGTGGTGGGACCATGGAGGCAGCGGCTGCTGCTCCAAGTTGCTGGCTCCTTCTCATCCTGTTGGTGACTGTGGTGATGCTGCTACCTGGGATGAAGGGTTTACTGCTGCTGGTTCAGAGAAGAATTGCCAGGACCCTCGTGTTACAAGAAAGCATCGGCAAAGGTCAGTTTGGAAAAGTTTGGCAAGAGAAATGGTGGGGAGAAACTACTGTGAAGATATTCTCTTCTAGGGAAGATCATTCATGGTTCTGAGAGACAGACATTTATCAGACTGTGATTGCTCCAAACCATGGAGTAGGCACAAAAAAAAAAAAAAAAAAAAAAAAAAAGTCTGCAGGGAACCATGACCACACCTAACAGGAACTTTGAAATCTTCAAAAGAATGACAGAACCCCACAAAGATGATTCCACATGGGCTATGGTAAAGCCATTAAGCTGACTAATACCACCAAAAGATCGACTTTGGACTACAACCTACTCAGGACAATTTTGAGATGACTAGCTGAGATGATCCAGCCTGACAGGCTACTTGAACAAGGACTTGAAACAAGCCCTGCACTTTCTCATTATGCAGTGACTGAACAAATGATACAGGACTTAACAATTAACCCCAAAATTTTCTTTTTGGGATCCCCTAGAGATGTCTTCTCACCCACAAAGCAGGAAGTAAATTTAAGAAAACAACACATACATTCCCAAGAGGTGGGGTGATGGATTTTGGTTGTTTAATGAGTTATAGATATTGTCATTGTTTATGATGGTTGTTTCTAAGTTGTTAATGGTCAGGAAAAAAGCTGAACAAGGAGATTAGATTCCGAGTTTTGGTTTTAAAATGAAAAAGGAAAAAGAGAATATAGATATAGATATGAGGTAGATCATTGAGTCTACTCTGAGAAAAAAGATAAATAATAAGATAAATGGGTAGATAATTGAAGCTACTCTAAAGAAAAAGGGGAAGATATAAAAATGACAAAAGGTAGATTACTGAATCTATCATTTAAAAAAAGAGAATATAGATATAAGATTAAAAAGTCAATTTTTGAATCTACTTTTAAAAAGTAACTACTTGTTTTAAATATGATAAGTAATGAAAATTTTTGTCTGAGTTTATCAAATGTTACTGGGCTGGACATTGTTATATATTAATGACGTTTTTCATCTGAACCTGTCTAATGTTAATGGACTAGACATCATTAATGTAATTCTTGACTGTATATATTGTATATACTTATTGGATATAGTTTTTCTTGTATTAGTTATAAGCTTTTTTAAATTTTAGACAAAAAGGGGGAAATGTGGTGGTATTGTGTTCCCAGAAATATTGCGCACACTAATAAACTTATCTGGGTTCAGAACAGCCACAATATTAAACATAGAGGATAGGCAGTGGTAGCACATGCCTTTAATCCTAGCATTCCAGAGGCAGAAATCCGCCTGGATCTCTGTGAGTTCAAGGCCACATTGGAAACAGCCAGGCATGGTGACAGATGCCTTTAATCCCAGAAAGTGAGCCCTTAATCCCGGGAGTGATGTCTGGAAGCAGAAAGGTATATAAGGCGTGAAGACCAGAAACTAGAAACTTTTAGCTGGTTAAGCATTCAGACTTTCAAGAAGCATTTCAGCTGAGATCCATTTGGATGAGGACTCAGAAGCTTCCAGTCTGAGGAAACAGGATCAGCTGAGGAACTGGCAAGGTGAGGTGGCTGTGGCTTGTTCTGCTTCTCTGATCTTCCAGCGTTCATCCCAAAACCTGGCTCTGAGTTTGTTTTTATTAATAAGACTGTCTAAGTTTTGTGCTACAAAGGACTCTAGGGACTCTGTCTCCCCTTCCCCCAAAAAGGATTCAATTCATGTTTGAAGGTAAGGTATGTTTTTGACATGCATTGGTCATAATATTCAACAACTGTGATCTGTCTCATTAGACATCTTGTTCAATCCTGTGTACTTGAGGACACTCTGCTTGATTTATCCATTAGTTGCCATCACACTGCAGTCGCATGAGATTCTTCCTCTGTCATTTTAGTTTCTACAGTTTAGAATCATGATTCCAGATGTGCCTAAGTCCAGAGCATCTACATTTCTTCCTGCTCATTGTAACTTTGTACAGATATTACTTCTTGTGGTACTTCTTGTACCCAAAGTCGGTTTTGTATGATAACGTCGCTACACCCCAGCTTTATCTTCATACTCTGTGGCTTGTCTTTTGTAATGTTTCCATCCGAGTGGTTTAGATGGGTTTCTTACATGTTCCCATTGCTCGTGTTTGTTTTGTTTGTGTCCTTTCGTGGAACTGGCACACTTTGCTAGCAGGAGTTTGCATTTCTGTTTGTTGCTGTGCTGTCCAATCAGCATAACCACTTATGTTTGATTTAACTTATTTGGATTTATTTTATCCTGGCTCCCCATGCTTTTTTCTTTTCTCTTTCTTATTTCCCCGGTCTCATCTTTTTGTGAATGAATCATTTTTCTCATATTGTTTTACTCAGAGAGAAATAATTAGTTATTTTTATTCTTTTAGTGATGTATTAGAAAATTTAATAGGCTATTTATAATTGTTTATTTTCCTTCTCTTGAGCAATAAAAATCAAGTGTTTACATTGCTTTCTCAGGTATACTACTTTATAGATACTTGGATTTTTTTTCTGTAACCCTTTCAACTCTTCAAGCCACTGTGCACTGTGAGATGCCACCCCATATGTAGTCAGATTCCCTTTCTCTGTGTTTCTGCCCAAATCTCTTACTGTCTACCTGAGTTTAACTTCTGAACATGAAGCTCAGACTTTAGAGTTGTCTTTAGTCACAGTCTGCTCTTGCCAACACTCATTTGCTTGGTTAGTTCTTCTGTACTCTTTTGTTTATAAAATATCCTTATCCTCTTTCTGGAAGACATCCTTGCTGGGAACAGATTATAGGTCGGCTTGTTTCACCACTGCAACATTAAAGAAAGCACCTGACTGTCCCTCTCTCTGACCTATCAGGTGCTGTGTGCAAGGGAGTCCCCAGCCCCTGTCACACTCTTAGCTTTCTCTTGCTTTCATGATCACTGGCTTCCACTCCACATTCTTGTGTACATGCTGGGTCATTTTTGTCAAGTCTTCTTCCTTACTGTTCACTCATTGTGCTGAATCATTCTACCCTCCCGTATGTCTACCTGCCTTTGAAAAGCACACTCAATCCCTGCAATCTTCATTTCTCTAAATTCTTATATTTCTGTGGCTGCTTCCATGCACAGTGTCTACTCATGTTTACTGTGACTTCTTATATTTTTTTAGGTTGAGTGTATGTTCTGGTGGCTTGGTTGTCATGATGCTTGTCTTCTTATTTTTTTATCCTGGTTCTCTATCACAGTCCACCATTTTGTATATTCTAGCAGGATCTCTGGAGTGCTTGGAGAACTAAGTTTCTCTTGTCATATACAGTAAGTTTCTTTCTGCCGGACTAACAGGACTATCACCATCTAAGGACTAGGTCAAGCTCAGTTGTCAGCTACAACGGATTAGATTCAGTTCATAGGACACTGAGCTGCAAACATGAGCATCAGCCTTGTTACTATACATTCTCAGATGAGGCTTATCTCTTGTACTTGGACATGCTACATAATTTTCTTTACACTCCTCTTGGATGGGGTAATGTGTTTCTTGCTAATCTATAAGTCTATGGTCTTGGGGTTCTTGGCTTTATCCACCCCTATCATCTTCTATCAGACTCTTCACCTGGAGTGTTTCAGGACTTTATACTTCCTGTCTTTCATATCCAATGGCACTGTCAGTCAAGTAGTCCAAGTACCCTTGAGTGAAATTTGGAACTTGAGATGCTCCTCAGTAGGTGACTAGATCTACTGTGGTTCATCCACAGGACAGATTATTATTCTGCATCAGAACAATGAGTGAGCAAGTCTTGAACACACGTAGAGGAGGCACTTGAAAAGGCTAGGTAGAACACGATTTCCACCAAGTGAAAAGGCAAAACTGTGATAATGTGGATGGAGAGGCAAATTGGCAGAGTTCATTTTTAGGGCAGTGAAAATATTCTCATCTGTACTCTTATGATGATGGGTAAATATCATCATATCTTTTTTTAACCCATAGAAAGAACATAAAGAATGAATCCTGAGGCCATCTATGGAGTTTGGGTGTTGATATGTGATTGTAGGCTCACTTATAAATATCCTGCTATGGTACCAGATATTGATAATGGAGAAGGCTATGTAGGCATAGGAAAGAGATTATTTATATGGAAATATCTATATCATCAGGTTATATCAATATATAACTGCTCTAAAAATAAATATCTTTTGAAAAAGATGCATAATCTGCTTCCTGAGTATTCTCCAACTTCTCACATTTTTGTCTTCTGAGTGGTTCAGTGTGTGTGTCTGTGTCTGTGTGTGTAATCTCAGTAATACCTAAGTTTATCAGCAGCATTTGCTGTTTTCAGCAGGATTCTCGGCATACATATCTTTAAATACAACCTGAACCCCAACAGAGACTTCCAGGCATGCTCAGATATCACAAATCCTACTGGGTAAACACAGAGCCTGAAGATCTGCCCTGTCCTCCATAAGAACAATGTCAGCTCACAGGTGAGCTAGAGAGGCCAAGGCCTGCTTTCTCACAAGGCTCAAGAGCTCTGACGGTGAAGACCGGTGAAGGTGTCATTCCAGTGCATGTATTGCCTCAACACATGTGCTCTGGACAGTTACTCCAGCCAAGGCTCCATAGCAACACAGACATAGCTTCCTTCATTGTCTCCAGCCTTTGGAAGCTCCAAGTTCATTTGATTGTCCATCCTGGCTATGGTTTTAATTCAGATAGGAAATGAAGTGTCATCATTTGCAATGAGGAGAAAGCTGCTCTAGTAGATTGGGAAAATGTGTCCCAGTCCTGTTCTGCTACACCAGTAGATCCCAGAGTGGGAAAGAAACCATGGGGAAGTGTTTGGGTGATATTAGAGAGGCTCTGCTGTATCACTCTTGGGCTTCATTCACCACAGGAAGCATTTAGCGCAGCATGGCCTGATGTGTTAAGCTGTTGATTAAGGAGAGTAATCAGACAGACCTGCAGGTGTAGAGGAGTCTGTGGAGAGCTATTGTAGGCCTAAATTACAGCAATGGCAGATGGAGTAGCTAAGGAAAGTAGAAGAACCATTTCATTGGCAAAGGTCAGCTGTCTTAAAGACACTTAAGCTGGAGAATACAGAAATAACCGTGACAACCTAAGCTGGCTGCTAAATTCTTAGGAGCATGAATGAGCTTGGCAAGATGAGACTTGTGACGTAAGCAAGGCCCAGTTGCCTTCAGCTGTCAATGGCAACTCCAGCTCTGCTGTCTGCACAGAGAACTCCAGGAGCTGGCATGCCAGAGCTGAAGAGCAGGGCTACACTCTAAGAAGGCAAGAGTCAGAACCTGCCTCTCCTTCACTGAAGATGAAGTCACCTCTTTTTGTTTCCTTATCTCTGTGACATTTTATAAGTCCTCACAAGCTGAGCGCATTGCCTGCCTTGCCCCTTAGTAGGCTCAGAGTCACATCTCATGTCCCACATCCCCCTTTTCTCCCCTGTGGGAGGCATGCTATTGCCCGCTTTGAGCGCTTGCACTGGGCGTGGTTCTTGTGTGGCTTCTTTTCACCCCATTGGCTCTTACTACATTTTCTCTTATTGTTTTCCAATAAACACAATTATGAGATAAAAGAGAAGGAACAGAGATTTACAGACTCCTGTGATGTCTGAGATATCCAATATTTACCTTTTTAATACCAAATGATTACTATTTATATTTTAAAATAGTTATGATTTGAAATAAATATCTACTCCAGAGTAAAACTGTTGGAAATACAGGAAAGCACTAAATAGAAAGTAGTGATTATAGTAACAGCAGTAGTTGCCAACTACTCTTAAATTGACTTTACAAGAATTTTCCTTTGAACATAAAACCTTTTAATGGGCTAGAGAAATGGTTCAGACACTAAGAGCAATTGCTGCTCTTCCAGTTACCACACCCACATCAGCTAACCCCTTGGCCGCCCGAACTCAAGTGACAACACCAGAAACACATACTCACACTCACACATACACGTTCACACACTCACTCATGCGCACACACACACACAAACATAATAACTAAAAAAAAATTGTAAGCATTTATAAACACCTTCATGGGTTACATAAATCTGAGTCCTGTTTTATTATTTAATGTTTTATCTGGATTATTTCCCCTTTAATAAATGGTCCTTAGAACCTAATGTACCATTAGGACGTAGAAGACAGGACACTTTACTGTTACCAGTTACATAGGGCTGGACATGTACCTCAGAAGGATGGTAACTGAGCATGTTACAAGGTTCTGGGTTCAGTGTCCAGAGTTACCAAAAAACAAAACAAGACAGAAAAATCTTAGATAGTTAAATGGATAGATAGATATAGAGAAAGATAATAATTATATAGTAGTGAGAAATGCTGATAAATTTTCAATTAACTTCAGTGGCCCATGCTTAATAAAAGAAAATGCAAAATAGATAATGCAATGCTTGAAATTAATTTTCCGATGACCAAAGTGATCAGATTAACTCGTCACAGAGCAGAGAAGCATGCTGACTCTTCAGAAGGCCAATGCAAAAGCAATTTATTGTACAGTTGGGCAAATAACCATAAAAGAATCTTAGTAAATGGTTAGGAGAAAAATGGCTTTAAATTAATCAGATAATTCATTTAATTTGTCTATTCAAATATTTTAAAAACACTACTAAAATTCCCTAAAAACAGACTCCAGTTGACACTACATACTAGAATTTATAGCCATATATCCATATACATATCAGTTTTAAATACTTCCACAGGAAAATCTATTAGTTCACAAAAGTCTAGACCATCACTTAGTTTTCAGGTTTTATGAAATGGTGATGCTAAATATTACACGAAATATTAATTGTGAGCATGTGAGTGTAGGCAAAGAGCTATAACCTAACTTGGAAAGTCCTTGTTTATGGCATTTTTCTAAAATAAGGCACATGCATTTGGTAGGAGCTCCATTGAATATTGGGGATGTACACACCTCTCCACAGTGAGCTTGCTCCCTTCTGGAAGATTATACCTAAAATGTACACTGTTGTGCTTGAATAAAAGCTCCAGTGGCTCGAGAGTATTGCTCTCTTTATTTGCTTTTCAGTAAGGGAAAACCTGTGAATAAAACAAAAATGTTAACATTGGCATTCTGTGACCTTTGTTTCTATTTTTTAAGGAATATATTTTTAGAGTTTAATTTCCTTTGTTAAATGGAAAGCATTTACATACATTTAGCTACATTAAGAATCTTGAACTAGGCACAGTGGCTCAGGCCAGTTGTCACAGCACTCGTGAAACTGATGACAGAAATATCAAGAGTTCAATATCAGCCTGAGCTACAAATTAAGACCCTATTGCAAAAAAGAAAAAAAGATACATAGATTAGAGATAGATAGATAGATAGATAGATAGATAGATAGATAGATAGATAGATAGATAGACAGACAGATAAGAAGAAAGAAAGAAAGAAAACAAGCAAAAACTTTTTTTTACCGAGTTTAAAAAAAAAAAAAAGCTAAAACGTTGGTCAACAGTTACTCTGGCATTTGTAGGATCTTGGCAGCCCTAGGTGTCTAATGTCTTTTCCTGTTGTGATGACCGTGGGAAAAACTGCCATCCATGGTGTAAAACAGCTGAGAAGAAATGTGTAATAAGAGCCCAGTACTTTATTAAAAAGTCTATTTCCAGCTCCGGAAACCGGTGGAAGGAAGTGGAGTCATCTGTCAACAGGTTTATTTATTTCCTATTTCCTCCTTGTTAATCTTCCTTTCATGTTTCCTTAATAATTCATGCTGAAGAACTTCCTGAATTCTTTTCAAACAAAGAGAAGCTCTGGGGGAGCGTTGACAAATTTCTGTTGTGTCAACACAGACCTGGGGCATCTTCCAGTCTGGAATTCAATGTACAATATCTGAAATAGATAAATGTAGACCCTGTTTTCTCGTTCATCAGATCTGCAGGTCCACTGATTGTTTTTAATGCATATTATTAGAATTGTTTGGCAGTGTTATAAAGTCGTGATGCACTTCGTATACACACTAAAACAGCCTTAACAATTAAGAACAATTGCCAGCTCCAGAGGGAACGAACAGATAGAGAATATTTAGAATGTTTTGTCAAATCAAGATCTTGCTGGGATGCTAGTCAGTGAGAAAATGTAGAAGCAATAAATACAAAATACTATACAAATACAGATCAGCCCATCTCCCTATGATTAATCAATGTACATTTATTGGAAAATTGTTGTTATTATACACTGTGGTGCTAGTACAAAATAAAGAATAGCAATGTTCTTTTTATAATAAGTTGTATGGATTAATTTCCTATTAACCACTATATTTTATAATAAAATATTATTTTTAGATTTTTCACTGAAAATACTGGAGAAATTGTAAATTATTTCCTGACCATAGTCTTAACCAGTGCCTAAGAAATTAGTGTAGAAATAGGATATAAAAATATAATAGCATGAATTCTAGAACAGAAGTATATTTTATATAATCCTTTTAGTGTTGCTGTGACATTTATAATTAATCTGAACCCGCAAGGGAAAAACCTGAGTTTGTAAAATTTTAGCCATGATTTCCATGAAGCATGCTATGTGGACTGATAAATTTAGATCAACATTTCCATTCAAGTTCAAGAAATAGATTTTGTTAATTAACATACTCCTGTTTGTTTTCCTTTCCTTACCTTTTAGCCCAAGTTAAATAATAAGCCACCATGTCCATGCTATCTGGGTCAGACTTTCAGATCTAGATCTACTTCCTGGGTTTCTTTTAAAGTACAGCACTTGAACTCTCAACTTCTCCTTCTTTATTCTTCTCTACCTGCCCTACTTCCTATTTTTTTTTCCAACTTCTGTCGCATGTGCTTAGCATGGTTTCCTGTACATCAAAAGACTGCCAGCCAGTGGCATTGTTTTCCATTGGGGAAAGCTGTCATAACACTAACCATTTTATCCTGCTTCTACAATCTCATAATTCACCAGTTCTCTAGCTCCCTGGCCATTCTGTGAGGGCTCGGGTTTCCCTCTGACTTCTGCACAGTGCTCACGCTGACGATGGAAGAGCTATAGATTGTCTGTCTGCCTGTCTCTTTGACGGAGTGTGTTGCCTTTCTCAGGTGAATGCCTGCAGCTCCTCCGTGTTTTGTTAGGATCGTTTGTTACTCTACGGCAGCATTCCCAACTGCTTTAGCTCATCTCCTTTACTGAAAACATGGCCAGCACAAATGTAACCAAGAACCACAATCAAATCACAAACAACTGTGCCCTGTCCTTTCCAACAAGTGACTTCACAGAAAGCACACAACCAGTATTAAAGAAGTGTTGCTGCTAACACTTTCTTTGGGAAAAACACATTTTCCGTAATTCAAAGAACACAGCTTACAATTGTGGAGAAAGAGGCACAGTAAAGACAACCAGGCCTCTGAATAGCAGTGCCCAGTTGAAGTGACCACAGAGATTGAGCCTCTCTTGACAGGCAGGGCTTGGATACAAAAGTTTAGTCAGCTCTTTCTTCTTCTAACATTTGCTACAGACACTGAAGGCTGAGAGAACACAATGGTGTTTTCAGTTCGATTCTTTTCTCTGGTCATCACCCTGACCAGGTTGGCATTGCAGCAAACACTAAGTTCTCAATGGTGGTCCTCTGCATCATCCACCTGTGCGACAGGTATCCTTCACTATCGTTTGATCCCTTGAAGCATTCTGCTACACCTCACACACACTTTGTGGCACCCTCAGTCCAAGCTCCTATGTGGTAATTAAAGAATAATAAGTGAGCGAGCAAAAAGCAGTTAACACAGAGCTGTTCAGTTGGATGACATCTAGGAAGCCAAAGTGTTATACTCTGGGCTCTGCCAGGAAATTACCAGCTCAATATGAGAAAGTTGCTTCTGCTTACAAAAGAGGGAAATATAAACTATCTCTAAGCTAGCTTCAAATAATTCCAAAACTATATAAGTATGTTAATTTTCTAAAAACTCAAACAATAGCAAAGTTAAAATAGGGATTTATGAGTCTGCCTGAGTTAAATATGAGAAGGACAAGTCCTTGATTCCTCTCAATAGTCCAAATTTATGATTTGGAATTTAAGTAGGATGAAAATCCATGCATTTGTGTCCTGAGCACCTTCTCCCTCCTTTGATGAGGATTTTGATTATGAGTCCTTCCCCAAGCACTTTTTGATGCTGCCATGCTGGACTGCTCCCCTAGCACACAGTGGCTCCCACTTCGACCTTCCCTCTCCTGGCTCATCTCATCCGACTTCACCAAATGCCTCACTGAATTTCACCAATTTCTTGTCTTGAACTCTCCATCTATACAAAGATCTTCTCAGTGACCATTAAGCTAGAAATGTATTGATTAAAAAGGATTAAGCCTTAGAGTTCAAAGAAACAAAGAGAAGATGTGTGTTCCATTTCTGCTTCTGATTAGTTACTGCCCATGAGTGACCACAGATTAATAGCCATGCTGTTTTTCTGTTCTCTTGTCTATAAAACAAAGTTTATAGTAGGTCTCAGAATCAATTAAGAATAATCCAAGAGTCAGGCAGTGGTGTATGCCTTTAATCCCAGCACTCAGGAGGCAGAGCCAGGTGAATCTCTGAGAGTTTGAGGCCAGCCTGGTCTACAGAGTAAGTTCCAGGACAGGCTCCAAAGCTACACAGAGAAACTCTGTCTCAAAATAAACAAGAAACAAACAAATAATTAATTAATTCAGGAAAGAGAAGACCAAAACAAGTACTTAAGGAAAAGGAGCCTTTCTCTTTCCTACCTGGGAATCACAAAGGTGTGCTGGTATCATCCCAAGTAGGGAGTACAACGATGTCCCTGCACTTTTGGTCTTCCCCGTCTTTTGACTTTTATCTGCTCTTTTTCAGAATCTCTCCCTAGATGCTACATATTGTGGCAACATTAAGCTTGAGCTGCTCCTGATCTACACTCTTACAAGTTCAAGTGCAAAAGGAAAGACAAATGTTTTATTCTGTATTAGTGAAAGTCACTCATAGTCCTGTTTTTGATGAGCTGGAATGAGACCCAGTACTGCTCTTGAAAGGGTAGCTAGTGCTAGGGAAATACAATGGACTAATATCTGGGTTGTATGTCAATTCCTCAAGCTAAATATTGGTCTTGAACACACACAGGGAGTGTGAAAGTAACTGTAATTCTAAAAAACAACAAAAAAAAATATTAAACTGATAATAACAGATACTACACTTGATCTTAGCCAAAAGGCACATGAAGTATGAATCAAAGGCTGAGGGGCCCCCAACTGGATCAGGCCCTCTGAATAGGTGAGTCAGTTGATTGGCTTGATCTGTTTGGGAGGCATCTAGGCAGTGGTACCAGGTCCTGGGCTCCCTGCATGAGATAGCTGTTTGAAACCTGGGACTTATACAGGGACGCTTGGCTCAGTCTGGGAGGAAAGGACTGGACCTGCCTGGACTGAATCTATCAGGTCGATCTCAGTCCTCAGGGGTGGGCTTGATCTGGAGGTGGTGGGAATGGGGGGTGCGCTGGGGGGAAGGGGGAGGGGAGCGGGCGGGGGGAGAACAGGGGAATCTGTGGTTGTTGTGTGGAGCTGAATAGTATTGTAAAATAAAAGAAAATAAAAAGTAAAAAAAAATAGCGTTTCATTTCCAGAAAGACAGTGAAGGAATATTGGACAGGCCACAGACAACTGCTATATACACTATTGCTCTGCTAGGTTTCAGATTAAAGGAAGCATTATTTGCAAAACATTTTAGCATAATGTTTGTACAAACTTTCTAAAGCCAAGGAGGGGATGAAGTATTTGGAAAGGATGCAGGAGAGGACAAAGGAACCATGGACCTGAGTAAAGATATTGTTTACAAAGTCAGGCCTCGAAGAGGGGAGTTATGGGGCTGGAGGCATATCTTTGAAGGAGTTCTTGGGACCCCAGTTCTTTCCTGCCACTCCTTTCTTTTGGACTGCCATGAAGTAAACAGCCTTTGTCAACCCTACAACCAGAATGTCCTATGTAGCCAAAGGTCCAAAAGAAAATATGTCAAATTATTATGGACTTAAGGTTCTAAAATCCTAAGCCCAAATGAACCTTCAGTTTTAAAAGGTGGTTAGCTCAAGCATTTGTCACAGTGGTGGAGTATTAATTAACTAACACAGAAAAGGATTCAGATTACCTCACATATTGTAGTTGGTTGTCTTGTATAATAAACACAATCTGGCCATTGCCTATGTTTTCAGTTTTATTTTCACCATGACCCCCTCATCCAGCTCAATTTTAAACACTCCGTTTGCAGCACACTAACTACTGAAAGTTTGTCTGACATGCCGTATTGTTCCTTGTCTCCATACCTTTGCATGGTCAATATTTCTATTCTTTGAAAATTCAGTCTTCTTGATTCTAAGACATTTTGATGGGTTCTTCTAGTCCCCAATCTCAAGGCAACCAGAAGTTCTTTGGGAGTTCTCTTCTGCCCTACCCAATGAGAGTAAAATTGTGTGCATGCATGCATGCCTGTGTGCCTGCCTGCGTGTGCACATGCACATTTGTACACGTGTGTCCTCATGATTGCGTATGTCAAAGGAAGTATTTCAGAAGGAAAAAGGGAGTAACAACAAGGATATAGAACTAGTTTCACAATGCAAATCTCAAGAAAACAATTTTAGACCTGGTTTATAGGACACGAGTGGAAGCATTTGCCTCTGATAGGGTTGGGCTCTTTCATCAACATAAAAGCAGCAATGAGGGTAGATATGATTCATGTCCACAAACACACTGATTAAAGAGATGAAGTGGTTGTTTGCATCTTGTGGCTTCCTTGTCTTTCATGAACCACAGAAAAGGCTGACTAGTAATCATGAGAAAAGGTACCACAATAGAGCTGCAGGAGAGGGGTATGAAGGGACAGTTTGGGAGAGTGGAAAGGTGGGGTGTGCCTAATCTAACATAATAGTCTGTGTAACTAGAGTTTTCCTGCCTGGCCCACAAATCTTTGTCACCCGCCAGTCCCACAGCTGCTCAGACCCAACCAAGTAAACACAGAGTCTTATATTGCTTACAAACTGTATGGCCGTGGCAGGCTTTTTGCTAACTGTTCTTATAGCTTAAATTAATTCATTTCCATCAATCTATACCTTGCCACCTGGTTCATGGCTTACCGGCATCTTCACATTCTGCTTGTCATGGCGACAGCTGGCAGTGACTTTCTGCCTTCCTGTTCTTTCTTTTCTCCTCCCTGTTAGTCCCGCCTATATTTCCTGCCTAGCCACTGGCCAATCAGTGTTTTATTTATTGACCAATCAGAGTAATTTGACATACAGACCATACAGCAAGTCTGAGATGAGATATCAATGAGTAGAGAGAAGTCACTATTGGAACTTGGTGACAAAGAGAAAAAAATCCCAACAGCTTTTAAGAAACTAGGAAAGCAATTGCCTTAACCACTCTCATTTACCTCAGAGCATGGAGGTAGACTGCAGATCTAATGTCGAATCACAGCTCTTTGAAGAAGGAGATTCGGTTTTCTTTAAGAGTTTAGCAACTGGGCCCATACTTCAGGGGAAGACCAAACATTCAAGAGTGAAATATATATATATATATATATACACACACACACACACACACACACACACACGGCAGCATGGGAGGAGTTACAAGAGGGGGGTATAGATAACCAAAACCTATTGTACAAAATTCTCAAAGGACAAATTTGAAAGTGGGAACTGAAAAAGGAAGTGGACGAGCAACTTGGCACAGAAGCTGCAGCCTTGACTGAGGTTTGCCCGATGGGTTTCTACAGAGCCTCCACGGCCACTGAAGTGTGTGCTCTAATCCAGGACCACGCAGCCTCCCAGATAAGAATCCAAAGGAGCAAATGGATAGACTTAACAACAATTGACATTGATCTACATGATGCAATGCAGGGAAGAAAGGAAGTATGAATTTTTATAAAAGATCATTTTGTCTATGTGGGGATTCAAAGCAATGTAAGGACAGAAGTGAAGGCATGAGAGAATTATTCACAGAGAAAAGAAGAAAGGTCATAGACTCAATATTGAATGTGAGAACAAAGGAGCTAAAGAGGTAAATGTAAGAGCATTTGAGCTCCTCAGACAATGGAGTGCTTAAAATTGTTATTTTAAAATTAAAGCACATGACTGGCTGCCGAGACTAAGAGATGGTCAAATTAATTGTATTTTATACTAATATTAATATGTCCATTTGAAGACCAGTACCATACATAATGTATGTATGATAATCAAAAGATTACTTTAAAAACATAAACAGTAGGAGAATAATCCAATCAATTAATGAACAAATGAACCAAACAGACAATTCACAAGTGCGTAACAAATACCAAAAAAAAAAAAAAAATGTTCACTATCTTCAGACATAGGGAAATGCAAAACTATACTAAGACTCCATCTTACAGTCAGAATACTGTCATCAAGAAAAGTTTTTTAAATCCTGGAAAGGATACAGGGAAAGCAGAAAATTTATACACTATTAGTAGGAATGTAAATATTACAGTCACTATGGAAATACATATGGCAATTCTTCCAAAACCTAAAAATAGAACTGCATATGGTCTAGTTACTCTTCTGCCAGGTATGTACTCTAAGTCAGCAGACTGAAGAGTCATCTGCTGTAGCATTCTCCACTGTAGCCAAGTCAAGGAATGAGCCTAAGTGCCCATCCCAATGAGTAAAAGCCATTGGTGTGCACACTCCACTAAGAAGAATGAGAACGTGTCTTCAGGAAAAAGGATGGAGCTAGACAACATCCTATTGAAAAACACCAGACTTGTGAGAATGAATACCATATATTATCTCTCATGTGTGGAGCTGAACAGCAACAAAGAGACTCAAGAGCAGAAAGGGGGTGAACAGTGTTAGCAGACCAGTACGAGCAATGGAGGTGTAAATATGATAAGTACTTTACATGTGTATCAAAGTATATAGAGAGTGTGATTACCATATATACATGCATGTAAGTCTTATATACATACTTTATAAATATACATGTTATAAAGCCTTTTGTTGTATACAATTAATATGTGCTAATAAAACAACTTACAATCACATTTGCAAATAGTATTTCTTGTACATTGTGTTGGCATTTTAAGTTGTTCTGGTGTAAAACTACCAAGAATTAATCATCACAAATGATTGTGATGGTTGGCAATGCCATTAGAAAGCTAATCAACAATCATTTCAATCTCCACTCAACGCTCAAGGCCCAACACTGAAACCCTTGGATTCCTTGATTCTTCAATGATTACCTCTGAGTAGTGGTGGTTTCCTCAAAAGACCCAGAGAACATTATCTGTGGCATGAAGATTTTCCCTCATTTTCTTGTACACCTTTGTGCTCACTGTAGACAACTCAAGGTTTCTCAAAGACTATCATATGACCTAGCTACTCCATCAATGGCTAAATTCCAAAAGGAAGTGAAATCAGTGTGTCACAGAGATACCTGCCTCCCATGTTTACAACAGTACGTATCATAAGATGATGAGATGGGGATTACCCAAGTGGACCCCAAATTGCATGCAGTCTCCCGGTCCAGTAGAGCAGAAGTAGAGACAAGTTCATGGGACATCACTATCATGTCTTGGTTTTCCATTTCTACTTGTATGCCTGCTCTAGAATTCATGATGTAACCTTTTAATTAAGAGCATTGTGAACTTGCCCCCACCTCAGTTTTCACACAGGGGGAATCAATACATTCTTCTTTAGTTTAAAACCCTAATCAAAATGAGTATTTTTTACTTAAGAGGATTCACAGCCCACAGTGAGGAGCAGATGACCTAGGTCTCTTTCTCAAGGAATTCATAAAGTCTGTACTCAATAATAAATTGAGTGATAATCCCAAGGGAAAAGAAATTGCTGATAATGGACCAGAAGTGAGACATTGGCAAGAAGACCTTGCTGTCCACCTTACCTCCTACACCAATGTGCTGAGAAATGAGATTTAGTTGTTGTTGCATAATTTGTTCTGAATGCAGTGTCATCTCTGGGACTTGGGCATTCCGATGGTTTTATTATTTATATTCCTGTAAATGTGATGTGGGTTTCCACTGCCTGGAAGATAGTGGGATTGGAATGGTAAAGTCTGGGCTTCCCTTCTCTGCAGGAGTTAAACTTGGCTCAGTTTCGTCTGATTTTTTTTTTCTTTAATAGTTCTCATGGCATTTCCTTAGTCAGTGCCAATATTACAAAAGTAAGTGAAGACAGTAATGTGAAAGACCCCCCTCTCTCTTCACCATCTCCTTTGAGAAGACTGTCCTGTCTGGTCCTGGATATTCTTCTGGCTTGAATAATGGTGACTCTTGATTTTTCACCCATGCTGGGAGGCCACTATGCTTGTCCTACCTACAGAACAAAAGTTTGATTATTGTTTTCTTTGTATGTTCTTGGTTCTTTCCTAGACTCAATCATAAAAGGTAACATTTTTTTTTCACAGTGCTCTAATACAATTGATTTCTGTAAAAATTCTGATGCTTTTAAAAAGAAATTATTCTTATTTTAACGTAACAATTGCACATATTTCTGGAGTCAAATATTGATATTTAAAACGTGTATATAATATGTGATTGGGTCAATTTAATTACAAATCCATTGCCTAAGACATTTGTCATTTCGCTATCTTGTGAACATTCAAAATCCTTTTTACTAGCTACCTTGGAATATTCCACCAGTTACTGACAACCACAAGTATTCAACCACACCGTGGGAATTATCCCCCCTGTCTACTGCTGCGCCCTTCTGTGAACTATTCACTCTTTCCCTCTCCCCGTTACATTACAGGCCCTGGGAAACACTCTTCTGCTTCTTACTTCTATGGGATCCATTTTTTTCTTCCCGTATAAATAAGAACACTCAGTATTTGTTTTAGTGAGGGCCATTTCACCTGCCATAATGGCCTCCATCCATGTTGCTGCAAATGACAGAATGTTTTCACAGCTGAGCCATATTCCGTGGTGTTTATAAACAACATCATCTTTATCCATCCGTTTGTTTCTGGATCACGGTTGTTTCCGTACTTTGGTGATTATGATTACTGCTTCAATAAGCATGGGGTGCAGGTGCCTCTGTGGCACACTGATTCCTCTTCCTTCGGATATTTACAGCATGGCAGGATAGCTGTATAAAACTAACACGGGGGAGTTGAGAACCCTTCATGCTGATTTCCAATGCCTGTATTAGTTCTCATTCCCAACCCTGTGTGATCTTCCTTTCACCTGCCGCCTCAGCTTCTCTTTGTGATGAAAACAGTGACTCTAGCTAGGTGAGAGGATATCGCATTGTTGAAAAGGCTCATTCTTGTCCTAAGGCTAGGATGGTTTACAGCAAGCTCTTCTGACATCTTTTCTACCCTCCACCCACACACAATCAAATTCCACAGGAATGGATGCCATGGTTTGATTTAAAAAAAAAAAGAATCTTATCCGTTCCCAGAGCATGGCATTTTGAAGTGTGTGCATGGCGTAGTGATTATGGCTGTGCCAGGTGCATGGAGCATCAATTTCAGACACAATGATGTCCTCGAAGTTAACACTGCTGTCGACATCAGTGCAGGAGGCCTGAAGTTTGCAGACATCCGTGCATTCTCGCTGTGGAGGATCCAGTAGCTTTTACTTTTATGTTTTTCAAGTAGATTCGTGGTGACAGAGAGATGGTATGAAGATGCAAGGCAGTATGATGCATCTCTGGTGGTGACAGAGATAGGTATGAAGATACAGGGCAGCTTGGCACATTACTGGGATCACTTCTTCAGAAGCCAGCTTGGGCCCTGCATAGGAGTGCTGGATAAAGCTTCTACAGGAGAATCTTATCACACTGTCTACACAGCTACCCTGGCCTCATAGAAATATGCTGCTGGCAGCTGCTTCTAACGACTCTGTCATAGAACTCTAAGAACCTTCACTAGGAAATGTGTGTTTTCCTGGGCCACTGTGAACTGTGCAGCCACCACAGGAAGGGGTGCAGGTCTATATTGGTGCTGGGTTCCCTGGCTTGAAAGTTCCGAGATCCATTATACTTGGGTCTTCCTTGGTGCCTGAAGTTTTAATCCTGGAAGGTCAGTCCTTGAATGAAAGCAATGTGTGGCTGAGGAGCCAGATCAGTAGGGGAAGGGCTTACCATGCAAGCTCAAAGACTTGATTCTGGAGCTCCAGCCCTCACATAAATAAATAGCTCTGCCTGCAATCCCAGTGCTGAGAAGACCAAGACAAGAGCATTCCAGGGGCTTGCACCCCAGTCAATCTAGTCAACCACCGAACTCTCAGCTCAGGAAAATGTCCTGTCTCAAAAAAGGTGGGGCCAGAAAGATGGCTCAGCTGGTAAAGGTAGTTGGCTGCAAGCCCTGCTACCTAAGTCCACCCCCTGAAACTACAAGGTAGAAGGAGAGAACTGGCTTCTACAAGTTGTACTCTGACCTATACACATGTACATATTAAATAAATAAATATAAAGAAAAATGGTAAAACCTAATTGAGAAGCAGAATGACATTCATCCTTGGCTTTCAAGCACCCTCTCACACACATAAACAAGTGTGCACACTCACAGAAAGCTGTATGCTTTTTTCCTGCATTGATACCAGCTAACCCCTGTTGGATCACATTTTACATGATCTTCTAAAAAATCATTTTATTCTTTTATATGAATGAGTGTTTGCCTGCAGATACGGCCGTTGATAGAGTTCATAAAAAAAAAAGTGACAGCATCTCCTGGATCTTCAAGTACAGACAGTTGTAAGCCACCAAGTGGTTACTGGGAAACAGGAGTGCTCTGGAAGGGAGGGCAGTGTTCTTAACCACTGAGCCACCCTTCTATCCTCACAGTTTGTCAGTGAAGGCATGAAAGATAACCCCAGAGACACCAAAACATGATGATGAATTAAGAAATGAAAACATAGCATTTTATCTTGGATTAATTTGACCAAGAGTGAGCCCAAGTCTGAATTTTTCATTTCTCTCCCTGTGTCTTCCATCTGTCTGTAGATCGTGGTTATTGGTCTGTCTATGATTTGTCTGTTATGTATGTTTGTCTGATATCCTGTTGTCCCTACTCCCATCTCTTACAGTGGGCTTTTCTCTGTACTTACTGAACAGCACAGAAAACATGGCATGGGAAGGGAATGAGGGACTTCTTACAGAAATCTTTAACGGTTTTACAAAGGAAGAGGTAACTCCCCTGACTCTGAATAGTAAACAACACTAAATACAGATGTTATCAAGCTATATCCATGTTTTTGGAAGCATTTATGGTAGATATTTGTTTTGAGGTTGCTTTCAACCACTGGCTGCTTCCAGCAAATTATTACAATACACAAACATACACACATACATTAATTAATCTTGGTCAGGGGCATGGAAAAGTATCTAATTTAAGATTAAAGTCATGCATTATCTTAGTCTGGAAAAGCTGATTGTACAGGCAATCCAAGGCATAATAAGGTTGGTTACTCATGGTTCTCTCAAAGGAAGATTAGCTTTAAAGAGGCTGAGTACACAGTAGGACAGCAAGTTAAGTACAGTTTTTCCTATATCCCTGCCAGGGATATCAATCAAACATGTCATAACAAATTACAATTACAATAAGGCTAGGCGCAAACCCTTATAACAAGACTGGACAAGATGACCCAGTAAGAGGAAAAAGGTCCCCAGCACAAGCATCAAAGATACCCCACATTTCCACTTAAGAGTCCCACAAGAACACTACACAGCCATAACATATATGTAGAGGACCTAGCTCAGATCAATACAGGCTCTGTGATTGTCATTTCAGACTCTGTGAGCCTCTATCATTCTGCTTATTTGATTCTGTGGGTCATGTTCTCATTGTGTCCTTGAGCCGTCTGGTTCCTAGAATCCTTCCTCTCCCTCTTCTGCAAGGTTTGCTTGGCTTCACTTAGTGTTTGGCTGTGGATCTCTGCATCTGCTCCTATCAGTTTCTGAAGGATGCCTTTCTGATGACAATTGAGCTAGGCACTGGTCTATGAATACAATTAGGAATCATTTAATTGACTTTTCTTTTTTGCCAGTCATATTTGGTTCTACTATCCTGAGTGTCTGGGGCTGCCCAGCCTCTGCTTTCTAGCCATCCATGCAGTGTTAGGTGTACACTCCCCTCTCGTGGTGTGAGCCTCAAGCTAGACCAGTCATTGGTTGGCCAGCTTTATCCCAGCACATTCTGCAGGCAGGACATACTGTAGGTTGAAGGTTTTATCGCTGGGTTGATGTCCCAGTCTTACTGCTGTGTGCCTTGCCTAGTTATAGAAGATGACCAGTTTTGGGGATACAGAGCCCATTACCAGAAGGCTTCACTAGAGTCACTTTCATACTACACTAGGTTTCTTCATCACCCCCTAAGTGTCCTCCAGTTCTAATCATCTCTCCCTCCATCCCTTCCCCAAGTACATAGTCTTAAATGATCTCATGGTGTATTATGGATTTGGCTGTAAGCTCTGCCGAAGTTCAATTTTTTGGAGGTCAAGAGATAATTTTCATAAAATTGTACCATTACACCATATTTTACATGAATTATAAAGAGGATTTATCAGTTTTATTTCTGAATACACACGTAAGAGAACAGAAGCTTACACCAAATGCTAGGTTTTGCTTGTGGGGTAATTAAATAGGAAGCCTAAAACACCTGTGCAGAAAATCAGGTGCAGGCAGCTAGACATGGGAGGGTGTGGGCCGTCTCCGAAAGTAGTGTACTAAAAACCTAGACTAGACAGACAATGTTAATGCCCACCTCATATAGTTTGTTTGTTTTGCTTTTTTTTATATTTTTTTATTCAAGACAGAGTTTCTCTGTGTAGCCCTGGCTTTCCTGGAACTAGCTGTGTAAACCGGGCTGGCCTCGAACTCACAAAGATTTGCCTCTGCCTCGCAAGTGCTGGCATTAAAGGCATGAGCCACCACTTCCCAGCTCACATAGGTTTAAGAGTTTGAAAATATTGAAATATTATTATTACCTCAAGGTCTTCATGTTTTTCCTGAATTCCCGGGTAGCTAATTTGACGTTTTAGGGTATGGACACCACGTGGGTAGCTCGTGATTCTGCTGTCAATAGATTCACTCAATCCTATTGCACAGCACTCTGATATGCTACTTGTAGGCAGACCATAAAGTGTACAGATAACAGAATTCGGAGCAAACACTGAGACGTGCACCCATAAGCAAATGCCTTCCCTAGCATGAGACATCATTCCCTCCCTTTGACCAGACAGTGGAGGTCCTTACCGAGGACCTCCGAGAGCCTTGATTTAAGGGCTCCAAAGTCAGCTTTCTGCAATGTGCCCAGGTTTCCTGGGAGGCCTCTTTAGGAACGCCGGGCTTCTTTGCTCACTACGCTGTTGCTGGAAGAGGCAGCTCTGTGGCTGTGACTCCTGCCTAGAAAGACAGGTGTAGTTAGGGACTCTCAGCCTGTGGAGCTATGAACCACTGTCGGTTCGGAGGAGACCCTTGCTTGGTATATGTATTTCCCCTTCGGGTGACAAATGGAGACGTGTTTCCTGTTCTTCACTAAGACTAATGGATTTCCCACCTTTCTCTGCTCCCCAGACAGCTTGGTTGGTTTGTTGTTTATTTTTGAGATTGTAATTTAATCACAATGTGTCTCCCTTCTCTTTCCTCCCTTCAAACGCTTCTCCTTGCTCTCCTTTATCTTCATAGCTTTTTCATTAATTGTTATTGTATGCATATATGTATTTGTAGGTACAACTATATCCCCAAATATAACCCATTGTATTTTATCTTCCTTATAATGTTATTTGTTTTCCTTTTTTGTTTTTTGTTTCTTTTTCTTTTGTTTTGTTTTGTTTTTGGTTTTTCGAGACAGGGTTTCTATGTGTAGCTTTGCGCCTTTCCTGGAACTCACTTTGTCGACCAGGCTGGCCTCGAACTCACAGAGATCCACCTGCCTCTGCTTCCTAAGTTCTGGGATTAAAGGTGTATACCACCATTCCCAGCTGTATGTATGTTTTCAAGGCTGACTGACCATTTGGCACTGAACAACCAATGGGTGTGCTCTTTCCTGGGAAGGACCATCTCTCCAGCTCCCAGTTACCCGTAGTTCCTGGTGTGGTTGAGGCCTCGTGGGCTTTTCCTCATCCAGTGTGGTGTTCTCATTCAGCTTGCTTCAGAAGCAGCAGTAGTCACTTACAGCACCCCCAGGGGGCACACTTACCCCCTGAAGTTTCAATTTGCTCTTATTTGCAGCACTTGTCTCAGGGTAGAGGGCTAAACTTTGTTCTATTTGCTGTTGGCTATGAAATTATTGGTCATTGGAATTTACGCTTGTAAGTGTCCTCATTAAGGATTTACCACACATCATTTAAACAAACGGTTATTGCTCAGTGACAAGGGCATCGCTGGTAGACTAAACTGAGGGGAGGACTTCTCCAAGTGTTACAGAATGCTGTAGAGACCACCCTCTTGTTTGCGGCCAAGTGAACTTTTCCGTATTTAGCACTGCTATTTCAGTTCTCGGGGAGCTAAGCTGGGGCCTACTGTCTTCCCATTCCGTCTACTGTGGAAAACCCTGAAAATCAGGTGACTCAAGTTCAGACACCTTTCTCAGTGCTGAAGCTGCAATGTTCAGGATCCCAGCAGAAGCAGTTTGGTGTCTCACAGCGCCCCCCTCCTCACCAAGGGTACCTTCTCCCTGAGGCCTGCATGCTTCAGGGCAACTGCACACTTGGTCCCTTTCACTGGAACACTAATTGCATTCCGGCCTTACCACTTGTGACCTAAGTACCTGCCAAGGGTCCAGAGTTAGGATTTCAACATTCAATTTGGGAAAAACAGATGTATAGGGTCATATCGCTATATTATTAGACTTAATTACTTTATAGACACACATATGCACAGAATTCCCATCAGAAAGGAAAGCCTTCTTCATTTGGGTTGGTTTTACAGAACATTAGACAGGGAAAGACTGGGAAGGAATAATGACATTTTTCCTGGTAGTTGCTCAATCCACAGTGAAACTCCTGCTTTTTCAGACAATGAAGAGGGGTCATTCGCAGGACTGAGAGGCACACAGCTCCACAGGGCTGAATTCCAGAGCCGTGCTCTGGGCTTCTTTTCCAAATGACAGAGTTCAGCCTTTTCTCTCCTCTGATTGTTTAGAAATAGGTCTTACGCCCTCCACAAAAGGAACAAGTTTCCCAAGATTGTAGCTGTAATTTGTCTTTTAACACTCGGAATTGTGCGATCTATCCCAGTTTGTGTCAGGAAGTGGCACAAGCCCATTTCATTAGACGAAACTGAAATTTATTATTATTTTTCTGAACATAAATCAGGAAACAGGTTCAGTGCACATTACCTGAGGCTGACATTCCCAGCCCCTTAGCAGTGCCTATCAGTGAATGTATGTTCTTGTTCATTCACTGCGGCATTCTCAATCTTCCTCTCTGCCCCATATGGTGGTTGATGTCTCTCCCTTCAGCCAATGAACCCCTTTCTTTCCAAGGGTGAGGGTTTCTGTAGAATAATAGAAAACTTTAACCTGACCTACACAAATCCTTGCTTCTTATCACACTGTACAAAATTCAGAGGAAGAAATGACAGAAAGATTCATGATGTTCCTTTTTTTTTGTTCAAACTTATGTCATTTTACTACATTACAGAGGAAAGTACAGTAACAATGTTTATGGAGTTTTTCTACCTTCTTTGATACTCTCAAATACATTATTATTCCAACTTAATAATCTATGCAGTTTTATGTATGAATTCATGTGATTCTGCATATTTCCAACTACAAAAGGAAAATTTGAAATGCTGATTTGACTATACAGAAATGCTTGCTAAAAATTTCAGTGACTTTGGTTACAAAAGTTAATTTCAGATGTTAAGCAATAATGTTTTTTAAAACTTCTCACAGTGGCCAGAACTGCATCCTTTGAGTTTCCACTCTGAGATTAATGTCTCAATATGCATGCCATTCTCTCAGGAGGTCGAGCTGTGCCGTGTTAGCAGTCAAGAGAAGCTGGGCCTGACAGTCTGCTACCGAACGGATGATGAAGAGGATACGGGCATCTATGTCAGCGAGGTGAGAGATGCTGTGGGGACGACCTGAAGGGAGGGAGAGGGGGGAGATGACTTGAAAGAGCTCAGGAGGAGAAAAGCCTCTTTGCAGGGCCTGAATGTGAAGAACTGGCCGCCTTCCAATTCTTGCCACTTTCAATTAGGGAAGCAAATTATGCTGCCCAAGTAATGCAATTATCACCAGCTTGTTTAGTGTGGAGGCTTTCCCTGCAGAATCCCAGGAAGGAAAAAGTGTGAAAGTGGTAACATTGTCTAAATTTGAATAAATTCCCGTAAGATCCCCTAAGAGAGCAGCAGGCTGAGCAGAGCTCTGGTTCCCAAACATGTCCTTCCCTTGCACTGCATCTTTTCTACTCTGCTAACAACGGTATTGGCTAATTATTTTTAACTAACAGTCATAATAATCACCCCTTTTACTCTGTGGGTGGGGTGGATAGATTTAAATACTCCAGAAGTACATCTGTCCACTTCATTTATTCAACCACATGTTCATTTTCAAGAGGCAAAGAACTACATTTGAGTCACCATTTTAGCAATTAGCTTGAAAGACTACCAAGCAGAATTTATTTCAATAGATTTTAGGAAATGTAGATCATTTTGGAAAAAGTAAAATGGTATGTATTTTTTTTAATTAACAACACTTATGGTTTAACACTATGCATGTAGCCACACACAGAGTTGTGCATGTTCCATAGCTTAGTTTGCACCTACAGACACTTCTGTAAGGGTTAGACAAACTAGATGATAATGTTCTCGGCAGCCTGAGCTTTGGTGGATACAATGTTAAAACAGTACCTATCAAACCCTGCCAACAGTTTTCTACAGAGTGGCTTAGAAAATGCAAGAAACCTGTGACTAACACACTTGGAGAGCAGTATAACTCTCAAACTACAGAATGGAATTTTCTTTATCCCTTTACCAAAGATTTCACTGCCTCCCTCCCTCCCTCATGGAAAATTCTCCAGAGTGAACTTCAATTGGCTACTTCTTTAACATGAACGGCTCCAATGATCCCTCTCACTGAGGGATGGAGGAGTAAAGAAACACATACTGAAACCTCTTCTGTAATGTGTACAGAAACAGACACTTTTATGGGTGATTTGATTACAGTTGTAAAGACAAAGTTTTGTGTGGTGGATGGCTTTTAAAAAGGGACACACTTCATGAATAATCTAATCTTTTTCACACTGATTAAGTTACTGTTTAGTATTTCCATCTGTCAGATTTGAAGCCTTTCTTTTCTGAGGTAATAAAGAAGCCACAGGAACCGAGCATGTGCAGTTGGAAAGAGTTGTCTTTATACCGCCTGAGTGTGAGCATAGGGCCTTTTGCGCTATTCATCATCTTATTCTCAGGTTTTAAATGGGACTCCTGGTAAGGAAGTAACATGTAATGGTGGAACTGAACAGACCAACTTCATGCAGGACTTGAAATACTTAGACAAGAAGCTTTGATGGAACAAGCTTATATCAATAAATTGAAACTATCACAGGGACTGAATCGATAAAATTACCCTCAATGAACTGAAAACCATCACTCAAGTTTGGCCTGTTAAGATATTGGAACATTCTTAGTAGAGCTTTAAATATCTTTAAATATTTGGTTCTATTAATGCAAAGTTCATATAATTAGCACTATATGTTACGTGGCACTGAGTAACAGAATGTACAGATAGGATTTTTTTTAATTCTTTAACAACATAGATTAAAAAATCTCTTTTAAAATAATATACCTTGTGGGTCCAAAATCCCTTTAATAAGTATGGGCATAATATATCTATCAGCTTTCCTAATACATCTTCACCATTATTTACAGGTCACCTTAGTATAAAGTAAATTTCCTGGGTCCAGAAAAATCCTGGTGTTAATGACATCATAGCATCTTGTCAGCCAAAGATTGACAATTGAGCTTCAGAAATGACTGAAGGGATGTGAAGGGGGAGGGCAGGGATGGGGGGAGGGGATGGAAAATTACCTGCCAATGAAGCTCTGCCCCAGTCCATTTTATTGTTGTTAAGTCTAAAGAGATTCATTTACGGCTTTAAAATTAGCAATTTTCACAGAGAAAAATGGCATGCCCCCTGTCCTAAGTCAATAGTGAATGTGAGCCAATATAGTCTAAAACTACAATCTCTTAAGGTAGTATGTTTTAAAACTGCATTTTAAGCTCCTAGAAGGATATTGTATGACACTGAGGATGTATCCTTTCTCTATTACAGGTTGACCCAAATAGTATCGCTGCCAGGGATGGACGGATTCGAGAAGGGGATCGTATTTTACAAGTATGTGATGTGGTTATTTCCTCAAGTTTCCCACAGGCTGTCTAACAGCTTGGATTTTATCTTGTTTCTTACAAAACTTTAGGGGGAAAGGAGCTTGCCATTGCTTTTGCATATTATCATCCATAAAACAAGAAGCTAGCTACCCTTTGAAACACTTTCAAAGTAAAGGCGGTATGGTACCATTTCTCAAGAGTTATTAGCAAGTAATTATTGAGATATACTTCATGGAATGAGATGAAGGGGCTTTACCTTCCAGCCCCACTCTTGGTTTTGGCAAGCTCATTTTCTTATCTTGAGTTATAACTTGCTACTGTTGCAAAGGTTACAGAAGATGTGTGCGCAGTGTGCTTAGCGCATGCGCTTAGTGCAGTGATGTTAAGTGACGGTCAACAGCAGTAGCTGTTACTCCTAACTGCAGCGATGGCGGCTTTTTTCAGAGAAAACTACTTGAACATGAATCCATGTGTTCCCTTGCTATACAAGAGATCTAAAAGTCAAAAACAGCTTTAACCCATGACTTAGGAGTGAGCTACCGAGGCCAGATGGAAGAGCTGTGATTCCTTCTCCGTAAAGAAGTATGAAAACATTCTAGTTAATTGAGGAATATGAAAGAGTGAGGAGATCATAGGGAGGACTGGAAAGGGTCCCATAGACTGATGAAGGTTAACAGAAAGCCCAAGGCTCTGCTCCAAACTGCCTCTGCTCCTGGCATCTCTTCTGAGTCTTCACCTTCAAGAGTGACTTGAAGAATCCACACAAAGTGTAAAGTACAGGTCAACACCCAAATGAAACAGCTGAGTGGAGTTCTTAGTCACAGCTGTAAAACAGGGCAAGAGGTAGTAGCATGGTGAAATAAAGGAGTGCCCACTTAAAAATCCTCAGAACTTCTAGATCTAGGAACATATCCAGAGTTCCCATCTCTCCTAGCTAGGCGTGCATGCTCAGAAAATGCTGCTGCAGTCTTGATTCCTTGCTAAAACTCTGAGCTTCAGAAATATATAAGATGCTCTTGGGGCACCCAGTCCTGTCCAAATGGGAAAACAGCAGCCCACACAGAATAGCACAGCATTATGCAGGGGTCCCTAAGCTGCTTGGTGCCTCACCCTGCCAGCCCTCAGGGCAACCTTTTAACCCCCATCATGTTCACACTCCTTTTTCTTAGCTTGCTACCACATATCCTTTCCCCCAACAACCCTCTACTAAGGTTCTAATTAGGAAAAATAAGAAGTATGAGTTTGTGATTATTTAAGTGTCCAAGCAGTTTCCAGAAATCTTCAAGAGCATGCAATGCAGGAAAGCTTATAAGTGGTAGCCTACAGTGAAGCAAACGGAACTGTGTCCATTGTTGGATACATTGGGGGAATAAAATGTCTGACTGGCAATCTAGACATGGCCTTGTTTTGAGATACATGTTCAACATCTCACACACACCCACACACAAATGAAACAGGCATTCAGAACAGATGAATAAAATCTGCAGAGAAGTTTTGCTAGGGTAGCGTCCTTAAGAAGCTAATATTTAACACAGATATTGAAAGGTTCAAATATTCCATTTTTCAAATAAAATGAAGGATTAACTGTATTGTTGCTTTATTATTATCTCCAAGACACTGAAATCGTGTGGCTTCTTGGCTCTCAGAGGTCATTAGGCATGAACACACAGTAAGATGTTAAGTATCTGAAAAGCTTAGAAGGTTTTGTAGCCTCAAAGTAGCCGTCCTATTCAGCCATGGATTTGATGTATTGAATCTGTCCCATCATTTTCTGTGCTGTTCCCCTGCTGGCACTCATCTCTTCCTCCTGACGTCTACTCTCCATACCCATGCTTCCCGTTATACCATCACCTGGCTCCCTTCCAGCTTTCCAGCTAGCTATGCTCCCATAGGCAAACACCGTTTTTAAAATTACCTTTTAAAAATTGCATCCTTTAGTTCTGTGGCTAACTGGATAGAAATGGGGGGGGGGGGCGTTGAGGTGCATGTGTTTCCACAAGACTGCGTATTTTGAAGCTTCTAAATTCTTAGCTATTTTGTATGCAGATTTATTTTTGAAGAAAAATGCCTACAGAATAATAAGGAATTCCTTAATGGAATTAGTTCATTGAAGAAACAATGGCAGGGTTGATAAAGTGCTGTTTTCTGGCAGATTACTTTATATTCTGTGACAAATACTGCAAACTAAATGAATACACACACATCACATTAAAAAGCCTAGAATTCAATTTTGTCTCACACACATAGGAAACAAAGTGTCTTAAGGGTGATGGTAAAATTATATTAAGTAAAACTGTGACAAAATTGTACCCACAGACAAATAGCTCCCATCTGTCTGGTGAGGAGATTATGGGATACCTTATAATGAACAATTAATGACTCCTTTCCCAGGGAGAGGGCAATGGAAAAAACAGAGGAATTACTTTTTATCCACAAGGTTTCCTGGTTGGCTTTTATTTAAATGAACCTCTCGAGGGCAACTGTGACTTTAATTGTCTCTTTATGATGACCTAAGGGAAGTGTATTTATGAGCCTACACTCATTGTGAAGCTAATATTTTCTTCATCTAGCATACCACAGACTTCTTAGATGACTTCCTGATGGTATCCATTACACACACACACACACACACACACACACACACACACACACACACACACTCACTCACAGGTGGTAGACATCAGAAAGGGACCATGCAGAAGGAAAACCACAAATCAACCTCTCCAGATCATTTCCAGTTCTCATATTTTCCTCCCAAAGTGCTAGATGGTTCTGTCTGCTGCGCCATTGACAATAACTTAGATCCAACTTGTTCCTGGAATTCACCTAAAAAAATTATAGAGCTGAAGAAGACATTTCTGAGTCAGACTGCAAGGGTTAAATGTCATACAAATAACCAGTCCCCAAAAGGAGAAAGTACCATGTTGCACCATCTCTTTGAAATGATAAGCATAGAAGAGTCCCTGTAATAATAGTCCCTACTATTATGCTGGCCAAAGAGCCAGCCCTGTGCCTATGAATTGCTCCTGTGAAGGCTCTGCCAGAAGGTATGGTGGGATGAGAGCATTTGAGTGAGCTGTCTGCATTCTCCGCACTCTGTCTGAAGCTCCGCACAGCGTGGCTTCCTATGTGTTGATGTTCGCCCCTTGAGCAAGGGTTTCCCCTGAGTCTTTCCTACCCCATCTACATCAGTATATGCCCCCCCCCATTTCTCTCTGTTATTAAATACACATGAAATGCTGTTCTCATCTTTTTGTCCAAGATACTTGGGTCTTCCTGAGAAATGTCATAAGTAGTTGGATGCAAACATTTCTGATGTCCATCTGTCTCAGGTACAACACTACTGAAGCCACCACAGTGGTCTATTCAAGCAGAAAAACTATTATTATGCTATGTACAGACCTTTGGGCATTGCTCCCCCACACATTCACTCTCTTATGAGATCAGGCCTAAAGTGAGATTTGTGATTTATTTATATCACCCAACACAAAGACATACCTACTTTCCCCTGCCCCAATAATACCCATTTTGAAATGAATATTTATATATGTTGATGCACAGAAAATACGAGGTCTACATCTATTATCTACAGATATTAACCTCATTGAGAACGAAATCTACATATTGTTTCTCTTGAGGCTCTCATCCCTTCTCATCCTGAAGCCAAACGTCCTTCAGGAACTGAGGGGAACGGACTGGCAATCCGGCTCCTCCCTGGGATGCTCTACATCTTCCCAGGAAGAGCAAGCTGTTTTCCCACAAGCAGCCCTGTCACCACAAGCCATTATTTCAGGAACAGGAGCAGCTGAAAGGTGAAAGCTCTATCTGGTTCCCCTCCCTCAGATCCTTCATTCTCTGAGAAGACTCCTTGCTGAAATACATGGCCGCATTTCTTGCTTTTTATCAGTTTGAACATCAAACTAAAATCCAGAGTACACAAAAATCTGCCAAACAGTTGGGTAAATTGGCCCCTATTTTGGAAAAGAAAATAGCAAATAATATTTTAACAGCAAATTTCTGTGGTGGCCTCCTTTCATCCCAAGTGTGATCTTGAAGATGAGTGGCTTACGCAGCAAATGATTTGTGTTTACTGGCAATCCTAGAAGCCAAAATGCAGACCACAATGAGATTACAAAGAAGAAAGCTGAGTGCCAACCACAGAAAGACGGAAAGGCAAACATGCCACCGTGTTGGTGGCTTCCAAACTGTTAAAACTACCTCTAAAATAAATACCTCTCTAGACAGAAACAGGCCTACAACTATGGATTTATTTGTAGATTTTACTGTTTTCTTTACCTAGCAGGATCAAGTTTGCCTTCACAGCAGATTTATATATATATATGTGTGTGTGTGTGTGTGTGTGTGTGTGTGTGTGTGTGTGTGTGTGTGTGTATACACACATATACATAGTGAGGGTAAAGCAACATGTGCATCTATAGGAGTATGTGCTGATATTATGCCAGGCCCATAGTTAAGCTCTTTACCACAACCCTCTGAAAAAGCCACTATGAGCATCTAGTCTAAGTTAGCAAACATGATAGCAACATTAGGGTAGGAGAGATGCAGAGCAGATTGATAACAGGTGAAACTGGGTGGAGAAAGGGAAAGCATGAGTGAGTTTGAGTGAAAACTAGAGGAGGAAGTGGTGAATATTAAATCCCAGGCAAAAAAAGATGGAGATTAGCCATGGCAGAAATTGCAGAACATTTAGAACCAAATATGCCTAGAACAAGACAGATGCATTGCAAATCAACTAAGAAGTCCCATGAAATGGCCAGAGGCCCTTAGGTCAAAGGAAGTAAAGGCTATAGTTTTTTAAAACCATAGTCCTAGTTAGAAAAGGGCTTATTTGAGGATTGGGAATAAGAAGCAATGCACATGAAACCCACGAATCTTGGGGCTTCTATCTACAGACAAGCAAGAAATGAAGGTGGTACCTGTTTTGATCAGAGTATGAAATGCCTGTGAGTTGTGGGATTTTCTTTACCTGTGGTCTGCTCTCCTCAGCATCTATAATCAGAGTTTAAGGGATAAGTATTCTTCTCTGTTGTCCAAAGGGAAATTCTAAGGCTGATTTTGCTGTTTTCTGGTAACCCTGCCTATCCTTGTAGATCAGCCAGAATCCCAAAGACCCACAAGTGAAAATAGGAAACTACTGGAGGAAAAAGAACTGGCTAGCATCACCACATCACCTCTCCGTTTAACTTATATAATTAGTGTTCATTTAGGCAGCTTCCTCTATGAAATTTCCACATATTTTGATAATATGCTAGAGATAAAAAATATTGCCTCTATGAATTTGAGAACTCAATAAAACAAAATGATTATTATGCATCCAAAGGAAAATATGCTAAATTAAAAATGAATGCATCTGAACATGAAAATGTAGTTTAAGGATGCCTAGTCTATTTTTAGAACCTAGGAATGTCTGAATGCTGTAAGATTTTTTTTTCTACATAATCGAAAGCTCACAAAAGCGTGGTTTATTTCCCTCATTTTGTAAAGTCAATTGTACTTGATGCCAATATTTAAAATTTCCAAGTATATTTAAAATATTGTATTTTTTTAAAGAAGAAATGGGGAAATCTTGGAAGGAGTCAGTGCTGGGAGCAGGGTCCTAAAGAGCTCTTCTCCTTTTGGATTAGACTCCTTTGGGATAGCTGGAGTGGTGTTCGGACAACTGAGTCAGACTCCCACACAAATGCGAAGTGATGAGCTGAGCCCCGGTCAGCAGCAGTCTGGGAGCGCAGTCCGCTCAGGGGCAGTCTGCAGCTCTCTAATTGGCTCCCGGGAGCGTGCAGGATGACGGATTTCAGTTGTGGAACTGCTGGCCGCTTCCCCCAGCACTATTATCTCAGAGTGACACTTCCATTACTCTGAGCGGAGAAAGATGAACGTCACCTGTCAGGGGCTGGTTAATTGTGTTGCTAGATGTATGTTGCCAGGGCGCGGGTTGGACATTTATGAACATAACTGCTTCCTGTGATGTCCACCATCCTTCAGGGATCGATATGGCTCTTACAGCACGCGCGTGTAATTGAGTGAAGGCACTTTCCACGGAGGGGCGAAGAGGAGCCCATTGTGGGAGCATCATTGTCCATACATTCACCATAAATGAGCTGATATTTGCCATTTATTGTGTGCAGCATTGTGGAAATAGAAACTAATGTGCCACTTTCATTTGTTCTCTAGATAAATGGGGAAGACATCCAGAACCGGGAAGAGGCCGTGGCTCTGCTGTCTAGCGAGGAGTGTAAGAGAATCGTGCTACTGGTCGCCCGGCCCGACATGCAGGTCCGAGCAAAGGGCAGGGTCTTCAGCCTGGACTTTATATTCACTGAGTTCATGAATGAATGTGTGTGCATTCCTTCTAGGCGACATCGAATCACTTCTATGGCTGTCTGTATAACCACGGATACACAACACTGGTCATCACTGCCTAACCTCACCCCCAAAAAGGTCTGCTAAAGACTCCACAAAAGGCAGCTAAGCATCTGATTTTAGGGGAAAATATAAAACGCACAAAATGGAATCCTATCTTTCTCCCCTTCTGCTTCACAGTTTCTTAAATGAATTAACAAGTGAGAAATAGTTGACTTCAGATTATTTTAAATTCTATGTAGACCCTTCCTTTAGGCGTCCATCTAAAATACATAATTGGCATATTAAGGCATCATGAAGGATCCTCTAATGAGAAAAATATTAGCATATGTAGCTATCATCTTAAATCTTCCTGAAATAACTCTCAAATGAAGTCTCTCTAGTGTACTTCCGTGGAGGACATGAGTTCTTTTCCATAATTAATGTGACAAAAACATTTTTTTCTGCTGCCCCAAAATGATGCTTCAAAAGGAATACTTTTATAACTTGACAGAGGAAGATGCCATCAGAGTAAAGGAGAGGTAATGGTGGGAGAAAGGTACTTAACTCGTGTCTCTTTTCACATTCTTTTCCTGTCCCATCAAATGCAAAATGGACAGGGCACTGTCACCGTCCTATCCACCTGTCAGTGGTGTGAGGGAAGTTGGTTATGTCACCATTTGTCTCCTAGGTTATTGATCTGATATTTTTCAGACTCAGTAACTACATTCTCTCTATAAATTACACTGAGTAAGTGTATTTCAATGTCAGGCTGGGTCCTGACTTGAATATAGTGGTTATAAAAGATCACTCTCTCCGCATATATTTCCTTTATGCCCTTGACCATTCTAAATGGTTCTCATAAAGTCTGCTGTAGCCTGCAGCAGAGTAAAGTTCCACACCTGAGGTCTTGGTGGTGGGAAGTGAGCCCATACGACAGGCTGGGGTGCCTCCTTGCTAGGAGAGAATGTTTAAAATACATTTAAAATTGCACCAATTATCTGGAAGATTCTTTAGCCAATTACCTCACTGATCCCATTTCCTAGAAAAGAATAAAAGGGATCTATATATCAGTAAAGTCCATGGCAAGTTGAACGAATTGGGTAGCCAGCCATCCCTGTTGTAGAACGGTTTGTTAGAAGGCAATTTCCTGCCTTTCCATGTAGCTGCTGGGGAACTCATAAATTGAAAATTGAAGCATTTTCCAGAGTGGTCATAATAGGCAATAGAAATAATAGATATTAATGTCTTAAGACTGAACCTTGCTACTGTTTGTCAGATGCACCTGGATGGCAGAGGTAACTATCTGGCTCACCCTCCTGAGCTTTCCCCTGCAAGAGTAAATGTTGGAGGGTAAATCATCAAATCAGACCCTTTCTGTCTTGATGACAGTCTCTGATGCCACACAACACCATGCCACCTGTCCAAACCAGGATTGCCTTCACCCTTGGTCCTGTAAAAAAAAAGCTCCATATGCTACTAGAAAAGACACAATTGCTTTGAAACTTGGATTTCCAGTGAAATCATGCAAGAAAATTCATCTTAACACTATGCCTTTAAAATAGAATTTACAAGGTACAGGCTGTAGTTGGGGGTGGGGGCAGGGAGGCAGACAAATCCTATTTTTCCATCTGCTATCTTTGTCTATCAAATTCAGCATATCTTGTTGCATCGTGAGTGTATATTTTATGCAGGGAGAATGAGGAAGCACACTATTTGTGTGCTTTCCTTAACGTGTTTAAAAATGTTTCGAATGCTTTCCAGATTCTTGGAAATGATCTATGTGCTTGCTGGGGGCAGTATTGTGCATCTGTGCAATATTTTTAAATAACTCATTTCCTTCATCCCCTGTCACCTTTCTTTCATTTCCTGCCCATTTTCTTCCTCAGACCATTAAAGATATTGCTTTTCTATCCCATTCCCCTCGGGAGATGGGGGGCAGTGAGGGCTCTCGGAGAAACTTGGAACCACTACTTTGGAGACGGTGTGCTCTGTCCTTTCTCTGCAGTGCTATGTATGACCTACTTTGTGCGGACACAGGGCCCTGTCCTAGGGGGGTGATCCTTCCTTCCTTGCAGCTCTACTCAAGGAGCACATAGACCACAGATGAATGAGTTTGCAGAGGTGCAGCCCTCCATTCCTACTGCGTTGTGTGCCCCAACATAGAAGACACACAGGCACCCACAGCTGGTGACTTAGCCAGAGGGAGTCATCTCTACCTTGTTCTCAGCTTTCTCACCACTTCATTTGACCCTCAGAAGACTGTTCCTATATAATAATTGAGAAGTATCTAGCTTTGACCTGATTAAAGAAAACTATCCTTGCAGTGTGTGTAAGAAGCACACATTCTTAGCTTGAGATAATTTTGTTTGGAGTTGGATTCTGCCACTTCATGGCTCAAGAAAAAAAAAAAGAACTAAACAGTTCTTAGTTAGCATAGTCATTTGGACGTCCTTTCTCGGCCACATTAAGAAAAATGAGGACAGATAAATTCGCCCTTACTTTGGCATACAGTTAGATCCGGGGTGATGTAAGTTCTGTGTGGACTTTAATGGCCAGTATGGATCCCTATGTTCTAGTTTGCTTTCTGTTAATGTCATGAACACTAGAACCAAAAGCAATTTGGAGAGGGAAGGATTGTTTGCTTGTTTGTTTGTTTTACCCCATCATGGAGGGAGGCCAGGGCAAGAGCACAAGGCAGGACCTTGGAGGCAGGAGCTGTAGCAGAGACCACAGAGGATGCTGCACGCAGGCTTGCTCAAGTACCTTCCCTAATACAACATAGGCCCACATCCCCAGGGATGGTACCACCCACAGTGGGCATGGTCCTCCTATGTTAATTAACAACTAAAAGAAATGTCCCCCCAAACATGCCAGTTTGGTTGAGGCAATTCCTTAGTGGCTTTTCCCTCTCCTGGGTGTTTTGCCAAAACAAATGTTAACTACCTATGACACCATGATCTGCCCTCTATTCACTTAACGAATGCCCTTCATGTGTGTGAATGCTTATGGTACCATTTACTCTCCTATTTTCAAGTTTGTTTGTTTTTTTAAGTTTTAAGACATTCACTTGTCTTGAAAGGTTTCTTATTGAAAAACACGTCCAGCTATTGTCCTTTTGTGCTCATTCGACACCTGTTTTCTTTGTAGCACAGAGTAAAGCAGAGTTTTGATGACAGTTCAGGTCATTGAATGAGCCTAAACAGTTAATTTATGTACTCCAACTCCAGACATCCACTTGGAGGTCAATTAGCTGCATTGGCTGTCAACAGCAATCATATTGTGATGGTTATCTATGGCTTCCTACTTTTACTTTGTATGAGGAAGCCAATGGGGTTTGTCTGAGTGAGTGCTGAATGAGCCTCACATGAACACTGACATCTATTACCCACAAACAAAATTGTGCCCCACTCCATTACCTTTAAATACCATGCTGCCCAGGATCCCTAGGACAAATAGACATGATGGGAGCTGTGGTATTCATGGTGCTGTATGTGCTTAACATGTTTGAGGCCCTGAGTAATTTTCAGAACCCTGTGAATAAACAGGCATGGCCATGATTGGGTTTTTTTTTTTTTCCTCTAAAGAATTTAGGTGGCAACAAGATGGCTCAGTAGATAAAGTCACTTATCACCAAGCCTGATGACCTGAGTTTGATTCCCAGAAACCACCCTATGCCAAGAGAGAGCTTAGTCCTACAAAAAGATGTCCTCTGACTTTCCTATGGGACCCATGGAATGTGGACACATACAGATGCACACACACACACACACACACACACACACACACACACACACACACACACAGTATGATAGAGACAGAGACAGACCGAGACAGAAAGACAGAGAGACAGACAGTAAATAAATAACCAAACAACTAAATAAATAAATATTTGGGTGACTGGTTTTTAGTTTTTGGATTTTTAAAAATTCTTTCCTTCTCTTTTTTACAGATAAAAATCATTGCTGTCTATCAATTCTTTTATGACAAACTTCCACCTTGCTAACTTGAGTCACCCAACGAAAAATAAAAAAAAGCAGGATGAGGGTAAAATCCGCTTGTTGGGGGTACTTTGTATACGGGCACACTGGGGGATGTTGTTAAGGGTAAAAGCCCAATTGTCTCATAGTCCTATCAGAACTACTGCAGTTCTTTTAACCCAGGGCTGCGGGAGATAATGAGCATGCCAGCTGTGGATTATGCAGTATGCTTTTCATAGGTTTTGAAAGAAGGTAATGTTCTGTGCTGTGGGATTTACTCAGTTATGAGAGAAAAATCTAAAGCTGTTTCAGTAGAGGATAAAAGGCCTAAGAATCCTTTTCTTTTTTCCTTTTTGTCTCACCTTTTCTTCTTTCTGAGAGGTGACTATAGGGGGCTGCCGCTCTGAAGAGAATCACTGATAAAGAGAGCCGGTTGGCAGTCAGCTTCGAGGCTTGCCCTATTTTAGCATGGGTCTCACCAACATAATGTAACGTACTAATGTGCTCCTTTGCAGCTGGATGAAGGCTGGCTGGAAGATGAAAGGAATGAATTCTTAGAGGAGTTAAACTCGGAGATGCTGGAGGAAGAACATAATGAAGGAGCCCAGCACACAGCCAATGAGCTGCAGCAGGTAGGGCCACCCAGCTGAACAGCATTATTGGAAATGCCGCTAGTTTGCTTTAATGGGGAAGAAAACACAGTCAAAAGGTATGATCAAACATCTCTGTCATCATAATCTTTTTGAGCAAATGATCTTCTCAAATGAAGCAGAAGGAATAGGTATCTTTTCTATTAAGAAGATTTCCAGGTTGGAAAGCCAGAGGACTATTGTTAATATAATACAGTAGCTTTAAGATGTTGAAATAGGTAGTCCTCAACATAATTTGCAGAAACTTAATAGTAAGTGTGTGTGTTGCATTTGGATATGCTAGCTAGGAACAACCAGTTGTCAACCATGGGGTAACTTCAAAAATGGGTGTTTGAACTTTACAATGTAAATGTTTCTGTATGAAGAGCAAAGCTGTAAACAGAAGAAGGTGTGATGTGAGGGTGTGTGTACTTCATGGGTTAATCACACCTGTGTACTCCTGAACAACCATAAAGGTGACCTTTGGCCCCATGGCTGCTATATGCATATCCCACAGCATGATTTGAAGTGATTGACATCATGTTGTCTAAAGGTCACATACTCATTCAACAAAAATTTGCACTCTTAATATGTTCCAAGTACTATTTTTGCTACTGAGAATGTTTAAAAAAATAAGAGTTCCTGACCTTAATTCATAACGAGGGAAGATCACAGTGTGGCTATGGCAGAGTGAGTCTAGGAGCCTTCTTATTTTTATTATTTTCACACTATGTCAAAACAAGACTATATGACCTAGATTCTTATTCTAATTCATGTCCTTCATCAGCCTGACATAATCTTGTTAACATTTCTCTGTCAATTTACCAATTTCTTTAATTATCATCCTATTCCCAGCATTAATTATTAACTCATCCTAAAAGATTTAAAAAAAAAAAAAACTCCTGACAGGTTTAACCATGTGAAGCGTAGACATTCTAACACCTCACCAAACTGAATAATGAAATATGTTTTCATGCTACCATCTCACACAAAAATGTAGTAACTAAACCCAGAGACAGCAAACTACACCATCAACACAGCCAGGAGTGATGTGGATCAGAGTTGTTCCTGGCCATCTACTAGTCAGTGCTTCGAAGTGCTGCTGCCAGGAAGTCGTCGTTTTGCAGTACAGGTGGGGTTGGAATTTTTATGTACGACTTCAACACCAGCCACAAATAAAGATATCTTTTGTCAGCAGCTGTTGCTTACACACAAGAAAATCCTTGCTGCAGGCTTTTTCTTTCTTCGATACAAAATGCAACCTGATGCGGAATTGACATTGGGTGGTTGGAATAAAGAAGCAAGGGAGAGATCCTGTCTAGGTAAAGTGATACAGTGCCAAATGCTGCCTACTCATCAGGTGTAATACAAATGGGAGGGCTTGTGAAGGAACACCAAATATCCCTGAGGGTAGATGCTCATTGTGTGGAAATTTTTCTTCAGCGTAAGACTGAAAACCGATGAGAAGGACGGAAACCTTTAAAAATGCCTTTTGCACTTCTAAGCAATAATATTGCATTAGAAATGTCCTGTCAGAAACACTGTCTGTCACAGTCATAATTCCAGAGGGCAGTGATAAATGACAGCAAATCATTATGTTAACAGCAAGGAACTCTGGGATTGAAATGGAAATTTTCATTTTCACGGTTTTTCATAGACCAGTGACGATGAACGCAAAGTTAACTTAAATTTGGAGGCACATGAATGAACGCTTTCTACCAAGGTTAACTTTCCACACTATCTTGGGTTGGGCAGCTGCTGCGAATCACTGTATGGTGATTCTCACAGCATGGTTTGTATCTTTCCAACTGTATGTAAAGTACCAAAAATACTGGTCTTTCTGCATTGTCTCGAGTCCTTATAAGATATGAGAATGTTCTTATTGTAAGGACTGTTACATATAAACTGAAACTCTCAGAAGTAACATGTCCATCAAGGGCATAGTGGGTGAGGTACAGCATGTACCCTTCTCAGACAGAGTCAGGGATGGGGCTGAGAATGGCTTTCCTTTGATAATTATAATTTTTTATCAGTAAGACATTTAAAATCAGTGTGCTCATAACAAAAAAGGGAAGTTACTGTAGGGAAAGCTTGAGAACCCTAGAATTAAGGATAGATGGCTATATTTCCCTCATGGTTTATATGATATTACTTTTGGGAAACAAAATAGCAATTATCTAGAGAGAGCTTTTCAACTTATTTTAGAATACTTTTATTAATCCATCTATTCTTTCTTACCATGAGTTTAATTGTATTTAGTTATGTAGTTTAACTGGCTAGAGTAAGGAGATGGATCGTAGATTCACACATAAGGAAAACAATGTAGAAAGCACAATGTGGAACACTGATACGTGGTAAGGAAAGAGTAATGGGCCATTGATAAGTTGTTCTATAGGAAAGTAAAAATTATCATGGAGTAAAATTATATGTATCCATATACACAACATATATGCATACTAGATATTCCATATATATCAAAACATATTTTCAATATTATATGCATGCCTGCTAATGAGTGTTGCTCAAAATTTTCTGGAAACTTTTCATTTTTTACTTGTGTTATTGGGAAAAGGGTCACTGTTCAGTGGATGCAGAAGCCAATACTATGGTTTCAGACTTTTACAGAATAAAAAAGCTGTATTGTCTGGGCAACCAGAAAAGAGGCCAGGAGCTAAAGCAGGGCTCAAACTTACCTCTGTGATGAGTTAATTTGGGGGGATCTCTAGGAGCTAGGAAGGAGGAAGTTGTCCTAGTTAGGGTTACTATTGCTGTGATGAAACACCATGACCAAAGCAATTGGGGGAGAAAAGGATTTAAAGTAGCTTACACTTCCACATCACTATTCATCATCAAAGGGAGTCAGGACAGGAACTCAGAGCAGGAACCTGGAGGCAAGAACTGAGGCAGAGGCCATGAAGGGTTGCTGCTTACTAGCTTGCTCCTATGGCTTCCTCAGCCAGTATATTTTTTAATAAAACCCAAGACTATCAGCCCAGGGATGGTGGCACTACCCACAATGAACTGGGCCTTCCCACATCAATCATTAATTTTTTTTTTTAAAATGCCCTACAGCTAGATCTTATTGTGGCATTTTCTTAATTGGGGTTCCCTCCTTTCAAATGAGTCTAGCTTGTGTCAAGTTGACATAAAAATAGCCAGGACACTTACTGATTCGACAGCATGCCTCAACATAGGCTGCACAATTCTTTGTGGGCAGTTACGTTCTATACAAGGCATCTTGAGACATGACATGGTTGTGCTAACAACCTGGATCCTTCTGCTCATATCCAGTCTTGAAAAAGCTGGTTCCAATACATAATAATCACTAATGAAAGACTTTAATTCTTTTTCTGGAAGATATCCTCAGAACTTTATTAGTTAAGAAAATTATACCCAGATGTATCCAGGTCAGAGGTAATATCAGTCCTTTGTCTTTAATCATTCTTCAATCTTGAAAGTTTGGTGAGGACTACTATTGCTACTTCCTGTTGAATTAGGGTCTAGTTAAGTGGTTAGATTTGGGGTTGGGGAGTAAGCCCTGTGTGCAGGGAAAGAATCATAAATTGGCGGTCACCATTGTGTCTAGGCAATCCATACAAGTTATGAACCTTAAAAGAAGTCAGATGCTCATGCCTAGAGATAGAATCATCATAAACTACAGGAAAGAGCACAGGAAGAAACCTGGCAGAGCAAAAAGGCAAATGAAGACACCTGGAAATGAGATGGGAAGCCAACCATGGTCAAGGGATAGAATCACCTTTTGGGGCTATACTAGCGTTAAAACCTTAGCTGCTTCTAATTCCATTTGTTGAGATATGTTAATATACATGTGAATGCTAGTGTTCATCATATCACAGACTACAGTGTTATTGTGAAGCTACTAAGTCTAGCACAATTACTATCAGAGGACCAACAGGTGGGAGATTCATCACGGGCCTGCAGGCATTTTCATTTGTCATATGCTACACTGATATCTTTCTGGAGTCCAGTTTTGCCCCTCACTGGGCTCTTTAGCCAGTGAGAGATCAGACATGGATGCTGAAGTTCTTATTTTTCCAGAGAAGCAACTTAACCCAATAAATCATTTACAATAATATTTAGAATAACAGATCCCTCTCCAGTTTCTAAAGCCATGTAGTGCTTGCTGATGGTATTTAGTTGGCGTTTATTTTTTCCTGAGTTGTTGCTAGAAGAGCACAGAGTAGTGTGTGTGTGAAGGTACAAGCCTCTTTCTGGCTTTGCTCTCATGGCAATAAGACATTTAGAAGAAATGTTCTCAAGCCAAGGATGCCTGTTCTACCTTGCTAAGTCCTATTTGTTCTTCTTTTCTGTTGATAACAGGCATTGTATCAAAGAACTGAGCAAGCATCACTGCGTAATGAACCGAAGACCTATAGAGTCTTGATATGCACAACGATAAAAATTTAAGAGGGAAATATGAAATAAATAAGCAAAAACCCCATGTTACAATCTAGCTTTAAACAAAGAAATGTAATTTTCTGTAGCCATGCCAATTTTTATCAAAGAAAACCCAACTTTTTCGTGAATTTAGTTTTCCCTAAGAATTGTATTTAAAAGGACTCCTTCCCCTAAGGGTCAGGTCTCCTTGCAGAAAGAGGAAGCAGAACTCATGTAAGAGCCTGTGGGCTAGACTGTCTCCTGTGAGATGGCAAGGAAGCTATACCTGTGAGAGCTCACTAATGGAATGTGAGCATCTAAGTAAGACCTGCATAATGACAACACCAGGTAACATGCCACAGCAGATCGGGGAACACTCACAAGGCCTGACCGCTAGATGAAGAGCTGCAAAGGTTGCTGAGTGAAGGAGAATCGTTCTTTCCAGTCCCGATAGGTTATCAAATCTTAAGCAGTCAGCCCGAAACACATGTGCACATGAGCATCACAAATGGAGCCAGAAGGTTGCGTTTACACACACACACACACACACACACACACACACACACCCCTAACAATACAAGTTAAAAAAACAATAGGTCATGAAGTTGAGAAGGAGTGGCGGGGGAGGGGGCACAAGAGGAGTTGGATGGGAAAGAAGGGTGGAAATGATGGAATACAGTCCTCATACATAAAACTGTCAAAAAATAAAAGTAATAATATTAAAATTTAAAGTAAGAGAGGATTCCTTAGGAGTCTTTTCAGTGTATTTGAGTTCAAATATTTTGGAGGAGAAGCAAGTGTAGGTGACAAAACACAATAGTAACCAGTAGAATTTTGGTAAGAATTAACTGTTGACCAAAAAACAAGTAGTTACTTTCACACATACAGCATTTTAAAATAATAGTCACGATTGGTGGGAGAGTACCAGGACTACCCAACTTTTATAGACTAAGAACAAATACAGAACTTGAAACTCTCTTGTAGTTTCAGACACAGAGAATTGAGATTCTGGATTCCTATCAGTGTGTTAATGTTCATCTTTTAGAGATGTACATAAACAATCTTTTCCTAACTATAGCCAACCTGGTAAGACACAAACCCTCTGCAGGATTTTTTCTGTAGAAGGTTTGCCCTGTATGGACTCTCTATGACTGCTCAAGCCCCTCTGACTTATTTAGGTCCCCTGATTGTCTTCCTTCCTTCTTCCCATCCTGGACCAATTTGATCATGTCACCTAAAATTCTTTCTTGTCCACAAACATTGTCTTCTGTTTTTCTTGTCAAAAGATAACTTAATTTCGACAGAGACAGAGCTTGGGAGGTTCCAACATGGCATGCTAACATGGGTCTAATATATTGTGATGCCAGCCCTACTATTTTCAGTAAAGTTTCCCCTGAGTTTAGATTGTGGAAATCCTTCTGACAAACGCACTCTGACTCCAATGACAGTGACAAGAGGATATGTCACTGGTGGACCAAACCTAGGACAGCTCCTGAGAGGCTTTGTTCCTGGGTCCAGTCCGTATTTCCATTTTATACCCTAAAACCACAAGTTAGGGTGGGCGAGCAAACGAGATTTTACAGAAGCATGTAAGGGAGTCAGCAGGTTGTTAAGGGCAACGGCCCATTGTTTCAGCTATTTCTTCCAGGTCATCCTGTATCAGCGAGCAAGTAAAGTCGTGCTTGGCAAATGGGCAGGACAAGTTGTGCTCTAAGTAAATCACTAAATAAGTCAATAAATCAGTGTTGGATAATTGGTCCTTTCTACCTTATTCTACTTCATTTAAGGAAAGTTAAAAAGCAGCAATAGTTAGGTGACTGTGACTCCCAAGCACTAGACCACTGAATTGCTAAAGAACATGAAGATATTCTGTCTTCTCTCTTGTGTGTTTTCACCGGAAAAGTTCGGGTTCATGTCATATATATTTTCACCCCCGTTTCCCAGACAGAAAAGCCTGAAGGTAAAGATCCTTTAGTTTCCAGGTACCCTGTCTTGTTTATACCCAGCGAGTGTTATAGGCACAATGAAAAACATGCTTATTCCCTCTATGTCTCTGCACAGAAGGCTGTCACGAGCTAAGTGTCTTCATTTCTAAAATTAGTATGCATGCTACAGTTAGAGCTGCATCTAGGAATCGCGCCTTAGCCGGGAAGCAATGTTTTTCAGGCAAGTGTACAACAGCCTGTGTTTGTTCACAATGACTTCTTGGGATCTCTTTATTTTCAGCCAAAGAAGCAGGAAGAAGAGGAAGGCACAACAGACACGGCGACATCTTCTTCCAACAACCAGGAGAAGGACAGTGGAGTCGGGCGCACCGACGAGAGCTTGCGGAACGACGAGAGCTCGGAGCAGGAGAATGTGGTCGAGGGCCCCCACAGCACATCTTTGAAGAGCAAGAGAGAGCTGGGGCAGAGCCAAGACACGCTAGGAAGCCTGGAGCTTCAGGGTCACGAGAGCTTTGCTGGTGGAGAGTGCCTGGACTCGGACTGCGCCAGCAACCATGAGGTATGTGAAGGGTTCCAGCAGCTGTTGGAGCTGAAGATTCGAAACCACGGAGACTATGACCTGTACTACTCAAGCAGCACAATTGAATGCAACCAGGGGCAGCAGGATGGGGTGGAGCATGAGCTGCAGCTGCTTAACGAAGAGCTGAGAAACATTGAGCTGGAGTGTCAGAATATCATGCAGGCTCACAGGCTCCAGAAAGTGACGGACCAATACGGAGACATCTGGGCACTGCATGACGGAGGATTCCGAAATTACAACACCAGCCTGGATACGCAAAGGGGGAAACTGGATGACATCATGGAGCATCCAGAAAAGTCAGACAAGGACAGCTCAAGCGCCTACAACACAGCCGAGAGCTGCCGAAGCACGCCACTGACTATAGACCGATCCCCTGACAGTTCCCTTCCAAGAATGATCAACCTTGCCAATAAGAAAAACCTAAGAAGCACAATGACAGCCCATCAGTCCCCCTCCAGACCGAGCACCAAGGAATACACATCTACCCATGTCAAAACCACCGACGAAGGCTGCAGTATTGAAAGCCTGGAGAAGAGTCTAGAAAACCACCAGCTTCCGGATCAGGAGAACACAGTCAATGAGCACACTCCATACCTCTCTCCCTACCACAGCTCCGCCTACAGATACGCCAACATCCCAGCACATGCCCGGCACTATCAAAGCTACATGCAGTTAATTCAGCAGAAATCTGCCGTGGAGTACGCCCAGAGTCAGCTCAGTTTGGTGAGCATGTGTAAGGAATCGCAAAAGGGCTCAGAGCCCAAGATGGAATGGAAGGTAAAAATTAGGAGTGACGGGACCCGGTACATAACCAAGAGACCAGTGCGAGACCGAATTCTGAAGGAACGTGCCTTAAAGATCAAGGAGGAGCGGAGTGGCATGACCACAGATGATGACACCATGAGTGAGATGAAAATGGGGCGCTACTGGAGCAAGGAGGAGAGAAAGCAACATCTGGTGCGGGCCAAGGAGCAGCGCCGGCGCCGGGAGTTCATGATGCGGAGCCGGCTGGAGTGTCTCAAGGAGAGCCCACAGAGCAGCGGCGAGGGCAAGAAGGAGCTGAGCATTATTGAACTGAGCCACAAAAAGATGATGAAGAAGCGAAACAAAAAAATTTTGGATAACTGGATGACAATCCAAGAACTGATGACCCATGGAGCCAAGTCTCCCGATGGCACGAGAGTCCATAATGCCTTTCTGTCGGTGACCACCGTATGACCAGGCGAATGGGACACGTGGCCCGGAGCGCACGCTACCTGTTTCGGTAGAGTATGATTGCCTCGTTCAATGTGGCATTTTTATATATATTTTGTGACTTTACAGTTTAAATTTTTTGTAAGCAAAAATACCTGGTACTTTTTAATTTGTTTTTCATATGCTGGTACCTTCTTTGGCTATTATCTTTCCTTAACTTGTGATATATTCATAGCAGTCATTTATAGAAAAAAATAAAACAATGAAAAAACAAAGGAAAGAAAAAAATCGAACAAAAAACTAAGGACCTAATTAATTTCCTATTTTAATGTATCTATTGTAAGTTAAAATTTGGATTTATTTCTCTAATTTTCTTATTTCCTATTTTAATAATTCAATGCCAAAACATGTCTATGCTTCCTTCCTGGCATAGTGTATACTAAGTCAAATCTGCTAATAAACTACATGCCACATCTTGTCTTATACATGAAGTAACACCCCTTTTAACATCCTGTTGTACATTTAACACATTAATGGCAGTTGTCTTTGTCTCAGTCAAGTGTGGGTGGACAATCTTCCTGTGATATGTAGTGACACTGGTCATGTAGCTAGATAATTGTGGTAACTTGTGACAATAAGAAAATAAATTATTGATTATCCTTAAGAAAAGTTATCAAGGATTGTTATTTTCCTTGTCCACTGTGGTTAACAAGTTTAGCTGTGCATATACTATTAGAAGACTATTAATTGTGAATTACAAATTGTGTACTTTTTCTATCACCTTTTTTCAATAAAGTTGTTTTGAAACATGACTTATGGATCATTGTATCGCATATTCCTACCTGGGACAGATTAGATGATAAGTGCTGCAACTCGGCAATGCTAAATTAACCTTCATGACCCTCTAGTCAGCCTTTCACATGTGAGAGAACAAAATAAATATTTTGGGAAGAATGGAGACAGAATATTAGTGAAGGATCTCCTATTGACACATCTGTTTCACCTCTAAAACTCATATACCCTGAGAGGCTTCAACAATGGGAACCTCCATCTCATAGCTCTGGAGACTGTTACATCATTCAATTTTGGTAGGACACAATCCTGTCTATAACACAGCACATCCATTTAATTGATCATCTAAAAACCAGGTTTTGGGAAGCCATCTTGCAGTAATTTTCAGCGCATTCAATTAAATGCCTTATCTGTCTTTATTAAAGGGTATATCGTTAACTAGCTAGGCAGATATTTTTTTAATCTAGCTTTTCATCATTTAAACATTTAATCATATTACATGCCAAGCATAATGCCTACCGAATGGGTGACAATGTTAACTACGTATGCAAAATTTCATTTAACCCAACAGTTTGCCATAATGAGGACAATGCATCTACATATTCCTTGTGTATTTCTGAAGTTAGTTTCCTGCATGAAAATCTGGAGTGGCTCTTGAATCAGTCTCGGGCATCAGCACTATACTCAAGCCTTTCCATAGCTTGCCCAACTCACCCGCTGCTCTGTCTCTTTAAATCCCCTGAGCCACTCCTGCCCATTCTCACGGAAGTAAGTACCTGTTATTTTTCTGAGACATCTGGAACAAATCTTATACCTTATTAGAATGGAACATACAGGTTTTCTTTGAGTGTAAATGTGTTGATTGACAACACATCTTCTTTGCTCTTTAGCATACACTGTTATGCCCATGGCTTTTTCTTGGGAATTTATTCATAAATAAATCACATACATAGGCATTTCTGTCTCCCTTTGTAGATTTAGGGTCATGGAGGGACAGTCTTGTATCCTCAGTTTTGCAACTCTCTGGTTAAATTCCATTTTGGATAGTAATGAGTACTATTTACCTTAAATTATTTTATAAATTTGTATTTCCCTCTTTGATGCTGGGGCTTTCATCCTGTTTCTGTGATTGGACACTCAAACCTAAAGAAACTTAGGAGACAAAAGGGTTTATTCCACCTTATACTGCCAAGTCACAGCCCATCACTGAATGAAGTCAGGGCAGTAACTTGCTTGCTGCCTTGCTCTCTGCCTCGCTTGCTTGCTTGCTTAGCTAGCTTCCTTACACAACTCTGGATTGCTTGACCAGGTTATTGTACTACCTGCAGTGGGCTTGGCCCTTCTCCATCAATTATTAGTCAAGACAGTCCCTCAAAGACATGCCCACAAAACCCCAACCAGATAAAAGGAATTACTCAACTGAGATTGTGTAGAATTGGCAGGTGATGCTAAGTAGGACAGCCCTACATATTGGTCCTTTTGCTACTTATCTGTTCTACCTTTCCATGAGGGCAGCTTTTTGAGGAGCTATCAAATACAGGGAAATAAACTTATTTTATTTCCCTATAATGAAAAGCTGGACTCAGATTTTGTAATAGTGATAATCATATCTAAGTAAGGAAATTGAAGATTTTCTTGCTTCCTAATTTTAGCCATTGTTAATGGAATTGCTAAAACTATTCCACATATGCCTCAAGAATCTTTCTTTTGTAGTGCTGAGTATTGAATATAAGACCTTGCATGTGCTAGGTAAGCATTCTACTAAGCTGATCCCCAGTTCTAGAGGTCAGTTTTTTTGTTTTAAGATTTTTTTTTAAATTTATTTTATGTATATGAGTGTTTTATCTGCATGCATGCCTGCAGGCCAGAAGAAGACACCAGATTTCATTTATAGATGGTTGTGAGCCACCATGTGGGTGCTGGGAACTTGGGACCTCTGGAAGATCAGCCAATGTGCTCTTAACCTCTGAGCATCTCTGCAACCCCTTGAGTTCAGTTTTGTTGTCGATGTAACCAACCGTCTGATTAAATAAGAAACACAGAACCAATGTAAAAGAGAAAGCCGAGAGGTCAGAGCTCAGAGCTAAAATCTCACCCTTCCTCCTGCAGTGGTCCTAGCTTCCCAAAAAGAGAGCTATTTCCTATGTGTCTGTCCTTTCATAGTATTTTGTTCTGCCTTCTCATTGGTTGTAAACCCAAACACATGACTGCCTCGTCACTGTCTGTATGTACAGCCCTCTAGGTCTTAAAGGCATATGTCTCCAATGCTGGCTGTATCCCTGAACACACAGAGATCTATGGGATTAAAGGCGTGCGCTGCCGCCACCGCTGCCATCACGCTCTGTCTATGGTTCTAATAGCTCTGACCCCCGGGGAACTTTATTTATTAACATACAATCAAAATCACATTTCAGTACAATTAGAATACCACCACATTTTGTCTTAAGGTTCTCTCTAAGAATGCCTGATTCTCCTGAGTTCAGTTCTTTACAATTCAGTTCTAACAGTGGCTGTCCCTTCTATTTTCCTACATGCATGATCCAACACGTACATTTTCCAGAAGAAACATGTGCACATTTCCCAGAATTTTGTTTTGCAAATTAACAGTTTTTTTCCTTCTATTAAAGTCAAGTATGCTTACCACATTTCTAAAAATGTGATAAATTTTCACATCTGTGTTTATATAGTCCTACAAGTTGAAATACCTCCCTTAATATTCGTTGAAAATCTGAAAAGTGTCATGTTCTATCTGTATAATCCAGCTTTGTGATAAGCTTGATTTTTAATAAGTCTGTTGCTCGCCAAATATATTTCTTGGTTATGTGTGGGATATTTTATTTCATTTCAAAAGAAATACCTGGATATAAAGAGGAAAATATTTTACTTTGGGTAATCTTGAAATTGTGTTTTTATTCTTGCTTTTTTATGCTGACTTGACAGGATTAGTATTAGGACCCGTATGACGAGGACCTAAGGGGGCAGAAAAGAGTCTAAGTGCAAAGACTATTTTGTCTCATGTTCCAGGAAGGAGGCTGCCTTTACCCTGCTGGTTTTCTACACTGTCCTTTCATGAACACCTACTGTGTGTGAACATCGCCTTTCTGTAGGTACATCTTGACTTGATCCATGTACTGCTAGCCTGTCATCTTCCATCCGACCCGTTTGTTTTTGCCTCTCAAGCATCAGCTCTCTGCCTCATATTCTCTGTTACAGTGGTATTGTTCCCTTGTCCTCCTGGGTCTGTCACCTGCAGATCCTACTCTTGAGCTGCTGCTTTCCCTGTTCATTTACAAAGCACTAGGATTTCTTTCCCAAAATGCATAGATTGTCTCCAGGTCTTAAGACATCCAGAGACTAGACTGTCACTGTCCATGACTGGTTACTCAAGCCTGAACCTCATCTCCAGATGCTCCCTCTTCATCCCATCCTGCCTGTGGCAGCAGCATCTGCTCTCCTAAACACTTCTTTCCTCTGTGTACTTGGATAACTTTAAAATCTGAGTTCTTGAGAATATTATTAAAGGATTTCTGTGTCTTTCCATCTGATCTCTCATGAATCTCCATTAAGCTTCCAATTCAAACCTTCAATTCAAGTGAGAAACCTATGCCTTTCATAAATGGTTTTTCTGATGGTCCCTTAAACTTACAGTCTTCAAATTTTAATGAATATGTAACTCAATGTATGTGTTATTGTTTTTATTCATCAAATCATACATTATTTCTGTGAATAATTATAAATGCAATTAACTGCATATATGATAATAACTGAATAGCTCCTATTATTTCTCAATAAAATTAAACATTACATAAGACTCATTGACTAATTTACTTCTTCCAGGAAAAAAAGAGTAGGTTGCCTAGAAATTCTTGACCTTGCTGCTTACAGACTTACAGAAGTTCCCAGAGCCTACCTGCTACTCCACAAAGGGAAACCAAAGCAACAGGGGTGGAACAGCATTTGCGTGGAATGGCTGCAGAAGGACACCAGAAGTGTGTGGGAGGGAAACCAGAATCTGGTAAAAGAGATATCGGAGACAGCAGTGTACAAAGAGAAAGGGAAATAATCTGTCACTTGCCACCCAGCTCCACAGACTGAGTGAAGGCTATCTCCCCTCTGCAGGGGTAAGAGCTGAATGGGGCAGATTCCAGAAATGCTGTCAATGTGGATGTTAGCAGCCCTAGCTACTGAAAAGTTACACAGTCCTCTGGGGCCTGCATCATGATACTATAAACAAGCTGGAATTTTCAGAGAAGCCTTGTCTTTCCAGAAGGGCTCCTCAGTACCTCTTAGCAAGGTCTGTGTCAAAGCCAGGAGCTTTGCCAAGAAGGGACAACTTGTCTTAAGTCAAACGACTCCAGAGGTGGTGGGAAATCTGCCTATCGCTGTCTTGGGGACCCAAAAGACATTCCGATGCGCTAGTGTAGTTGTAGGTGCCTCTGGAACCAAGCTTGACATTGAAACACAATACTGAAACAAACAATGCAGGACGCCTTGTGCTATAGGGACCAGGTATTTCAGTATGGAGGGCAACGGAAAAAATGTGCGGTCCTCAACACAGGATCTGAGGCTTGCCTGCTGGCCAGGCATCCACAGATGCATGGCAGTGGCAGGAAGAACATGCAGTCCATCCTGAGACGCTACCACTCCATTTCACTCCTGCCACACACAGGGGCATGCTGGGACAGCCTTGAACAATACAGGAGTTTCAGCTGTGACCATCTTGCAAGCACACAGCCTAGGACAGTCTGAAGAGAAACTTCACTAGCGCTGGACCTGTCCCCATAACCTTCTCACGCTGATAGACTCTAAACCTGAATGTAGCTAGAGTTTTCCTGCCTTGCCCACAGTCAGGACAAATCTCTGTCACCCACCAGTCCCACAGCCGCTCAGACCCAACCAAGTAAACACAGAGACTTATATTGCTTACAAACTGTATGGCCGTGGTAGGCTTCTTGCTAACTGTTCTTATAGCTTAAATTAGTCCATTTCCATTCATCTATACCTTGCCACTTGGCTCGTGGCTTACCGGCATCTTCACATGCTGCTTGTCCTGGCAGTGGCTGGCAGTGACTCCTTCTGCTTTCCTGTTCTTTCTTTTTTTCCTCTCTGTTAGTCCCACCTATATTTCCTGCCTAGCCACTGGCCAATCAGTGTTTTATTTATTGACCAATCAGAGCAATTTGACATACAGACCATCCCACAGCACCTGAAAGAATCAGAAAATCCTAACCATCACCCTGCATGGCTGAAGGAGGCCCAAGAGGAAATATGCCCGTCTCTGACCTTTCAATTTACTCCCTGGCAGGCACCAGAACAGAAAGAATCAGAGGAAGAAAGGAGGTCCCTAGAGCAATTTTCTGGCTCTGATGGCATCTTACTATGTCCAGCCTAGCTATTGCTAAGTCACCAGTGCCATACAACTTGGGGGCCTCTGTTGTTCCACTCAGTCACAGTCACTCAGTAGCAGCAGATAGAAGCACCAAATAATCACTGCTGCCACACCTATATGGTCCCTAGGTTAGGTCAAGCCTACATCCTGTCTGACCATCCACTGTTAGGAAGACTAAGAGTGTGACAAAGGCCCAGAGACTTTCCTTATAAAGCACTTGACCCATACCACTTTTCTGGTGAGAAGACAGTGTTTCAAGTCCCACAACACTAGTGCTGTTAGCAATGCCAGAGATCCCAGTGAATAAAAAAGGTATCAGTGCCTAAGATACCCCCATCGCCTGACTAGAGGCTGTACTACCATCGTAGGTATAAACACACAGTACGGATTTCACAGACAATGCTGTCCACATCACTCCTGCCTAAACTACTACCATGTTTCCAACCTTGGATGGCTAGCAGAAACAGAATACACTGTATACAAACACACCAATCACAGGCAAAGAAACAACAGGAGACTATACATCATGCCCAACAGGAAATAATGACAATATTGCCTAATGCACTGGTGCCATCAGACAGACACATGGAGAAATCTACTGACTCAAAGAACATAAAATTGTAGTGACTTCTCATCTACTACATATACAAATTTCAACATAGGAACACAGGAAATATTTTTTAATTGGGTCACATGATATCACCAAAAGGTCAAAACTCTGGACTAACAGAGAGCAATGCATTTTATATGGATGAGAGGCCTGATAGAGAATTCAAAGAATGGTTTTCATAAAGCCATTGATGCTTAAGATCTAAGTGAATAAGGATAAACCATTTACTGAAATTGATAATAAATTGCAGATCCAGCAGAGAAGTGCATGTTTTGAAACAGACCCATATAGAAATTCAAAGTTCAATAATTTAAATGTAAAACTCAGTTGAAAGCCTAAAGATATATTAGATCAAACAGAATAAAGAATATCTGAGCATGAAGATGGGCCTTTTAAAATTCCTTATTCAAGTAGCAATAAAAACAAGAAAAGAAAGAATGAAGAAAATACTCTATCTTTGGGACACCACCTTTCAATGATCAAACACCAGCATCATCCAAAGGCTGGGAAATAAAGGTTAGTGATTAAGAGTTTTTTAAAAAAAATAACTAGTCAGTGTAGTACAGCACAGGGATTCTGTAATTCTGGGAGCTACATAGACATCAGCACACTGAGGCTCATTGAACCTCCAGTATACACAACCAGAAAAGATTCTCACCATGGCATATAGAAATCAAAGCACAGGACAAAGACAGCATTGTGAAATCTGTGAGGGTAGTCCTAAGACACATTGAAGGATAACCCCATTAAGAAATGATTCCACAACAAACACCCTCCAAGTCAGAGGACATAGCATGATGTATTCTAACCCAGAAGGAAAGTAACTACCAAACAATATTCCTGTATCCAGAATTGAAGAAGAAACAAAGACCTGAGATTAGTAAAAATGGAATTGACTTATGACCATCAGAGCAGCCTTACAAAATATACTGAAGGGAAACATGCCTCAGAAGTAAATGAATGAAAATTATCTTATAACAATATATACAAGTATCAGTGCTGCTACCAGCAGCCATAGAAGATCAAATAGCCTGTAAGTACAGGATGTGGGTTGTCTCCCTACATGCTGTTCATCAGGGGTCTCCAAAGCCTCTAAAACAACACAGGCTATGCTATTGTCCTTGGTCACCTCGAGTTAGATAGCATGAGGTACATTATTTCGATAAATTACCATATGTAGTTTGAGTTCACTGAAAAGGTCGTTCTAAAAGAAATTTTCTCTCATTTCAGAACCAACCACATTTATCTAAGTGTCCTCAAAGGCCCCTGTCTGGAGAAGGTGGACGTGCCCCCCCCAATAAAAAAACAACAGCAGAAACACCCAAGAGTAAAAATGCCATGTCCTTATAAACAACTAGAAGATAACCTGTTTCCAACAGATTCTATTATTATTTATCCAATTATATAAAATTTCCTATAGCGGGAAAGAGAAGGAGGAAGTTCAGCCATAGGAAGCTTATCCATAGAAAAAGCCCAATCTAGAATTCCAGCTAACTGCCTCAGTCTCTCCAATTGGTTTCTGATGGATGTTTATATGCCCCTGATTTGATGGTGTTAACCTTCTGATGTTATTTGTTCTTTTGTGTGAAAACCTCATCCAATGAGACACTACTCTTCCAGTGACTCCATCTTGAATTTCCATCTGACTGCTTCAATAAGGTTTCCCCAGTTGACTTCTGTTGTATGTCTTCAGTACCTGATTTAATGATGTTTCTGTTGCATCTATCTATCTCCCAGTTGCTATTTATTCTCTTACATGTGCTTGCTTTGTGCTTAATAAACAAACTCACTCAAAACTGAAAGTGTGGCTATCATAGACCACCCTCTGGACTACAAGAAATGGTAATACTTTATTCCTGAAGACGCTACACACTTTGGTGCAGAATATAGAGAAATAAATTTTGAACCATATGAACTACTGTAATGACCTGCCAGACAGGGTGTGCCTACTGGTAAAATTGTGGCATGACTATTAAGGGGATAATCAGCTTTCTGGTTGGTTTTGAGACCTGTTACATAGGAGGAAACTCTTTTTTTTTTTTTTTTGGTTTTCCGAGACAGGGTTTCTCTTGTGTAGCTTTGCGCCTTTCCTGGATCTCACTTGGTAGCCCAGGCTGGCCTCGAACTCACAGAGATCCGCCTGCCTCTGCCTCCCGAGTGCTGGGATTAAAGGCGTGCGCCACCACCGCCCGGCTAGGAGGAAACTCTTGCCTGGTGCTATTAACTTTTCAAAACCTAATGGATAAGATGGTCACATGCCATAAGGCAGAACCTACTACTGCTTTTTGCTAAATGGTTATGTTGTCCAACTGTCCTCTAAACACCTATGTTTATAACTATAGATTGGTGCTGCAACTCTCAGCCTTCATCTGAGAAACTTCTTTTTACAGTGGTTGGTAATTAATGCAGATACTCATAACTGGTCCAAGTATTGATGAGTGACTATTGAGTGGTCTGCCCTAAGTGAGACATCTATAGTACCCCTTTTCAAAAGCTCAGAGAACACCATGAAAGAGGGGATAGAAAGAATTTAAGAGCTGAAGGAAGGGAATGAGTGATAAGAACTGAATCAAGAAACATGGGGGAACTTTTTTAAATTTCTTTAAATAATGAGAGAAAGATTAAAAACACAACATCCATTTTCTATGAGAAGTATCAAAAGCAGTATTCACTGTAAGTTCATACTTATTACTACCTACATCAAAAAATAAAACAATTTCAATGCTGTGGATATAGCTCAGTGATAATGTTGCCTACCATGTGCAACCCTGGTAACATACTCTATTGGAAGACATTGCTAGCTGAGAAAGGTCTCAGTCTCCCCATGGCCTGGCAGTTATCTCAATAGCTCAGCAACATGAGGCTCCCTCCCTCCAACAGAACTTCTTGCCTCTACCTGCCCTTATCTGGAGAATGTCCCTGGGCTTGGAGGACTGACCTTATCTGAAAACTCTCTAAACCAGATGCCTAACTTTTCTTTAGCTTGACCCTTGGCACAGATCCCTGCTAGAAAGCTCCCTTGCTTCACATGTGATAACTAAGCCTTGTGCTAGGAGTCTTATGATAGAAGCATGCCACTTAATGCAAATTAGGGTTTGTCCTCAGGCTCCCCAATCCTACATATTCCTTTTACTATGGAATAAAGTTGAGCTGATTCACTGAAGTCTATCTCTGTCTCCTGGAGGGCTTTCTCTGTTCGTGCTCGTGGGCCACATACAAAGCTTTCTGTCACCACTACTGTCTCTTGTCCTCTCAACTTGGTGGCCAATAGGCCGAGAGGAAAGAGGACCCCCCCCACAATACAGTCTCTGTCTCGGTCTTTCTCTCTCTCTCCCTTCCTCCTCTCCCCCCCTCAAAAAATCTAATAATACATCTCAAGGACCTATAACTGTAAGAAGAAACCAAACCCCCAAATAGTATAAAGAACAAAATGATAAGCATCAGAGCACAAAACAATATAAAGTAAAACATTCATGAATTGATTAGTTGATTCTTTGTAAAGAAAAGTAAAAGGCAATACATTTTTCTATACAGGTCAATTAAAAACAGTGGACTCAGCCAGGCGGTGGTGGCACATGCCTTCAATCCCAGCACTCAGGAGGCAGAGGCAGGCAGATCTCTGTGAGTTTGAGGCCAGCCTGGTCTACAGAGTGAGTTCCAGGAAAGGTGCAAAGCTACACAGAGAAACCCTGTCTCAAAAAAAAAAAAAAAAAAAAAAAAGGAAAACGGTGGACTCAATTCATTAAAATTACATATAAATATCATATAAATATGGAGGCATTATAGCTAATGTCACAGAGAGAGTAAAGATTAGAGATTAATTTCAACAACTGTAGGAACATATAAAAGAAATAGACAATTTCTTAATACCTATGGTATACCAAAACTGAACCAATATATATCAAGCACAAATAAACCAATAACAAATGAAGAGATTGACCCTGTTTTAAAAAAAATCCCCCCAATAAAAATCCCAGAATCAAATTGCTTTACTGATGAGTTTTGTCAAACTTTCAATAAAATAAAGCCACTGCTTCTCAAACTGTTCCAGAGAAGTTAAAGGATAATAATTCTTCTGAATTCATTCTATGAGATCAGTGTTACTCTGATACTAAGAGAGTAACACACACACACACACACACACACACACACACACACACACACAAATTGAAAAAAAAAGCATCAGCCAATATCCCTTTCTTAGTCTTTCTTAATTACTTTTTAATTATCACACTTTTGTGTGATACCACAACCAAGGCAACTTATAAAATAAAGCATTTACTTAGGAGCTCACCATTCCAGAGGGTAGTAGAACCCAACACAATTGTGCCAGGCACCATGGCAGCAGCAGGCATATGGCACTAAAGTAGTAACTAAGAGTTTAAATCTGATCCACAGGCAGGAAGCATATATACATAGAAAATCTAGAAGGTCCATGAGAAGACAGTCAAAATTGATAAATTCAACATGGAAGGAAGATGTGAAATCAACAGATGCCAGTAACTTTCTACACATCAATAACAAACTTGCTTTAAAAAAATCATGAAGTAATCCCATTGATAATAGCTATAAGAATAATAATACATAGGAATTAACAAGAAAGGAAAGGATTTCTCCAATAGGATTATCAAACACTGACAAAAGAAACACAATAATACCGCTCATATTTCTGCATTGAAAAGTAGAATATTGTGAAAATGACCATTCCACCCAAAGTTATTTTCAGAATCAATACACTCTCCATCCAAATACCAATGGAATCCTTCACTAGACTGGAAGAAACAGTTCTAAATGTCATATGGAGACTCAAAAGACCTGGCACAATGAAATTAACCATGAAAAGCAATATACAGACTGGAGTCATCATATCTAATTTAAGAGCCATGTTAGCCAAGGTAGCATTGAACCAGCACAAAACATACCGACTATTTGAGTAGAATGAAGGCAAACTATTTGAATAGAATCAAGAACCCACTAATAAACCCACATCTACCAAATGATTCTTGACAAAAAAGTCAAAAGTGGCCATTAAAGAAAAACAGCCTCTTCAGCTACAAAACTGATTATCCACACACAGACACTGGGAACTTTCATCATCTTCCCATGTATTTCTCGCACATTTTTCATTTTGGATATAAACAAAGTAAAAATGTGTCATTGACCTTGATGCAATATTGGAAATGCTGAAGCTACAAGAAGAAAACACATGGTTAATACTTCAAGATGTTGACATAAAGAAACCTTTTACTCGATAAGACTCTAATAACTGTTAGCAAATGCAGGAACTGAAAAATGGAACTTTAGCAAAGCAGAAATCTTCCATACAGCAAAGCAAACAGCAGGATAAACAGGAAACCTGTAGTAGTAGAGAAAATGTTTACCAACTATTTATCAGACAGTGAATTGGTACCTAAATAAAGAGAAAACTACAAAAAGTTTGCAGGAAACAAGAAACTAGACTTGCTGGGAAAATAATCTAAATTGACACTTCTAAAAACAATACAAATGGCCAGAAATATATGCAAAAGGCTCAAATCATTAATCTTCAGGAAATGAAAATTTAGACTATAATGAGATATACTCTCACTCTACTGATAATGGCTATACAGAAATAATGAGAGTAATTCCTGATGGAGATGTGGAGAAAAATCCTGTTGGCAGGAGAGTAATTAAGAAAGTCACTGTGAGCCGGGCGGTGGTGGCGCACGCCTTTAATCCCAGCACTCGGGAGGCAGAGGCAGGCGGATCTCTGTGAGTTCGAGGCCAGCCTGGTCTCCAAAGAGAGTTCCAGGAAAGGCGCAAAGCTACACAGAGAAACCCTGTCTCAAAAAACCAAAAAAAAAAGAAAGTCACTGTGGAAAAATATATGAATGTGCTTCAGGAAAGCTAAAGAAAGAACTAGGGTCCCACTAAGGCCTCATGGATATATGTCCAAAGGAAATGAAGTCAGCATACAGAAGAGATACCTGCATGACTGTGTTTGTTTTTTTATTTATTTATTTATTTATTTATTTATTTATTTATTTATTTATTTATTTGGTTTTTCGAGACAGGGTTTCTCTGTGTAGCTTTGCGCCTTTCCTGGTTCTCACTTGGTAGCCCAGGCTGGCCTCGAACTCACAGAGATCCGCCTGGCTCTGCCTCCCGAGTGCTGGGATTAAAGGCTTGCGCCACCACTGCCCAGCCCGTGTTTGTTTTTATACCAACTATGGTAGTTAAGATATGGACCAGTGCTGTGGGATAATGCTTTTGTACACTGGTTTAATAAAACACTGGTTGGCCAGTGGCCAGGCAGGAAGTGTAGGTGGGATGAGCAGACAAGGAGAATTCTGGGAAGAGAAAGGCTGAGTCAAGGGATGCCAGCCTGCTGTCCAGAGAACAGTATGTAATGGCACACAGGTAAAACCACAGAACACATGTAACATATAGATTAGCAGAAATGGGCTGAGTTTAAGTATAAGAGTTAGTCAGTGGAAAGCCTGAGCTAATGGTCAAGTAGTTTTAATTAATATAAGCCTCTGTGTGTTTACTTGGGTCTGAGCAGCTGAGGACCGGGCAGACCACAGGAAAACTTCAATTACTGACGAGCCTTAATAAGAGAGCTTGTGCCTAGTTGTGGAGACCTGGCCCATCAGGAACTTAGGTCACCTGTTAAGAGGTGTCCTCTGCTCACCAGTTCACCAGTCTCCCTCTTACCTGGAGACAATCAGATGCAGCGGGGAGCCAAGTCAAGCAAGAACTCCTTTATTGATAGGCAATAAGCCTCTTTTATAACAGAAAATCTCAGAACTCTAGGAGAGGGTGAAGGACCCAACCAATCATTTTAAAGGTCACCCTATTTGCAAGTTGTGTATGCCCTGACATCATCTCCTGTTTTTAGTATCTTAGCATAAATAACTTGGGCTAACTTCCTTTCTCACCATTGGTCTTTAATCTCCATACAAACAACCCAAGCTAACTTCCTCTTAGCCATCCTTTGTATCTATTTTCTGTATAAACATCTTAAACTAACTTCCTCTGGTACCATTTGTATCCATTCTCTGTGTAAATAGCTTAAAGCTTAAGCTCTATTTATCTAAATTTCTCTCAGCACCCTCTTTGCAACCCAAGTATGCTCCACACCTAGTCTTATTGCATCTTGTTTTGCCATGTTTGGTTGACATCACTGGGAAACCTGCTTTTTTCTAAAAGGAAATTAAGGAGCAGTAGATCTGGGGAGAGGGGAGGTAAGGAGAAACTGGGAGAGGTGGAGGGAGGGGAGGCTATGGTCAAAGATGTATTGTATAAAAGAAATTTTAAAAGGTATTGGTTTGTTCTAGGTGCCCATCAACAGATGAATACACACAAAAAATATGATGCATATAATATACTAGTCAGTCATAAAGAATAAAACCCTGTGGTTTATAGACAAATGGCTAAAACTGAAAGATGTTATGTAACCTGGAATGAGTGGGGTACAGAAAGACAAGAACTTCATCTTCTCTCATATGAAGAAACTAAAAACTAAGTCCTGACAGTAAACTAGTGATGCTGTGTGGTTCTTACCTCCAAACTGAATCAGTGCATCTTAAAGGGAGGACAGAGGTCATAAGATTCAGGACACTCATGTACCTTAGCAGGTTAAGAAAGTTATAGGATTCATAAGACCCCCTTACTGAGGTTGTAAAAGCAGTGAAGAGTTTCTGAGAAGAGGAGACTAGTGAAAAACATCCTTTGAGTTGAGCAAGGAGCTCCAGGAATGCAGTTTTTGTGAATCATCTGTGATGCAGTGTCTCTCATATTGCCCATAATGAGGGATAAGACTAAGGCCATGCTGTCTTTGAGTAGAGCCTCCTTGGAGGAATCTAATGGGGCGGGGCTGTCTTTCTCTGTGGTACAAGGCAATAATTCTCATTTATGAGTGTGGTACATCTCATAAGTAGAGGGATACTTCCCAAAATGACTGATGGACTAGAGAACTTATCAGTATTTCTGCAAGTAATATACACTGAACAAGATCATAAACATACTGTGGTATGTACAGCATAACCTTTACTGTGTACAAGACATGCAACTGAGGTTGACCTATCTTCCAAAAAAGCACTTGCCCACTTAAGAATTATACTGGGAAAACTTTATAAAGATTCTCTCATTTAGGAGGAAGAGTGAGAAAAGGAAAGGGGTGATATGGAGGTATTGGCTTGCTATTTGTCTGTTTGTCCATTCATTTGTTCACATTTGCAGCTCGAAGGATGGAAGCACAAAGGATATCTGTGCCTTTCCTCACCTCCTAAGACCAGGAACCCATGGAGGAGAAAACAGTAAAGAGGAAAAGAATGGGTTAACAGTGAAAGACAATATCTCTCCCAATCTTTAATAGAGAGGACAAAAATATATCCGTGATTCAGCCTGCAGAAACCTAAATGATGGTCCAGGACAAGAAAGCACAGCACAGTGCTCAGGAAGTACTCTGCACTCAAAGTCCTTGATTTGGGAAAGACTAAGAAGACTGTCTTATGCCGCATGAAGAAGATGGGATCAAGCTAAAGGCTGTAGAAGCAAAGAAACAAAACAAACCCCTTATTGAGACAAAAGCTGTGTAATCTGAGTCAGGATGATAGAAATTAAGTTCTTTATGTACTGGCTCATACAAGCCTTAAGAGACGCTTGGTTACCACCAGCCAAAGCTCCCATGAATGCCAGGTGCTGAAAGACAACAGAGGAAGGACAGGCATGACTGGGAAAGTTGGGCATGGGAGAGGTAGTGTTGGATGCTCTGTTTACCACTACCCATAGGACAGTACTTCCAGAGTTTGAAATCCCAAAATGGTTTATTCAGAGAGGGACATGGAGGCTGGAATTGGGTTTTAGAGGCTTTGCTGAGCCCCACTATGGGTTGTGACCCTTCTAAAGGAGGAGAGGTCCTGACAGATCTGAATGCTTTAGGAAAACATGTAAATTGGGTTTGTAAATTTCTAAAGTAATCAAGAAGAGGGCCAAGATGGCAAAGAATCTGTTTGTGTCACTTGAGGGCAAGTATGGCAAGATTGTGTCAATCAGAGTTCCTAGAGGAAACTTAAGGAAGTCCAGTGCTGTGTTGAGTGAGTTTGGAGAAGGCTTAAAACTTGAATAGGAGTTCTGGGAAAATATAAATGACAAATGACACAAGTGAATAGGACTCAGAATATCCCCTGTTGGGCAATTATCCCCCAGAGTACATGGTATATCTTTCCTTAATGAAAGTATCCTGGGAGAAGGGGATGAAGATCGTCCGTCCACTGAGCCCATGGAGCCAGGATGTTCAGGAGCCAAAGATGTGGCCAAAGAAAAGGTAAGGTCTACAGAGCTGGCCTGGGGCCTAGGCTCAACACCAGAATTTGGGCTTGCCCTCCCTAGGACTGAGCCATGGGGAACAATGCAGGCTAGCTAGGCCAAAGACTCAGTATATTATTAACAAAACTGGAAAAAAATGAACTTTTCTCTTATTATTTTTACTCATTAGAAATTTGTATCTTGCTTTCCAAAATATGTCTTTAGTGATAGTCCAAAGTAATTTAATCACCTTTGAATATATTAAATTTTTGATAAACTATTCAGTACTAGAAATATGCTTGATATGATTTCAGAGTTTCAGTAAATAGTGACTATAGGGAACTACTAAAAAAATGGCTATCCAAGATAGGTCACCTCTTGAGAGGAATTGCAAAGATTTTGGAGTGGGATGTTAAGGAATGTTGGGGGACTTAAATTCACTACTTTTATATTGCTATGACAAAACACCACAACAAAGATAACTTATAGAAGGAAGGATTTCTTTGGGGCTTGTGATTATAGAGAGTTAGGGTCCAGAAACAGTAGGGACACCATGAGAGCAGGCAGTTGACATGGCAGCTGCACCTGGAATCTGAGAGCTGAAGGACTGAATGGCAAACCACAAGCAGGAAGCAGAGAACAAACAGGGAACAGTGGGAGGTTTTGAACATTCAAAGCCCGCCCCCTATGATGTACTTCCTCCAGCAAGGCCACACCTCCTACACCTCCCAAACAATCCCACCAATTGGAGACCAAGGGTCCAAATGTTAGAGCCTCTGATGTACTGTCTCCAACTGAGAAGAAGTCATATATTTAGTGGAGAACTGTAACCGTTTGGTAAAACCTCTCCTTGTAGATCTGAGGAAATGGACACCATGTTGCTAAGCTAATTGTGTGGAGGCTTTTTATGCTGTTTATAACTCTCAAGTTGAAGGCTACTCCTCACAGTGTCCAGGCTGGCCACTTTCAATTCCAGCAGCATTTTTGCTCTTTATTTTTGTGTGTTTGATAAACCTCTATGTGCATCCCTCTTTCGGTGTTTATTTTATGCCTTCCCACTCATGCTATACTGTTCTACAGAGTTTGGAAACAGTGCCAAGAGAGTCCCTGTGACAATCCTTCTCTTTTACTGAATTGCAGCTGCTTGATGTGTCATAGGCCTTCATGTATCCCGTCCCACAGTGCTACCTTCCATTGCTATAATCCTAGGCAAGATACTCAAGCTTTCTACTGCTTCTACAGTGGCAACAAAGTTAGCTTTCCTCACAGGTTGAGAATGAAACAAGTTGAGATACAAAAAGCTAGTGAGCTTGACTCAGTAGGGGTAACAAGTAGATACTAGCTGGTGTTTTATTTTTAGGTGAGCAAACTGTCTAATACAATTGCAGTAGTTGGCCACAGTTGGCACTGAGTCTAAGCAATGGATTTGTTCGACCTCATGCTGTTCTGATGTACACGTTCCTCTTCTGTCTACTATTTGCTGCTTCCACACTGGTGGTGAATCTAAGTGTTACTTTACAGTACTCCAGTCAGCTCGGCTTCCAACAGAAATACAGAAAATGACACCTTTTTTTCTACATCATCAGACATGTTGGCTTTCTTAATTTGGTGCTGTTTTACAAGACAGTCTCTGTTTAAATTGCACATTGTCTGTGGCTGGAAATCATAGTGGGATATTTGGTTTAGAATCTGTCAGTGGGCCTTTGACAGTTTCTCTATAGGTATCTTGTATGTGAGTTCATTCTACTTTAGAGTCATTGTATGTCTGTCCTTTCTGCTGTCTGGCACACCCATGAGCAGAAATGTGACATTGTTCTAACAGTCATCCTAAATGATCATTTACATTTCAGAACCTGGTTGTGTGTGTGTGTGTGTGTGTGTGTGTGTGTTTACATATGTGTCAAGGAGTGTATGCTGTATATGCACATTGAAGGCCAAAGTATTTTGTGTATCTTGCTTTATCCCTTTCGGTCTTATTCCTTTGAGATCGGGTCTCTCACCTAATCTGGAACTAGGCTGGCAGACAATAAGCTGCAGTGATCCTCCTGTCTCCACCTACTACAGCACTAAGATTACAGGGGAGTGCATGACAATCTAGCTTTTTTATAAGTGCTGGGGATCAAATTCCAGCCCTTGTGCTGTACGATAAGCACTCTTAAGGCCATCTCTCCAGCCCCAAGCTTGCTGTTTTTTAGAGAAACATAGTTGCTTAGGTATGGAATTTAATAAAACAAGATACATTTACTTCACTTTTCTCATGATGACGAGAACAGTTTAAATGGGATCCTTGGAATCCTTGTGCAGTATTTCGGAGAGGAAAGCCAACCCAATGTGTTAGGAAATCTGTCCCTTGTAGATGTTTCCATTGCAGCGGGGTGAGTGAGTATAGCATTGATGTCTATTTGTGTCAAGTCAACTCATTCAGACTTCATTTTGGAACACAACGCTGATCAGGAAATCAATCGTGCCACATACCGTGTGAAGTGCACAGAGAAACAAACAGCACCAAACTGTCAGGTGAAGAAAACATGTTTGAGATCCTGAAATGTCCACTGTGTTAGATGCTTTCCATGGATCATTAATACACTTCTTGTCTTGGGCAAATGAACTAAAAGCATGTGGAATTCAGTCTGTCTAAAGCTGAGCATGTAAACTCCGTAGGGGAACTGAGCACAGTGAGGTCTCAGCAGGCTCTCACTAGCTCTGCAAAGCCTTCCTGGCCTTAGACCCTTCAACCATGGCTTGCCTACTTGACAAGTTCCTGGCAGGTCTCTGATTTTAAACAAGTTACAAACACTACCTCAAACTCTATTTTCTCACCCGCAAAATGGGGATATTGGAATCAACAACCTTCAAAGCCCATTTGATTTCTAATAGTCTAGAAATTTGCCAGGTGTAAAAATTTCCTTTTGATGTAGCCATATAGTTTGTTATAGAGCAAATAAGTACACTTGAAAGTAGAAAAATAAAAAAGCAATAATTCTTATAAAAATAATTCTACAACTCCTTCTAACACCAATTGCCACATCATGAACCCTCTCTTAGTACAGTGGTTCTCAACCTGTGGGTTGTGACCCCATTGGGGGTTGGATAACCCTCTCACGGGGGTTGCCTGAAACCATCAGAAAACACATATATTTACATTATGTTTCATCACAGTAGTAAAACTACAGTTATGAAGTAGCAATGAAATAATGTTATGGTTGGGGGGTCACCACAAATGAGGGACTATATTAAAGGGTCGCAGCATTAGGAAGGCAGAGAACCACTGTGTTTGGAGCTAGGCTTTGATAATTACGCCTTCCACCTCTCTATAAGATCACCTGTCTCCGGACCCCTCATGTCCATCATGGGGTTATGCTCTAAAAGAGAGAGGAGTCTTTGGATGCATATTTGCAGAGAGGATAGACAAAGGAAGGAATTATCTACTCATGAGGATGATGCTGCGCTTTGCCATCAAGACACTTCCCTGTGGAGTGAGAAGGCTTGCTGGTGAGCTACCCCAGAGAGAAAACCTCTGCAATTATCTAGCAGACACACTGGCTAGTTTCTGCAAATGCTGTATGACTTAAGTCAAAAGAAGCATGAGGAGTTAGGCAGGAACTGGGTCAAGAAGGGTCACACAGAACTGCTGCTGTGAATAGAATCAAGTCTGTGCTGCACACAATTCAGTCTATTTGCAATTTGGGCATTTTGAGGGAAGAAAGGCATTTAGGATAAAAACAATGAATGGTGAAGGTATTCCAGTTTTTCTTTAATTAAAGATGGGCTTTAAAGGAACATGGAGAGGGGAACAGGGCAGATAGAGACCTGCCAAGGATGTGGCAGAGCCTGGTTGGGGAATCAAGTGAATGGTGTTACTATGCTCAACTGTCTCAACACAAGAAAACTGTCCTAGAAGGAAAGGTGAATGATTCAACCTTAGGATGTTGATTTTAAGGAGCCACTAAAACACTCCAATGAGAGATGTCTAATTGACGATTAAAATATAGAGCTCAGAACAGGAGTCATGGACTGGAGAAATTCATCCAGGGGCTCCAACCAAACCACCTAATGCTTTTCTCTTTTTCAGAGTGTCAAGGACATGGGAAGCACTTTGGCTTACCACTGTCCTTCCTGTGTCCTGCTTTAAGTATCCTATCTATTGCCGGGCGGTGGTGGTGCACACCTTTAATCCCAGCACTCGGGAGGCAGAGGCAGGTGGATCTCTGTGAGTTCGAGGCCAGCCTGGTCTCCAAAGCAAGTTCCTGGAAAGGCACAAAGCTACACAGAGAAACCCTGCCTCAAAAAAACAAAAAATAAAAAAAAAAAAAAAATAAAGTATCCTATCTATGCCTCTTAAGGAAGGGAAACAAGAATATCCCCTCAAACATCCTCCTCTCCTCTAGAGATACCATACATCCTGTTGGGATGGCCAAGTGGTCAAATGTGCCAAACTCAAGCTCAGCTTTCTTTAGAGATACCTCCAAGCCTAGAATGTAAACTTCAGAAGCATCCTCAGCAGTGTCTGGCAAAGCACAATATAATCAAATTAAATGACATTTATGCAGAAAGACAAAAATATTTAAACTATAAATAACCCCACATAACCTCAACCCAGGCTTTATACCTGTATCAACTCTGAACATCATGCACTTCAGTGGCAGCATCCTTTCTGCTGACATTCTAGATCAAGCTGTAAAATGCTCTCCCTCCATCCCTCATCCTCTCCACCCCTATTAAAAGGGAATTGCAGCTGATAGGTGAGCTTATAGAGGAGACAAAGAAGCTGAAAGATCATAGCTGGGAAGCACAAAAAGTAGGTACCATCCATCACCTTCTGCAGGTGAGACTTGTAACCATGCTGCCTCCATGGAGGTAGAGAAGATGGTGGCAAGCACCAAAATTACAAGTGTTCAAATCCTCCTTAAAAACACTTGCAGTTCTGTGATGGTACACTTACTCAGAATTACTCCTGGACATTATTTGATAATCATTCCTATTGTATATAGTCTTGCATTAGGTTAGAACCTAACTGCCAAGCCTACAAGGCAGAACTGAGAGAGGATCCTTGAAGACCCAAGATCCGGATGGGGGAGCTCTCTTGGTTCCTGGACCCTGGATGCTGGAGGTAGACCAAGCAGACTTCTTCAGAGAACAACGCCGGACTGCGCTACACCTTTCTCAGACCCTGTATCCTATCCCTTCACTTGTAAGTTACCCCACAAAATAAACCTCCCTTTTAACTACGTGGAGTTGCCTTAATATTTTAACTAATATCATTGCAATGATCTTTAAGGTTATTAGTTGAGGGATCACTGCAACAGGTAAGTTTAAAAGATAATCATAATTATGCATAAACTTTCTACACAAAGAGTCAGGCTAACAGGACTTCTTAGTCAAGGAGTGTAAGTAACATGAGAATAGGGTTGGGACTGCAGGTCAATGCAAGTATGATTGATGAACATTGGGAGCCTCTGGGTTCAAACCCCAGAACAATGATAGATTGATAGATAGATAGATAGATAGATAGATAGAGAGATAGATAGAGAGATAGATAGATAGACAGATGAGACAGACAGACCAACCAATGATAGATTAAAAATAAAATGTGATTTAAGATACTGTAACGTTATGTAGACTTGTAGGATGGCTTTGAAATAGGAAAAGTCTCTTCCAAAGTCTTTCTTTACATGAGCCAAAAAGCTTAGGTTTCACCTTTGATTTGTTTTCACCTTTGTGTGTTTTAAGCCTTGTTCTTCCTCCACTATTCATGGAGTTCACTGCCAGGAATTCTTGACCAAATTCGGAGCCCATTCTGAGCAGCAAGTCTCCTCTGTTATAGGAGTCTTCGGGTAAATGAGGATGAAGGGAAGTCCTAAAATGCATTCATTATGCTAGAACAACTAGAAATGACTCACTGCTATGTGCATGTAACTATGATGCAGACAAATGTAGTTAATAAATTAAAATAATCTCATTCTTATCTTCCCTTTGGTTGACTCTAACTGCCCATGGCCATTCCATCCCCACCTTACATATGAAGTATGAATGAAAGAAAACCAAGAACAAACAGGTAGCCAACTTAACCAATTCCAGTCACAATGTCTTCATTTCAAAAAAAACAAAACAAAAAAAAAAAAAACAAGTGGCCACATGAGCACATTGCTTGGGCCCCTTCCATGGCCTTGTTGGGAAAATTAGCAACACTCAGTTCAGCTACCGCGAGATCCAGCCAATAATGGACTTTTTGTGTGAAAGGACAATGAATATTCATATTGTTCTTGTCTGGCAAGGAAATAATAAACTTATAGTGGAAGAAGAAAAATGTTTCAAAAATCTGTGGAATTTTTAATTTAAAAAAAAAAACATTTTAGCCAGGCGGTGGTGGCGCACACCTTTAATCGCAGCACTCAGGAGGCAAAGCCAAGTGGATCTCTCTGAATTCAAAGCCAGTCTGGTCTACAGAGCGAAATCCAGGACAGGCACCAAAGCTACACAGAATCCCTGTCTTGAAAAACAAAAAAACCTTATATTTTATGTGTATGGATGTTTTACTTCTGCACATATCTTATATGCCTGGGCCAGCAAAGGCCAGGAGGAGGCAACAGATCCCCTGGTTACTGAAGTTACAGACAGTTGTGAATGACCATGTGGGTGCTAGGAATCCGACCTGAGTCCTCCAGGAGGGCAGCCAGTGCTCTTCACCACCAATCTATAGCTCCAGCCCCAACATCTGCATTTTTAATAGAAACCTTTCTATGGGAATCGTATAGAGACTCTATACCAGACAGACTAAATTTCAAGATATCAGAAACATACATACTCTTCTAAGTATTCTTTTAGTGAAAACCACTGTCCCTAAATATAGTTGATTGGTTCAAATGCTGAACAAGTAGGCCTCATTTTCCTAATTTATTTTTGAGACATGGTCTTATGTAGCCAAGAATGGTCTTAAAATAAAATACTCCTGCCTCCACCTTTCAAGCATTGGGACTACAGATAAGCATCACCATACCTGCTTGACTTACAAATAAGGCCATACCTCCAAAACCTACCCAACCAGGGTCACCAACTGGGGACCAAATATTCAAATTCCCAAGAACATGAGGGGGAGAGCCTTATACAAAGTACCATATTCAGGATTCCCACATCTGTGGCCCAAGACATTTTGCTTATATTTTCGAGTCAGATATATGTGGGTAATTTTATTGTACCTCTGTGAAAGATAATATCTACAAAAGAGAAAAATATATTTGTCTTTCTGAGACTGGCCTAACTCACTTAGCATGATTATCTTCCATTGTGTCCACATCCCTGAAAGCCATAGGACTTCCTGCTATGTGGTTGAAAACAATTACATTGTATACATGTATGGCATCTCATTATCCATTCCTCTGTTTTGGACATGTAAGTTGGTTTCATGACTTTGCGCTATTCTTCATAATGCTGAAATAAACATTGACTTAGAGGTCTTTGGGTAAATACTCAGGGATGGTACCACTGGGTCATAGGGCAGATCTATTTTCACTTTGAGGAATGTCTAGAATGATTTCCAGGCTGGCTAGACTAGTTCCCACCAGTAGTGTGTAAGGCTTGTATTTTGCCCATATTCTCACCAGAATTTGTTGCTGTTTCGTAATGAATGTAATTTTGGCTGGGGAAAGGTGGAATCTTAACGTGGTTATAATGTGCACTTCTCTGTTGGCCAATGAAGTTGCCCATTTTCCTACATGTTTATTGGCCATTTGTGTTCCATTGTTAACAATTGTCTTTTCAGGTCATTGCACTTTTTGTTGAAGAGGTTGTGATTTCTCCAATGTGTATTTTGAAACCTTTGTGAAAACTCACATGGCTATAGTTGTATGGGTTTATATCTGGGGTCTCCATTCTATTTCATTGAGCAATGTGTCCATTTATATAATCAATATCTTTTTACTATGGATCTATTATAATTTAATACTGGGTATAGTAAATCCTAAAACATTGTTAGTTTTATTCAGGATTGCTAGAGCCATGCAGATCTTTTATTTCCTTGTTCTGTGTAGAATTGCATTGGAATTATGATACTGGTTGCACTAATTCATAAATTTGGTCTTTGGTGGTGTCCCATAGATCTCAAATGTTTTATTTGTACCTTATTACAAATTTAACTTTGTCTTCTGAATGTTCCAAATGCTCTAAGTTATCTTTAAGGTCCAATGGTCTATCCTCTCTTTGATCAGTATCATGATGAGGCTTCTACACAGCTTCTCCTTGGCTGAATTTCCCATTTCCAGTATTTATTTCTGTTCCTTGTTTCCACAAGATTTGTTTTTGAGACAGGGTCTTACTATGCATCCCTAGATAGCCTGCAATTTGCTATGTAGACCAAACTGGCCTTGAACTTACAGAAATGTGTTTGTCTGTGCCTCCCAATTGTTGGGTTTAAAGGTGTGCACTACCACAACTGTCCAAACCAAGAGTGTGGCCCTGCTGGGATAGTATTTTTTTTCATCCATTCCACTTTCACATCCTGTATTGGCTTCCTTACTTCATCCAGATATTTGTGTTCTCCTGAAACTCACTCAGGAGATTTTTTTTCCTCTGTCATTTCTTTGAACATATAATATTTTTAAAAATTATTTCTCTGGGATTTCAGATAACTCACACTAATTGGAAGCCATTGCTGTAGGATGAGTAATTTTATGAAAAATTGTGTTGCCTGGATTGTTTGCATTTGAGTCTTACACATCTAGGGTTTATTTGCTGGCTGGATTGTGTCACTTTTCTGTTAGACTCCTCTTCTGGGTACCAGGTTCAGTCTCCTGTACTCCTCTAAAGGCAGAATATCATGTGTATAAACAATTACTACCAAAGGATAGGTTGGCTGGGAGCACACAGTACTATTCAAATAGCAAGCACCCTTAGAGCTCCAGCCATCAAATGGATGGAACTAGAAAGAATCATCCTGAGTGAAGTAACCCAAACCCAGAAAGACAGTCATGGTATGTACTCACTCATAAGTGGATTCTAGATATAAAATAAAGAACAATCAAACCACAACCCATAGAACCATGGAGGCTATATATATAGCATGAAGGTCCCTAGGACGACTGTGGCTTATAATAAATTTCGGTTTTACTCAATTATTGAAAAAAAATAGCCAAATTAATGGAAACACACGAACTATGAACCAAAGGCTGAGGGGCCCCCAGCTGGATCAGGCCCTCTGAATAGGTGAGACAGTTGATTGGCTTGATCAGTTTGGGAGGCAACTAGGCAGTGGGACCAAGTCCTGTGCTCATTGCATGAGTTAGCTGTTTGAAACCTGGAGCTTATGCAGGGACACTTGGCTCAGTCTGGGAGGAAGGGACTGGACCTGCCTGGACTGAGTCTACCAGGTTGATCACAGTCCTCGGGGGAGGATTTGCCCTGGAGGAGGTGGGAATGGAGGGTAGGTTGGGGGTAAGGGGAGGGGGGTGGGAGGGGGGAGAATAGGGGAACCCGTGGCTGATATGTAGAACTGAATGGTATTGTAAAATTTAAAAAAAAAAAAAAAAAAGAAAAGCTCCATCTAAAGAAGCCAAGGAACGCTGATGATAGTACTGTGTATGATAAGATCTTAACAACTGTGGTACAGGTGAATAGGAAAAAAGCAGAGTATGACTATTGCATAGCACCAGGCCAACAGAGCAACAACAGAGGAGGAAATGGTAGGGACAAGGGTGGATGAACAAAGCAGTTTGGGCAAAAGTAGGACAAAATCAAGAGAGGTGAAGAAATGCAATCAATTCCCCCATAGATTCTCACGTCCCACAATGCTGAGATACAGAGAACCCCACAAATCAGGAAAGCTTATGTTGTTTGAAAAGGCATATAAAAAGGAAAGTAAGAGAGGAAAGGAGAGCCCAAGAACAGAGCTGCACAAAGCTGGCCTGTTAATCTGACACTACTAAACAGGAGATTAAATGTGAAGGGGAAGGTGCTGGGTGGGAATACATGCCTACACTATACAGTCTCAGCAGCTGCTTGCTGAAGCCTCAGGTCTTTTGGAATGTCTCTCTAGGTTCCCTGGACAGTTGGTTGCAAGGGCAGGTAACAAAACACATAATGGTTGTTTCTTCACAAATCGGCTCCTAGATGCTGGTCACACTTCTGGGTAGCCCCTTCAAGAGTCTAGTTGCAAATGCTGATGCCACTCCTGGGCTGTCCCTCTTGGAGTTGAGCATAGCACCTGAACCTGGATCTGTGTTCCACTAAAGACTCTCTGATGATCTTTGATCAGATTAGCACCTGCTGCAGAGTGAGGGGCTCTGACACAAAGCTTCTTCTTTGTACTCTAGAGAAATTCTCATGGGCGGGCTCAGTGTATAGCAGTGGTCTCAACCTTCCTAATGCTGCAATGCCTTAATACTGTTCCTCATGCTGTGGTGACCCTCAACTGTAAATTATTTCCATTGCTACTTCAAAACTATAGTTTTGCTACCGTTATAAACTGTATCGTAAATATCTGATATGCAGGACATCTGATATGTGACCCCCTGTGAAAGGGTCACTTGACTCCCAGGGTCACAACCCATAGGTTGAGAACCACTTATGTATAGGCTTGGGACACTTGCTCTGAGTTTCCCAAGAGTGTGGTACTCTGGGGGTCTGGGGCCACCAAGCAGTCAACTCAGTGGGAGTCTGTAAAATCATGTCTGTTCTACTCTCATTTCTCTTAGAGCAATAAACCACACTGACACAAACCAACTTGGGGGAGAAAACGTTTTAGTTCACAATTACAGATTACAGTCCTTCATAGCCGGGAAATCAAGGTGGCGGGCACTTTAGACAGTCAATCACGTGCCATGCACAGTCAGGAGCAGAGAGAAATGAATGCACTCATGCCTGGTGTTCAGCTAGTTCATCCTCTTCCTATACAGTCCTGGGCTTCAAAACTGGGAATGCTGCTACTGCCTGCATTCAGGCTGGGTCTTCCTCCATGAAGACAATCAAGGCAACTCTCCACAGACATGTTCACAGACCAATTCAATGGCAGCAGTCCCTCATTGAGATCCATTCCCCAGACCAGGTTGATAATTCGACCTCACCTCACAGCTTCTCGCTGCTGCTCCAGTCCAGTGCTAAGCAAAGAGGGTTTTTCTGACATCTCCCTCTGCCTCTGTCATCTTCCACCTCCCCACTTCCTTTTTCTCTTTAAAATGTCTGCTGCCAGAGGACAGTGTAGTTTTCTGAGACTCTCTGCTTAAAGCGTGGCTCTGTTCCCTCTCCCTGAGATTGGAGGAGCCACACAGTGACAAATCCCTCTGAGACAGAATCTAGATTCTTCTTGTTCTTCTTTTTCAGTGTCCTATTTCATTTTGCTATTAGACTGGAGTCTGAGCTGTCACCCACATCTTCCGATGCTGTTATCCAGATCCCCAGTTCCTTCCCTGGGGATATAGCATGCTGTGTGCATCTGCCATCTTTGATCTTTCCCGACAGTGTCTTTTCAACAGTCACATACCTGACGGCATATGAGAATGTTCAGTCCTATGAGGTGATGGGGAAGACAATTTAAACATAAAGCTCTCACTGCCTCTCACCATTTCCCTAGTTCTAGTGACTAGACACACCAAGGAAGTCCATTACTGAGGCAGCAATTTTGCAATGAATTGACTCTTGAATATAAACATGCTTGAAGTTTTTTCAATAATCTGATGGATTAAAACTCCCTGGAAACACTTACTTCCAGCTCTTTTCTAAGGAAATAGTCTTTGCTTGCAAAAGCATCACCAGTGTCTTTGTGTGTGGAGTTTATTCCTTATACAGCTGCAAAGTCCTAGTACATATCTACTTGCCATTGAAGACATATCCCAAAAAGTAGAAAATAAATGTTAATAGTGGTATATTTTAGTTGTGTAGCTATGGACCATGTTCTTTAAAAAAATACTATCAGTGTGTAAATAGTATGTCTCAAACTTTGAATAGATAGATTCAAGAAACAGTGATATAGAAGGAACAGTGAAATGATAAACAAAATACCAGACCCACATTTCTATTAATTCCATGAACTTGGACAAATGGCTTCCCTTTAGAGTCAGTAGGATAAAGCACAGAAGTACTTCCTAGCTCTTAAGTAAGAAATGAATCAGTGTATCCCAGGAAGTCAGAGCCCTGGAGTGCTTGACTCAAGTATCAGCAATTAATCTCTGATTTGTGAAATTTTAAGAAATTGTCCCTTCTGGATGACCTGCTACAAGCCACATGTGAAGGCTGGCAACGACCAAGAACCTCAGGTTCAGCCCTGTGGCCTCACAGCATGGGCCTGATGCAAACAGGGCTACTAAGCTTTGCCTTAGTGGGATCCCTGCTGGGAAAACCACAGGCATCCTCAAATACCCTGCTTTAATTCTGTTGACAATGTTCCACAGTGTGAGAGGAAAAGTCCCATTCATTGTCCTCATAAATGAGGAACCTTTCCCAGGGAACTGAATCCTCAAGCTAGAAGACAAAACTTGGCATCTTATTTGTGACCACCACACACCCCCTGCCCCCACCTCCTTTGGCAGGAAGTGTAGGAAAAGACTAAAGCAGGAAGTTGCCTGGCAACAAGACCATGAAACTCACTAAGGAACAAAACATCCTCCCTGGGTACCCATAGGCTTTTTTCTTACTTTCTGAGATTATTTAACCCCGCTGCCAATCTCAAGTGTGCATAAATATTTCGTAGCTTTGAAATGGCCACTGTGGCATCACATAGGTGCTATACATGGGTATGAAGTGTATAAATATTCATATCAGTCAAGATGCTGTCATCCTGAAGACAGGGTGGGCTCTCCCAAATTAAAATATAAAGAGATAGGCTGCTGGCCTCCTCTCTTTGTCTTTGGCTTCATGCTGAAATCAATGCTGGGGATAAAGAAGCGGTCCCTGAAATTCATACAAGGTTCAGGTGTAAGAAATTAAAACTAAAGACCGGTTCAACCCTGACAGTTTAATTTACTTCTCTTAAGATCCTTAATACCAAACTTATCAGCTCTCTCTGTTAAGCATTAACTTGTTAAATGAGTCTTAATTATACATAAGCAGATGGAGATTTGAATTAAAATTACCTTACACTTGAGTGGCTTTAGTTCATTATAACATATCTTCCTCTTAATCATTTAGGCAGTCTCATCATCTTTCATATAGAAAGTTATTAAAATATTCCAATTTCCATATTTCTTCAGATACAGCCACTATTAAATGGCAAGCAATGCACATTAGTAAGTGACTTATGCCATTGGAGGGTTGGTGAATTATTCATGTCAGGAACAGTTTTGGTACTTTTCTGTCATCTGTAGCATTTTCTTTTAAATACTTTATATTTACTTGCTCATGGAACCTCACCTTATTTACTAAGTTCCAATTTTAATTCCATTTCATTCCTAGAGGTTTGGGACAGAACCTTACCAACAATCCTCTGCCCTTCTGGCTCAGGAGTGTCCCAAAAGCCAGCATTTCAGAGATAAAAAGCCAAGCACTTCTCTCAGTCACCTTCCAAAAGGCTCTGAGACACACTGGAAAGTGTTGAGAACACACAGCACTTAAAACCAGATGTGGTATTGCCACATTCTGAGACATAATTCAGTAGCAAGTTTATCTTGGCAACTAATATTCCTTAGCCTAATAGATGAACCCAAAATTTGCTCTTCTCCATAGCCATTAAGACCACACACGAAGTTATACCTGTGTACTGTCACACCAACAAGCAACTCCGGCACCTAACAGGTTAACCTGGCCACGCTGTGGCATTTTAGTATTCCTGAAAGTAAGAAATTTACAGCTATTCTCACAGGAACTCCCTTGAGGAAACTCCAAAGCCCTACCCTGCCCTGCCTTCCTTTAGAAGCAACACCCCCTTGGGCTGTTATTTTACCCGAGTAGTCAATCAGTATCCAATAATGTTCTGTTCCACGGGCGTCACTGAATTCACAGGCAGCAGGGACAGTGGCAGTGGAATCAAACTAGACAGCTGACAAGACAGGAAGGTCCTGCGTCTGGGCTGAGTCATCAGGATGAGAGTTCAGTCTTGTCAAGCACTGGCATATTTTATTTATAAAACACCATTGAGTTCTGTCCTTTATGTTTGACAAAACTCAATATTCAGTAGGACTCTTTCTGAACTGCTTAGCCCGAGTGAGTGACGACAGATGATTACTCCAACGCACTCACAGTTTGAAAAGTAGGAGAAACAGGGCATGTGTCGCAGAGCAAGTTGTGAGTCTCGAACAGGATCCCATTAGCACTGCAGGGGAGAGCAGGGATTCTGAGAGGATCTCTCAGGACAAGGATGCTTTTCTCCAGCTGGCTAGCAAGCAAGACATGGCTAATCTTAATTAAAGCATATGCACAGTATGACATCACACCCAGCTAATTTGTGTTTCCATAAGTGCATAGCTAAAAGAGAAATAACATTCAGACCTTGAAAATACATGGTAATTTAAGATGGAAACACTAGTACCATTTTTTTTCTTGGACAGAGAACTGTCATCCAGTCATGTGTGTATGTGCATGCTTATGTGCGTGTATGTTTGTGTGTGCGAGTGCGAGTGTGTGTGTGTGTGTGTGTGTGTGTGTGTGTGTGTGTGTGCATTTGCTGATTTCCATGGAAGGAAAGAGTCCTTTTATTTTCCATTTACATTTGTATATTCTACCTACTGTCTCACACAACTAAGTTACTTGTGAAATAAATACATAAATATAATGTTCTCTCAAGAGCAGTTTAAATTTAAATAATCTTACGAGGTTTGGGAAATCTAGAAATCATGCTGGAAGGCTGGTAGATTTTAATGTGGTCACTTTCCCAGGGTACACCATTTGGGTATCCTCTAGCCAGCTCATGCTCCTGACTCTCACTAATTAAGTTTTCTGCTTGCTGTCATTTAAAGCTTCAGTCAGGTGTAATTAAAACTGAGCCAGTGACAGCCATGGCATTTGTCAGAATCATCCAGCGGTTCAAATACCAGTTCTGACAGAAATGTCAAACTGATAGCACTCCCATCTTCCCAGTGTGTGCTAGGGGAAACACGAGGACTTTTATTATAAATGCTTGCCTGATAACCTTTCTGAATCCCACAACACCAAATGCCTCACACAAAATTTTATTATCCTGGAAAATAAGTCAGCTCAGAGCTGTTCCTGTGCCGTGTGGTAAAGCTCAGCCTAACTCAATGCTCTTCTCTTCTGGTAGGTCTTTCAGGTAATTTTGAAGTAAACAGGGAAAAAATAAGTCACATAGAAAGAAATATTGTAGTTAAAAAGACACATTGAAGGAAATTTTTCTCCTGAAAATTTGAAAGTGTTTCCAATAGATTCCCAGATTTATTGTTAGGTGTATGTTTTGCCTTCTGCTTTAGGAACAAGAGGTGGCAAAAAAATAAATAAATAAACTAGAAAAAGAACATTCAGCAAAGGGGTGAAGCTACAGATCCTCATGAAAAGAGGAAAACTTGAGTTTTGGAATCTCCAACTAGCACTGTAACACCATAGCACACAGCCCCTGGTGAGCTAAAATGTTTCTCAGCCTCTGATGATGGCTTCAAGTGTGAAGGAATGAATACTTCATATGTCCAAGAATAGAGTGTCTAACTTATCACATGAAAGCTGTCATGGGATATTAGAATGGGAAGATCATTTATTATTTATTTTAAAGAAAAGTGAGCAATGGGTGTTTGTGCCCTTTTCTTTGTAGCTGAGTACATGGTGGACTTTAAATGAAAATACAGTGCTTTCATTGATCAGGATGTTAGAATGGCAGGATAATTTATTATTCATCTTCAGGAAAAGTGAGAAATGAGTAAAAAAGTATTTGTTCCCTTTATTTCTTTGTATCTGAGTACATGGTGGAAATTAAATAAAAACAAAGTGCTTTCATCAGTCTTTGGCACAGAGAAAAGGTAACACGTCCACATGCCAACAAAGCAGCTGTGAAGTCAACGATCAGATTCAAACACACTTGAGGGGTTGAATCAGAAAGATGTGATGCTCTACCCAGAAAGTGTCACAGCTGCACATTTCTATCCACTTCATAGCGTCGTTTCTAATTAAATCTTGAAAGAAAGGGCTGTGTTCGGTAGAGACTTTGAAATGCTTACCTCTCCACGTTCATGTAAAACTCGTTTCTGAGAAGTGGGGAGAGGAGAGCATAGAAAGCCTCAGGGACACAGAACTATGACCCAGAGAAATAAAATAGACTTTTGTGTTGAACAGTGAGGAAGAAAAAATGAGTATGGAAAACAGGCATTGTTTTAGAACATGACTCAGTCAGTCTTCAGCAAGTAGACAATGAGATCGTAAGTCATACAGGGAAAGAGACAAGAGATGAGTAGGGCTCTCTGTGTAAGATGCAAACAGAATGCATGCAGCATATACACTCTTAGAGAAGCAGAGGCTGCTGTCCACAGAGGACGGCATGACTTCTCAGTGCCAGCATTCAAGTCGTTTCTGGAGTTTGTATTTCTACGCCTTAAATTACCCAGTCAACCCAGAACTGAGCAAGGTCTGTCCCACAGGCTGACAGGAAAGACAACAGAGAGTGACATCCAGCTTTGCTCAAAAAAAAGAGGAACACTTTTTCAGGAGATGAAAATGTGAGCTCAAGATCTCTGCCCAACAGATCAGGCCTAGAAATGTGTGAGGAGAGCAGGATTTCTTCAAATGGAGGACGCTGAGTGGAGCACAGAACTAGCGTTGGGGAGTGACAGATTCCGTGAGTGCTGAAGTGTTGCTCTAAGCGTTTAGTTAGTGAATGGAGTCGCTTCGTGATGGCTTTATAACTTACTAGTCTTTCATTGAACAGCTCCACAACTAGAATTATTGGGCATTAGTGTCTCTCAATTTTTTTTCCAAGAAAGATTAGTTCTTTAAAATAACATGTTTATTTTTCTTTCTTTCATTTGTTATTTGTTTGTTTGGTTGGTTGGCTGGTCGGTTGGTTTTTGCTTGGGATTTTTTTTTTTTTTTTTTTTTTGGGTTTTGTTTTTGTTTTGATCAAGTTTGAGAACAAGATTTCAATTCCTTTTCAAACTTCATTCCTGGGCACTAAGATAACCAAACAATACAAGATTCTTCACAATTAATCTTCCAGAAAAGCCTTAGGTGTGCTAATTTCTCAAAGATGGAGGGTTTTTTTTTTTAAAAGAAATTTTCTATTCACTTTACGTACCAACCACAGATTCCCTCCTCATACCCCCCCAGCCCACCCACTATCCCCTCCTTCGAAAAGGTATGCCCTCCCATGGGGAGTCAGCAAAGCCCAAAGCCCAGGCACACATTCGGGTGAGGCAGGTCCAAGCCCCTCCCCCTGCATCAAGGCTGCACAAGGTGTCCCACCATAGGCAATGGGCTCCAAAAAGCCAGTTCATGCACCAGGGATAGATCCTACTCCCACTGCCAGGGGCCCCTCAAACAGACCAAGCTATACAACCGTCTCGCCCATGCAGAGGGTCCAGTCCAGTCCCATGCAGGTTCCACAGCTGTCAGTCCAAAGTTCATGAGTTCCCACTGGCTTGGCTCTGTTGACTCTGTAAGTTTCCCCCAATTATGGTCTTGATACCCCTTCCTCATAGAATCCCTCTTCCCTCATGACTGGCCTGGTGTTTGGCCATCATGGCTCTCTGCATCTGTTTCCTAAATGAGATCTCCTGAGTAAACTGGGTGGGGGTGGGGCAATGGAGGATGGGGAATGAGGGATGGGAGCATGGGGGGGGGGGTTGGTCAAGCTGGAATAAAGGTGGAGTGGGAGAGCAATGAGGGAGATAACTTGATAGAGGGAGACATCATGAGGACAGGGAGAAACCCGGTGCGAGGGAGGTTCCCAGGAATCCACAGGATGACCCCAGCTTAGACTACTGTCCGTGGGGGAGGGGATGCCTGAGCTGGCCTACCCTCGTGATCAAATTGGTGAATGCCCTAACTGTCATCATAGAGCCTTCATCGAGTAACTGATGGAAAAATTTGGGTTTTATTTAACAGTGTTACCTGAATATATTTGATTGTGGACCCTTGTTTGCTTTAGACATGTGAAAGGTTCACACATGTTCACCGAAAAATGCTGGTCAGTACTGGCCAAGCTATGAAAGAGTAAGCCTCTGGGTGCCTTTGAGGATGCTCTGAGAGCTTTAAACTTGCCCCTCAAGAGGCATCATATCACATACAAAGTACACACAGTTTGATATAATAGAGAATGAGAGAACCTGAAATTTAAAGGGCTTTTATGATATTTGGAGGATATTTAGCATAAATATAGCCCATCTATTCTACTGATGAGCACATGAGTTGTTTCTTAGTTTCATTAAAAATGATGCTGTTGCTGGGCGGTGGTGGCACATGCCTTTAATCTCAGCACTCAGGAGGCAGAGCCAGGGGGATCTCTGTGAGTTCGAGGCCAGGCTGGTCTATAGAGCGAGATCCATGACAGGCACCAAAACTACACAGAGAAATCCTGTCTCCAAAAAACAAAACAAACAAAAAAATAATGCTGTTATGGACATACTTATACACAAAGATATACATATCTGTTAGAAGAAAATCACTGCATCATAGCGTTCAACTTTAATGAAGTGTACCAAATACTTTGGGGCCTGAACCAATGTATATTCTCGTGATCTGTGTAAATATTTCATTATTCTGTCCTTACAAACATCATGAGTACATTTCACACCCTAAAGCAGATGTAACTCATATACTATACAACTGGCTCATGTGAAGCATATAATTCAAGGGCCTACAGCATAGACAAAGAGTTTGTAGCGGTCACAGTTAGGGGTGTTTTCACCTCTACAGAAGGATCATTCCAATTCTCCCTTATCCTCTCAGCTCCAGGCAGAAGCTAGTGTGCTTTCTCTATTGGATCTGCATGTTCTGTACATTTCATGTAAGAGGGATTGTATGCTGTGTGGTCTTTGGGGTTGGTTTCTTTCACTGAGCAGAAATTCACTCCAGAGTCATCCACTGTAGCCTGTGTCCACCAGTCATAGTTGTTACATTAGATGGTCATACCATATTTTATTCATCTGTTGACCGCTGGATGGGCTTGGGTGGTGTTCAGTCTGGGGCTACTAAGAACAGCACTGTTATGAGAATAGTGTTCAAGTTTTATGTGGATGATGTTTTTCTCCCCTTGAGTATACACACAGGAATAGATTAGATGGTCACCCAGTCCCAGTCCTTTAAGGGGTTGCTGCTGCTCATTCCTATAGCAGTTTCATCATTTTAAATTCCCACAAGCATAGTAGGAAGGTTACAATTCCTTCCTTCACATTTAGCTTTTGCTCTGTCCTTGGATACAAGGGGGCATGACATGGCTTCTCATTAAAGTTTTGCTTTGCATTTCTACAACTGTAAGGGATGCTAAGTGACTTTTCATGTTCATATTGGTTATGTGTGTGGTATGATATGTTGGTTCCTGTATGTGTGTATGTCATGTGGTTACATGTGTGGTGTATGTGTGTATGTGGTAAGTGGTGTGTGTGTGCATGTGTAAGTGGTGTTTGGTAAGTCATGCATGTGTGTGTGGTATGATATGTTGGTTCCTGTATGTGTGTGTGTCGAATGGGTACATGTGTGGTGTATGTGTGTATGTGGTGTGTGTACATGTGTAAGTGGTGTTTTGTATGTCATGCATGTGTATGTGTGGTGTATGTGCATATGTGAGGTGTGTGTTGTATATTATGATCCTTTGACAACTTTTAAATTACATGAAATTTACTACTAGGTTGTAAGATTATCACAAATATTTTAGATATATTGTCTTACCAGATATATGACTGTATGACTTGCAAAATAATTTTTTATTCCCACTACTTCTGATTTTTGATGGTACCCTCTGACACACAAAATTACTTAAATTTTATTTTATGCTTATTTTTCTTCCTGTTATTTGTACCTTTCATGTCATATCTAATAAACCATCTTTGAATCCATAACCATGCAAATTTATGCTTTTTTCTCTAAGCTTAATTCTTTGAAATGTTTGAGACTTACTTCATGGTCCAGAATTCAATCTGGCCTGCAGATTTTCCTCTGTGCATCTGCAGACAAATGTTGGGTTAAAATCTTCTATGTATGTGAATTAAGTCACATTTGTTAAACATTGACTCAAAATTAATATGTAGTATTAGTAACCATTTTGGTTTTTTTCTGTAAGTTATTTTTTAAAATTTGTTTAAAATTACCCTCTATGTTATCTTGTTTACTATTTGTACTTTTGTTTCTGCCCATTTTTGTTTCATAAATTTTAAAGTTAAGTTTGGGTGGAAAGACACTTTCACAACAGTCTTTTGAGGGGTGGGTATTTTTCCTTTCCTTAAACTTCATCCTGGTCTGGTATTATTGAACTGCAGCCTTCATGGATGAGAGTGTATGCACAATCAAGACGGACCTTTTCCCAGCCTTTTCCTCTCGTTTGTCGGTATATTACACCAATCAGCATTCAGACCGTGTTTTTGTTTTTGTTCAATCCACACTCTCTTATCCAGATTATATTTAAGTCTTATTCTTAAATGTGCTTGGTAAGATGTCTGAAATTAAAATAAGAAATACAATGGAAGGTTTAAGTGTGTTGCACACACAGGCTACAACACAATGGTGAGAAATTTAACCACCCCTTTATCAATAAAGAGTTTAGAGAAAAAAATTAAGGAACATCAGTTCATCATGCTGTAGACATGCAGATCTATAAAACACGTCATTGAACAGCTTCAAAATACACATTTTTTCACTAATACACAGAACTTTCTCCAAAATGGATCATATATTATGCTACTAAACAAGTCATAAAAATGTTTTAAAATTAAACTCATACCCTATATCTTTTTTATCACAATGAATAAAGTTAAAAATCAATTTCAAGAAACTCTAAGAAATTATACAGACATCAAATAACATGGGCTTTTAAAAGATTTATTTTTATTTTTTATTTATGTGTTGGGTGCCAAAAGAGGGTGTCACCATAGTATTCTGCCTAAACAGCCCACAGCAATGAGACAAAGCCACCATGGAATGAAAACATGGTTCAAAATAAATCTCACCTTCTTTCAATAGATTACACAAGATATTTTGTCAAAGCATATGTATCATAAAGTTCACAAAAGAACAAATTGGGCCGGGCGGTGGTGGCACACGCCTTTAATCCCAGCACTTGGGAGGCAGAGCCAGGCAGATCTCTGTGAGTTCAAGGCCAGCCTGGACTACCAAGTGAGTTCCAGGAAAGGTGCAAAGCTACACAGAGAAACCCTGTCTCAAAAAACCAAAAGAAAAAAAAAAAAGAACAAATTGGCTTCACTTTAGGAACACAGGGATGACTCATCACATGCAACTCAATAACATAACAAAATGAATGAAGGATAGAAATTCTATGGTCATTTGAATAGACACCTGTAAAAATTCAACATACCTTCAATATAGAAGCTCAGAGCAAATGACGTATAGAAGGATTACACATTACACATCTGCATAGGACAAACCTACAACCAATATCTCATGGAAAGAGGAAGAAAAGCTGAAAACATTTCCTCAAAGACCAAGAAGACAACACTATCTCTGTTTTCTCTTGTTAGTGCTTGTAATCCAACAACAGTGATTAGACTAAAGAATTGAAAGGAATACAAGTAGGAAAGAGAGAAGACAAACCCCCTGTCTGCAGATGATGTGATGCTACATAGAAAACTGTAAACTCTTTGTAAAAATACCTTTTGTTATGATTAATGAATTCAATAAAGCAGCAGGGTAAAAATCAACATAGAGAAATTGGTATCTTTCCTGTGTACTTTTAAAGGATTTTCTGAGAAAAAAATTACAATGTCACTCACAGTAGACACACACACAGAGAAAGAGAGAAACTAGGAATCTACTTAACTAAAGAGAAAGACCTCTATGATGAAAATTTTTATGAAAAATTTGAAGAGGGCATTTAAAAATATAAAACAATCTCTTACATTCATGGATTAGAAAACTTATTAACATTAATGTTTCATACAAAGTGATTCACAGATTCAGTGCAATCCCAATTCAGTGCAACACCAATGACATGCTTCACAGAAACAGAACAGGCAACCTAAAATCTTGAACAAAAGAAGGCATGGAGGCATTACAATGTCTGATTTTAAGATGTAAAGTAGAACCACAATATTCTAAATAGCATGGTATTGGTATAAAAGTAGACACACAGACTTATGAAACAGATAAGAGAATTTAGAAATATATATATATATATACAGTCAACTGAGTCATAGCAAAGACTCCAGGATCATCATCCTGGAACTCAGTGGTTCTCAACCTTCCTAATGCTGTGATCCTTTAATACAGTTTCTCACATTGTGGTGACACCCCCAACCATAAAATTATTTTCATTGCTACTACATAACTGTAATTTTGCTACTGTTATGGCTCATAATTAAATAATTTTGGAGGTGGAGGATTGCCAAAGGGGTCATGACCCTAGGTTGAGAACCATTGGTTTAGAGGAAAGTCTCTTCAATGCTTGATGTCAGGCAAACTGGATGTCCACATGCAGGAGACTGGAACTTGCCTCCTACCTCTCCTCCATCTCTCTCATCCTGTACGAAAATCAATTAAAAGTGGAGTAAGTTCTTTACTATAAGATCTGAGTCTCTGAAACCAATAGAAGAAAGAAAGCTTGTAGAGCTTGGTACAGGCTATTATAGTTTCCTAGGTAGGACTCTACAAGTCCTGGAGACACGTCAGGATTGATAAAATGGTATTAGAGCCAAGTTCAAAAGCTCTCGACCAGCCAAGGAAGTTCAGAGTAAGGAGAGCCTGCAGAACTGGAGAGCACATTTCCCAGCTTTTCTCCTGATAGAAGACCAATACCCAGAATATCAAAATAACTCGAAAGTGTTGGGGATTAGTGGTCGAAGATGTGTTACATTTATTTATGCTGTGGAACATTTGTTTAGTGACACAAAGATGTGTTGCATTCTTTAATGTTGCACAACTCTATGTAGCTGTTTTATTTTGCCTGTCTAAGACACCTGATTGGTCTAACAAAGAGCTGAATGTCCAATAGGAAGGCAGGAGACAGGATAGGCAGGGCTGGCAGGCAGAGAAAATAAATAGGAAGGAAAAAAGAGGGATGGAGGAGCAAGAGAGATCAATGAATGAGAAAAGGGGCCAACCACCCAGCCAGCCACAGAGTAAGATGAAAATAAGATTACAGAAGTAAGAAAAGTAAAAAGCTCATAGGCAAAGGTAGACAGGATAATTTAAGGAAAGCTAGCTAGAAATAAGACAAGCTAAGACCGGGCATTTATAAGAATAAGCCTCTGTGTATTTATGTGGGAGCCAATGAGTAAAGAGTAAAACAAACAAACAAAACAGGGCTGGAGAGATGGCTCAGTGGTTAAGAGCACTGGCTGTTCTTCCAGAGGACCTGGGTTCAATTCCCAGCACCCACATGGCAGTTTACAACTACCTGTAACTCTACCTCCCTGGGGATCCAACATCAACAGACATACATGCAAGCAAAATATTAATGCACATAAAATAAATAAATCATTAAAAAAAAACTATACAAAACACAAAAGAAATTCAGCATGAGAAAAAGCCTAAGTGATCCAATTTTAAAAGAACAAATCATCCGAGGAAGACCTTTCTGAGAAGAGAAAATACAAACACTCTTAGCCATCAGGGAAACGCAAGTGCAACCACAATCAGGTACATCTCATCCCAGTCAGAGATGCTGGCAAGTATGTACACTGTTGAGACTGTAAATTAGCATGGCCACTGTGGAGGACAGAAAGGAGATTTCAATCAAAAGAACTCACTGAAAACAGCACCACCAAATCATCTAACTCCCTGACTCCTCTGTGGATGGACCCTAGGAAATGAAGTCAGCATAGAGAAGCCCCACCTGTGTACCTGTGTTTACTGCTGCACTATGCGCCATACCTGAGACACGTAATTAGCCGGTGTCCAACAGATGAGTGCACAGCATGAAGACACACACAGATGGAGTAATATTGTCAAAACTAAAAAAGAAATTCTGTCACTGGAAGCAAAGTGAATGCAACCGGGGAATAGTATATTAACTGAAATAATGCAGCTGCAGAGAGACAAGCATTGCCTGCTCTTCTGCACAATCTGAACCAAAAAGTAGGTACGGGAAAGTGTGCTGAGATGGGGGGCAAGAGTGTATGAACACGCTGCACTGCATTCACTAGCATGTATAGTAGTGTAGACAGACAAAGTAAAATTAAGTTATACAATGTGTAAGTGTACTGAAACACAACCCATTTATATATATAAATTGTATGTTTTCATGTGACTGCTAAAAAAGATTACATCAAGAAATTATTTAATCTCCAAAAACGATGTGTCAAAACTTAATTTTAGACTTTTAAATTTCTTACAAATGTTCCAAAGAGATTTACAAATTATTTTCCAAAAGTATATATAGTGATATAGTTCTGCAAACACAAACACTAAAGGGAGGTGGCCCATTTGCCAGTAGGCTTATATCAGAGAACAGGAGTCAAAGAAAAACTTACTGCAAAGCTGGTCTTGTTTATATGCAGGTTCTGTTTTGTACATACACACGCGCGCGCGCGCGCGCACACACACACACACACACAAATGGCAGTTAATTTACATTAGCTGTGTACATTTAGATACTGGGAGCCTTCATATTCAAATATTTGTCCCTACCAAAAGACCTGGGTTGCTCTTAATCTTGGTCAAAAAAGTTTCTTTTTTGCCATAGGCAACAGTAAATGCAGAGACTCATAATTTATCAGAGAAAATATGAGAGTGTGAGCCAGGCATGGTGGTGTAAGCCTTAAATCACAACACTCAGAAGTAGAAGCCAGAGAATCTCTGTAAGTTGGAGGCCAGCCTAGTCTACATGGTGAACACCAGGCTAGCCAGGGCTACAAAGTGAGACACTATCTTAAACCAAAACTAACAAAAGTTATGAATGTTAGTGCTCAGTCCTGATATCTTTATCAACTCGCCCACACCCTAACCCAGTAAGGTCTCAGGGAACATCGCAAAAGGGGAGACAGAAAGATTGCAAGAATTTGAGGTTGGACGGAAGTGCTGTCTTGTGATTGACGTGGCTATTGCACTCAGACTCACAGCAGCCATGATTACCACCACAAGACAAAGCCAGCATGGATGGGACTTAGCTGCTTACCTCTTACTGCAGGAGGTATCGGCAGTCACTCACTGGGAGGGAGAACCACTCTTGGAGGATGTGACCATTAACAAGTTTTCCATGCTTCAGTGGATGACCCCACACAATGTACATATGGACAGCACTCATTGGACTTAGTGAGTTAAAAAAAAAATAAAGATACGAATTTAAAAGAGGGATATGTTGAGGGGATGTCCTGGGGGGAGTTGGAGGTGTAAATGGTGTGATATGATCACATTTTTGTCTTGTACATGTATAAAATTTCAAAAACTTTAAAATATATGATTATATTGTTCCTATCTCCTTTTTGAGAAGCGAGACACAAACCACAAACGCACTTGGTCTGAATCTGCAGACGGTAAGAGTGGGAGTTAGAAGCTTCTGTCTGCTTACCAACTCACCGCAGACCCCAGAAGCACCTACTCCATGGTTCACACATTTCAAGTGTGTGAATGACCTCTGTAGGCCCAGGAGCTTGTGACCCATGTGCTCGGCCCTCAAGTCAATGAGCATTGACTCTAGTCTCAGAAAGCTTCTGGCAAAGCCTACATTTTCTTTTTTCCTCTCATGTTGAAATTACACCTGGGTCTCTGACAGATTCCAAACTCATCCCCTGCTCTCTGAATTCACTCAATTTTTTCCAGATACCTTCCAGTTGACCTCCCACTATACTCTTTGAACGAACCATGCTCCCAGAAGAATGGCGGAGAAGGGGTCAGGGAATGGCGGAGGAGGGGTCAGGCCTGCTGCTGCAGCCTCTCAGCTCACAAAGCTGTAGGGTTCCCATTTCGGCACCAGACTCCTTGTTTGTTTGTGTTTTGGTCATGGGGGTGGGCTCCCATTTTAATTTTTAGCTGTATTAGAAAGGTCGATGGGTTACGTAGTGCTGAAAGCTATATCTGGAAAGATTGCGTTCCTTTGTGAAAATGTCTCAGAGATCATGATTAGCAATTGTGGCAGGGCTGGGTTAAAATTAACATATTGCAACAGCTTGTGTCAGCCTGGGTCTCAAGCTTGCCACAAGGAAGGGGAGGCAGAAAGGTCACACTCATCTGCTGACAGTACGAGTTGCAGAATCCCCAAAGATGATTTCTCTTTAATAAGTCACTGCTTCCCCTAGCTCCAGTCAACACCTCTACCCTCACATAGGACTTTCAAACAGCTGCTCACCAGCAAGCATTCACAGCATCTGTCCCATCTATTTCTGTGAACTTGGTTTCTGAGTCCTGACCCGATCACATATCAATTCTTTTTTCCTGCTTAGTTCCTATTACAGAATTATGAATTTACATCATTAAGAAGCTGCTAACCTAAAGCTCGGTGATGATTGCAATTAATGCAAGGTTACCTTTGCGCTGCATCTTATGTGAGCCGCGCCTCGGACATGATCTGCTAGTCACGAAACTTTAGCGTCTCACCTCTACACAAATACAATGAAGAAGGTTCTTTCTCCTTTCAGCCTCTGCCTTGCAAGCTGTGGTCCTGGACTTCACATCTAGACCAGAGCACACGACCAGGATGACAAGGTGAAGTAGGTACTGGTTACAAAAGAAAATGCATGCTCAGTGGAGTTTGCACCAGCTGAGAGGACTGGCTGACTTGGCCACTCATGCAGCAGGGTGCCGGAAGGACCGGCTATTTTCTGATGCTTGTCTGTTGTTGTTGGCTTTATTGGTCCCAAGGCTGCTGAATAAAAGTTATCCTCACTTTACTACTAACCTTGCTTGTACTAATTCACTTTTCCAGGTGGGTGTTCAGAGTCTGACAGCCCAGCGGTATCTTCAGAAGACAAAGAACTTTGACCACTTGGCTGAAGACTCAGCATCAGTCTCCACTTTTCCACTCAACCCCACATCACCACCTCAGAGCAAGTCAGTATCTACCTCAGCCCCCAGTCAGCCAACCCTGAAAAAAACGAAGCAACCCGAAGAAATTCTGAACTATGTCAGTCTTGGGTTAATTCAGGGTTCTGTGTCAACACAAAGAGTATTTGCATAGGCCACCCAAAGAAAACCACTTGATTTTACAAGGGGCTATCCTTATCGCCAGGGTCCTACCCATTTTATAGACCCTTTGTCTCACACCACCACCAACCCTCATGTTATAGACAGGTCTCTAATCAGCCCTTCTGTCTACCTCTTCCCTCCTTTCTCTCTCCTTCAAAGCATGCTGTCTTTCAATTAACATATTGATGACCCATTGTCACCCATCACCATGCTAATCCTGAGCTGGTGTGAAATTACTTTATAATAAACACTATGGAGTTCTGACTTTCAATTAATTTTTCACATGCTATGCTAAATCAGATTAGCACTCCCCCATCACCACCCTTTGACCACAGACGCAATTCCTCCCTTATAATGAAATGGGGGATTAATTTATATGAAGCATATCTGCACACATTAGCAAATAAATGTACAGATACACTTTGTGGCATATTTGCATTGTGTGCTGCGTCAGGTTGAATACAGCCGCTCAGAGACGATTAATTTTTTTTTTGTGTTTGCCGGGGTGGGGAACGATATCCCTAGTTGTAATTGTTTCTCTGTTAAATTCGAAGGAAATGCCTTCACAAAGAACAAGCAAAGAAATACTCACAGATGTCACTTCGCTGGAGGGACTTCAGCCAATCATGTGATCTCACTTTAGGGGATATGGAAGATCATATGGAAGGGAATGTAAACACTCTAAGATGGAAACAGCTCAACCACTAGTCCTTGCTCTCCCTGGCTGTGCAGTCAGATTCACACGGAGGAAACAGAGGAGGGAAAGACTTTAAACAACCTGAAGGAATCTGATGCCAATTTTAAGCCAATGGACTGGGGCCTCTTAAAAGCTGATCTAGGTCCTGCATGAAATCATGTTCCTGGTGAAATAATTATTTTCATCTTTGAAATTCACTATCACCGTGGAATGATGGGAGATGAATGTGAGCACATCCTAAATGAACACATTTGTGTGGAAAAAAAAAATATGAATCATGCTCCCCAGAAGCTAGGCTGCATTTTTTCTTCTATCCATCCTCCATGTATTTCATTCGGCTTCTTTCATTCCTACAAAATATTGATGGAGAATTTTCCCCAACACATATTTTCTTTTGACACCAAATGAGAAATACTGTCAAAAGAACTAAAGGTATGGCACATATAAAAGATAAATGTGTACTTCTCAAGTTTTTCTAAACCAGTATTTCAATAACAATAGCAGAAATAAAATCTTGACGGCTATTGCGATAATGAAAACATTTTGCCGTTGAGTTATTGTAAGGCAGAATAAGCAAATTATGCTTTGTGTACACCAGAAATTTAGCTTAATTTTATTATTTATGTGTGTGGTATGATACATATGTGTACATAGGTTTACATATGTGCACACATGTATACTTGCTGCGGAATAATCCTTCTGTACACTGGGAAGATTGTTACTCAGATTGGATTTGTTTAATAAAAAAAGCTGAACAGCCAATAGCTAGGCAGGATTTGGGGGGCAGAGAGGATTCTGGGGAAAAAAGGGCAGAGAAGCCAGCCAGATTTGGAACGAGTTGGATGAACAAAATGGGATAGAGGTAAAAACCACGTGGTAAAACATAGATTGATAAAACTATGGGTTAAGTTATAAAAACTACTTAGGAATAAGCCTAAGCTATCAGTCAAGGTTTCATTATTAGTAAGTCTCCATGTGGTTATTTGGAAGCTGGAAGGTGAGACAGAAAAGTCTGCCTGTATATACTGATATACACATACCCGTGTGTGTGAATTTAAAAGACAGAGGTCAGCATCTATGTACCATACATTTTACTAAACAGGGTCTCTCACTGAAACTGAAGCTTGCTGATTTGGCTAGACTGGCAGCCAGGGAACTCTGTGGTCCACCCTCTTTCCATGCTCTTCTCCTTCCTCTTCAGCACCAGGGTTACAGGTTGGTGTGCTGCCCTGCCCCGGACTTTTACATGGCTGCTAGAAATCCAAATTCCTGTCATTCTTGAGCAGCAAGTGTTTTACCCACTGAGTCATCTTCCCACTCTGCTGCACATTTACTGATTGGTTCACTCAACAGGTAGTTAATGCCTTTTGTGCTAACCGCTGCTCTAACTACAACTAATAAAAGTTCCTTCCCTACCCTCAGAGGCCTCAACTTACGTGCGTGAATATATCCCCCTTGCTTGTGATCATTTACTTAGCTCTGATGACACCTTCACCATGAGTCCCCACATTTAATACATTAATAGGGTATTAGCATACATATTTTAAAGATAAACGTCTAAAGCTGAGAAGCTAAGCGATTTGTTCAAGACCCCAAAACACATAGGCACCATTAGAACTCAAACTATGACCGAAGGACTAAGGATGCTGGGCCATTTTTCACTTTGTTCCACTTCGTCTGTTCTTGCTCATCTCAAAAGCATTCAGCCGAGTTGTGCTGGCTAGTGTGATGTCATCTTGACATAATCTGGAGTCATCTGAGAGGAGGGAGCCTCAATTAAGAAAATGCCTCCATAAATTCTGGCTATGGGGAATTTTTCTTAATTAGTGATTAATGGGGGAGGGCCTAGTCCATTGTGGGTGGGGCCACCCCTGGGTTCAATAAGAAAGCAGACTCAGAAAGCCATGGGGAGCTAACCAGTTAGCAGTACCCCTCCATGATGTCTCTGTCAGCCCCCACCTCCAGGTTCTTGCATTGTTTCAGTTCCTGTACTGACTTCCTTCAGTGATAAACAGTGATATGGAAGTGTTGACCAAATAAACTCTTTTCTCTCCAAATTCTCTCCTGGGTCATGTTGTTTTATCACATCATCTTAGCACCTAAGACAATAGTCTTCAGTTTGTCCAAATCTTAATTTTACAAGTGGTGGATAAAAGGGAGAGGGGGAGAAAGTATGATCTTTGTCCTATCTTCTAATGATTTGAGAGGACATTAGAAATAATTTTTTCCTTGAAATTTCTTTGATGCAGGTAGGTTTATAGGCCATAAACATTGAGTGTGTGCCATATGGCATGTGGAAGCAGGAGTATTTGCTGTTATGTGTCTCCATTTGAACAGCACATTCGACTTCTAGGACATTGTTTTATTAAGTGAGTTAAGTTCACCAAAGCTTTTACAGAGGATGTTCAGCGATGCCACCTTTGATGTATCTACCCCTCCTCCATTTCCTTTCAGAATAGAGCAGGACTCCCAGTGACTGATATCAATTTAACTTGGCATAACAAGATTCACTAAGACTAGTTACAAACCCTCATATCAAGGCTGGACGAGGCAACCCAGTAGGAGAAAAAGGGTCTCAAGAGCAGGCATAAGAGTCAGAGATACTCCTACTCCCGTTGTTAAGAGTCCAACAAAAACCCCAGGCTAAAGAACCACAGCACAAATGCGGAGGGCCTGGCGCAGACCCATGCAGGCTCTGTGGTTGACGCTTCAGTCTCCGTGAGCCCCTGTGAGTCCTCCCTAGTTGTGGGCTGTGTTCTCCTGGGGTCCTCAACCCCTCTGCTTCTTATAATCCTTCCCGGTTCTCTTTGGAGTTCCTTGAGCTTTGCATAATGTTTGGCTGTCTCTGTATCGCCACCAGCTGCTGCAAGAAGCCGTTCTGATAATGATTGGATTTGACACTGATCCTGAGTATAGCAGAATATCGTTAGAAATCATTTCATTGGTTTGTTTTTTTGTTTTGGTTTGGTTTGGTTTGTTTTTTGTTTGGGGTTTTTGTTTTGTTTTTGTTTTTGTGGCCATCCTGTTTGGTTCTACCCTATATCTCTGAGCCATCCAGCTTCTGGATCTTGGCCATCTAGGCAGTGTCTGGCATGGGCTCCCTCTTGTGGTGTGGCCTTCCATTGCTAGTTCTTTAAAGAAGCAATCCTTTTTAAGACAGGGGCTCTGTATCCTTAACTGACCTGGAACTCCTTATGTAAGCCAGGCCATCCTTGAACTCAGAAAGCTCTGTCTGCCTCTGCGTTCTAGAATTAAAGGAGTAAAGCACTCCACCCAACCAAATCAGTATGTTTAAATAAGATGAAAGAACTATGTACTGATGCTCAACCAGATCTAACCTACATATTTGTCATAGTTATGAACCAATAAAAACAATATAGTGTGGGCCTTGTGTGGAACTTCCAGACAACCTGGTAATGATACCAGTCTCTCAGAGGAAGAGGTCCCTCAATGATTTCTGTCCCAGCACATACAGTGGATGCTCAGAGTACACAGTAGCCACCAAGAAAATGGCAAAATTAATCCTCCTCTTGTAGCTGATAAAATTAACTACATTACAAGGCACGAATAATAATATCCTCATCAAATAGGACCAGAGGGCAACCGATAAGTGAAAATGTAACTGCTTTCCAAAGAGACTTATAGTCAGTGTGTCAATAACGGATGTCTGTTAATATTTCTGTGCATTTTGTTTTGTTGAAAATAATCACATAACTCCACATTCTATTTAAAATCTGTCTATCTGCATATTGAAAACTGTAAGGGACATCTTATAACCAGGGAAAAAACCTTCTAAATAGAATTGCATTGAGTTTAAACAATGAAAAAACACAACATCTTCTGTTTAGAAACAAGAAAAAGAAACATTTGCTTGGCATAAGGAAAGATGAAACTATATGAACTGACATTAGCTTCACTATTGATGCCAGGAATGAACAGTATTGTGACTTAGTAAATTTAACTAGTATTGAGTTTCCTGAGGTTTTATGTCTGTATTTCTGAAGTATCTTTCTAAAATGTACTATGTAGAAACATTGGGTTCTTAAATTGTATTTAGAAGAGACAATTACTCAGAAATAAATCAAAAAAGTAAGATAATGTAACCTATGTGACCACACTCTTCTCACCCAATACATTGGGGGACAAAAAGTTTCAAGCAATTAACACCTTTCAAATGAATGTATTTAAATATTTACTCTCTCCACATCAGAATGCCTTTGCTTCTTTTGTGTACATTTGTTAATGTTTGGTTTTATCACTTAAGAGTGTGTTACTGTAGTTCATTAAATATAAGTTGCCAGCAATTAGAATAGGAACATAATTATATGTTCCACTAAGAAAGATAAGAACACTATAATTATAATGGTAAGACCTCATTAACTGTTAAGAAGCTTCCCAGTTCCAGGGATATTAAAATCTGTGTATGATGGGGTAAGCACACCTAGAGTAATAATGGTTAAGCTTCTGGGTGAATAACAACAGAAAAAAACACCAAGGTATTGCCTCAACAGCCCCTGTTCCCCTCTCACATTCAAGTGTGTCTAGGTAAAGCCCAGGCTAAGCAATGACGTTAAGCCAAGTCCCCCCATGTCTTTGAAATACCTTTCCTATCTAAAACATGGTCCAAACTGACTTGTGAAATATAAATTCCAGTGTTCTCTCAAGGAACGGTTCCAAGGATTTCTTAAACATTTTTATTTCCATTTCACTAGGAAAATTTGGTCACTTGGTATAAATGTGAGGGAGGCACAGGAACATGTTTAGGAAGCCATGGCTGCAGCAACACTAGCTCTTTGTGTAGGAGGGGGAGTGTCAGATACTGGAAGTCAACTATAGGTCTACTCAATAGATAACCTACTAGCCAAGGAATGTGTGTAGCTAGCTTATACATAAATAGACATGTGTGCTGATAGTTTGTTTTGTAGATACAACTTTCTAAGTGACTGCTATAGAAAACTCCTTTGGAGGACAATGGGTATCTTAGTTTGGATTTGTCTAGAAGCAGAGACTAGATAGGTGCTTTCACAATAAATACACCAATTAAGCAAATAAAGACTGCTTTCAAGAGCAACACAGATCTCAGTGCAAGAAGCTAAATGGAGCACAAGAGGAAGCCCAGAAAGTAAGACTATGGAGCCAGTTCAATGTAGCACCAGGTTGTTCCTGAAGGCTGCTTTGAAGACAGATTCCACCATAGATTTGGTGCTACCTTGGTGCATCCTTCCTGGGGAAGTCAGTGAGTGCACAAGGCACGAGAGGATGGGTGTCTAAGGTCTGGTAGCTCTCGTTTGGCTCTAAGAGCCTCTAGAAGAACAGCAGCTACAGCTACCTAAGGCTTGTAGTTCACAGCTGCTGGAGGATGCCTGCTGCAATCACTGGTTTCCCATGCTCCTATGCACTGACAGCCTCTTTCAATCCAGGACCTGGTGCTAAGTATTGCCTTCTTTGATCATTTGCTTTGCTTATTAATATCCCCACTCACTGATTCATTAAGCCCATATTAAATGTCTCCTGTGGTCCAGTGTGGTGGTATTGTGTTCCCTAAAATATTGTGTACTCTAATAAATTTATCTGGGGTCAGAGAACAGACAGCCACTAGATACAAAGGCTAGAAAATGGTGGCACTCACACCTTTAATCCTAGCATTCCAGAGATAGAAATCCCTCTGGATCTCTGTGAGTTCAAGGCCACATTGGAAATAGCCAAGCAAGGTGACACACGCCTTTAGTCCCAGAAAGCCAGCCTTTAATCCCAGGGAGTGGTGGTAGAAAGCAAAAAGATATATAAGGCGTGAGGACCAGAAACTAGTAGTATTTGGCTGGTTAAGCATTTGGCCTGGTTAAGCTTCAGGCTTTTGAGCAGTAATTCAGCTGAGACCCATTCCGGATGAGGACTCAGAGGCCTCCAGTCTCAGGAGACAAGACCAGCTGAGGATCCGGTGAGGTGAGATAGCTGTGGCTTGTTCTGTCTCTCTGATCTACCAGCATGGACCCCAATAACTCGCCTCGGGTTTGATTTTATTAATAAGAACTTTTAAGCTTCCTGCAACAGTCCAGGCTTTCGGAATATAGATGAGAATAGTCAAGACTGTCTAATTGTCACTCATGGCATCATCTCACACAGGGACAAAACATGGGTGCCCTAAGCGGGCTGCTGTTGGATGTCAGCTCCATGGGAAACCTTGCATATTCAGGTATCTGCTCGCTTATTATTTTATTATTACCTTATTTGACACTGTTCATTACAAACCCTGTTGTTACATTTCTGATACGAAGCCAGGGGTGAGCTATCTCACAAACTTGCTGGCTCTGTGCCTATTTCAACCCCCGACGTGTCTGTGATTGGAGACTTCATGACTCAGATTCATCAGTAAAACCGCCTTAGTAAACAACCAAACTGTTAGCTGTAGTGAGAACTAATTTACACAATAAACTGTAGTGGGTAGCCATTCCAGCTTTGATCTGGAAGTTCCAACCCCCATTGAGGCTTCATTAACTATCATGCCTACAAGGTGGGGCCAAGGGAGGACCCTGAAGACCCAAGAGCCTGATGCGCCAGCTCTCTTGGTTCCTGGACCCTGGACACTGGAGGTAGACCGAGCAGAGTTCTCCAGAGAACACTGCCGGACTGCAGCACACCTTTTCCAGACCCTGTAAACTATCCCTTCATTTGTAAGTTACCCCACAAAATAAACCTTCCTTTGAACTACGTGGAATGACCTTAATAATTTCACCAATAATAAACCTTGAGCCTCACACAAACAGCAACATTTACCAGGTATGGTGATTCACACCTTCAATTCCAGCACTTGTGAGTCTGAGGCAGTTGCATTGCCATGAGTTCAAGTCTAGCCTGGGCTACATAATGAGTCTCAGGTCAGCCTGCTCTATAGTACAGTATCCATCTTCAAAAAACAAAGGAAGGAAGGAGAGAGAAAGAAAAAGAGAATCAAAGAGAGAGAAAAGAAAGAAAGAAAGAAAGAAAATAACAAAATAAGACATAAAAAGCAAAGAGCAGCACTATGGAACACTTAGGACGTATCTTATGAGTTCAAGCTCCAAAGACATCTCAGATCTACCTCTCCATCATCAGCTCTGCACCACAACACTCAGCCCACTACCAGTCCCAGCTTCAACTACTATAATAGGTCCTAAACCGCTCTGCAATGTCGTCACTTCCACCATTATCCTCATTAGGACTCATTCCTCTTTGCATGCTCCATATATTCTACTTTTTCAAGTAAGAAGTGTTACCCAAATTCACATTCATCGAATGGCTTAGAGAACAAAGATGACCCAGCAAACTGCCCTCTACCAAGTCCACCATTGCTGGATGGTTACTGTGAAAGCATCTACTACAGTTGGCTTTAATTTTTCAATAATAGACTCGGTGCTTAATTCACTAAAACTGGGTCTTAGAAAGTCCATGAATATTCAGAGTGATTATCAGAACAGTGTTTGCCCCTGTGGAGAAGACGAGAGCACTGTGGGGAAGCTCAGGCAGACTGAAGCCTTGGTCTGCAGCTGTTCTGGACAGCTTGAGAAATGAGGGGAGGGGGAGGGGGAAGAATCAGAAAACAAGAAAGGAGGGAAAAAATGGGAAGAGGGGAAGGGACCGAGCAAAGGAATCAAAGGCACCAATGAGAGGGAATCCTTTCAGCACTATGTAGTCAACTTTTTATAAAGAAAAAAGTTGGTTATAGAATATGTCCCTGCCTTCCCTGGTATTTTACATGGACATACGTATTTATGTTTAATTTCTTGTCAGTTCCAGTTTAACTTTTAATCATAATGACATATTAACATACTCACGTGCACGCACATGTGCACACACACACACACACACACACAAACTTTTCAAAAAGCATAAGCCAATCACTTGCTTGATAGGGGATCTATTTCTTCAAAATTGCCCATATTCCCACCCTACTTACTATATCCAAATGACCATTTTACTCTAAACAATCCAGACATTTACATGACGTTGCATGCCAGGGATTTCTTCATTTCACTGTCATCATATCCAGGAGAGTCGGTCGTCCTGGGTGGTAGAATTACCCCGAATGCGAAAGAGTCCTTCTAAGCAGCCACTCCGCTCCTCCCTGTCTTGATAGTGCTTCAGCAGTTTTCACTGTGAAATGAGCTAATCTGTTACCAGGTACTGGGAAAATGAAAGGGAATTACATACTTATGAGATGGAACTTCTTTTATTGATTTTACCACCTGATCTAGAATGCCAATTTAATTGCTATACCATCTGCATGCCCTAAAAATACATTGGTGATTACTGGGTAAAGGAAAGTCTGCAGAGTTCTGTATTTTCCAACATTAAAGCAGAGTTTTCTAGCACTTTCAGTATATCTCCACCTCCCTCCCCCTCTCTCCCTCCCCATCTCTCCCTCTTTATCCCTCCCTCTCCCTCCCCCACTCTCCCTCCCCCTCCCTCCCTCCCTCCCTCATGAACACAACACCCTGAGATCAGTCTTCTCTCATAAAGAACAGTGGAGGGAGACTGGGAAGAACAAGGATATGGAACATCGTATTGTGACTATGACAATGACTGAGCAGCTGTCAGAAACCACAATGAGCCATTAAAAGAAAGATCAAGATCTCTTTTTCATCACTCTCCTCCTCTGTCTCACCCTCAAGTCCACCAACCTGATCCCTTATGTTCCCCTCCACCCATTCCCTCCCCCTCCACTCCACACTGCCCCTAGTTTACCCAGGAGATCTCAACGATTTCCCCTTCCAGGGAAATCCATGCATCCCTCTTAGGGTCCTCCCTGTTTCTTAGCTTCTCTGGGCCTTCAAATTGTTAAGTAGCCTGGTTATGCTTTGCTTTACATCTAATATCCACTTTTGAGTGAGTACATACCATGTTTGTCTTTCTGGGTCTGGGTTACCTCACTCAGGATGATTTTTTTTCTAGTTCCATCCATTTGCCTGCAAATTTCATTGTTTTTTTTTGGGGGGGTGGGGTTCATTTTGGGGTTAGGGAGAAACCTAGTACCAGGGAAACTCCCAGGAAACCACAAGGATGACCCCAACAAAGACTCCTAGCAATAATGGAGAGGGTGCCTGAACTGGCTTTCTTCTGTAATCAGATTGGTGACTAAGCTAATTGTCAACAGAGAGCCTTCATTGAGTAACCAATGGAAGAAGATGCAGAGATCCACAGCCAAACAATGGGCTGAGCTCCAAGAGTCCAGTTGAGGAGAAGGAGGAGGGATTATATAAGCAAGGGTCGGGTCAAGATCATGATAGGGAACCCCACAGAAACAGCTGACCTGAGCTAGTGGAAGCTCACAGACCCTGGACCAACAGCAAGGGAGCCTGCATGGGACCGACCTAGGCCCTCTGCATGTGTCTGACAGTTGTGTAGCTTGGTCTGTTTGTGGGGCCCCCACAAGTGGGATCAGGACCTGTCCCTGGCACATGAGCTGGCTTTTAAGAACCTATTCCCCATGCAGGGATGCCTAGCCCAGCCTTGATGCAGGGGGAGGAGCTTGGTCCTGCCTCAAAGTGATATGCCATGCTTTGTCGACTCCCATGGAAGGCTTGAACCTTTCTGAATGGAGGAGTGGATGGGGTGGGGGGTAGATAGACAATAGGGAAGGGAACAGGAGAGAGGGGACACCGTGGTTGGTATGTAAAATAAATGAAAAATTTTTTTTTTTTTTTTTTTTTTGGTTTTTCGAGACAGGGTTTCTTTCCTGGGACTCTCTTGGTAGCCCAGGCTGGCCTCGAACTCGCAGAGATCCGCCTGGCTCTGCCTCCCGAGTGCTGGGATTAAAGGCGTGCGCCACCACCGCCCGGCGAAAAATTTAATGAAACAACAACAACAACAAAAAAAAAAAACAACCACAATATTGAGGAAGGCAGTGCAAATGCACATAGCTCCTGGGTCCTTCTTCCTAGGCAAATGGACTTAGACAGGAAAAGCTACAGCCTTACAACTTCCATTCAGAAATGTGTAACCAACACAGACATCATTCCAGCTGTACTCACATTCATTATAGTGGCTCTGGAGATCAGCACTAACGTGCTCTAGAGATGACTGTATACTATTCATTTATAGTAAATGAGTTTATTCTTCCAGGTTTATGACAGACGGTAAACAACAGTATCATTGAATCACACATGCCAATGAATTTGAGTGCTAAGCCAATTCCGCCTAACAAAGGTAATGACAATCTGGGGGAAAGGGGAGCTGCATCTAATTAATGAAATGCCCTTTGTATTTTCTAATGGTTGAGGCATTAAGTTGAAAATGGCTTTCCCTGTAATAATTTACAGACAAGCATTCTTTAATGGGAAAACAATTTAAATTTATGTGCAATTGAACTACAATTATTTGATTAACTTTATTAAATTCTTGTTGATTTTTACAGTCTGCAAGAGGTGTCATTTTTTACAAGTTCCATATGTGGGCGTGTTGAGGTTTTTCAGCCTCAGGACTCAACTGATGCAGACAATGCATCTCCTTTAGGAACCTTCTTGTGCCCCATAGCTATGACCTAGATGGACAGGATTTGTTTCAGGTGTTTGTGTTTAAATGATTGTCTCATTTTCATATTCGAGAAGCAGCTGAATAACTTTCGCAGCAGAATTCAAAGGATTCCCCTGTAGGTTACATTTATTTGAAAGCATGGAAGTCACTTCACTGGGGGAAGCTCCATTTAGCTGAGTGAGATCTGTACCCACACATTTAGGTTTAATTAGCAACTACCCTCACACAGCATGGACAGCGTATCATGGGAGAGGCTCCAAATCTCTAATCAAACCTATGCACCAAAAATTAGCAAAGGATCCATGAGATCATTCAATGGGTAAAGGCACTGACCACCAGGCATACAGACCTGAGAAGGATCCCTGGGAACCTAGTTAGCAGAAAGAGAAAACTGCCTCACAAAAGCTGTCCTCTGACTCTCACATGTGTGTCCTGGACACATGTACACCTCACACACACTCATATTACATTAATCAGTACTTCAGTACTTTAAAACGTTTTAAAGAAATAACAAAAAAAAAGGAGTAAAGTAAACTTGACCATTCAGACAATAACAGCTCTGAGGAAGACACTGTGGGCTGAAAAGATAAAGCCTGAAGAAGAAAGGAAATCATAAACACAGGTAATAAAAAATGAAAGTAGAAAAATGTGAAACCAAAAGATAATTCATTGAAAAAGTTGATAAAAAAAAAAACCTTAAAGTGGTCAAGGTAAAAAGCATATACAAATGACCAATACTGGGGATTGAAGGATATTTCATTACTGATAGAATACTATTAAAATATTACTAAAGAATATTATTAAAATATTATTGCTAAATATTAAGATAGTATTAAAATAGTATGTGTGTTCTATGCCCAGAAGTTCAGCAAGTTAGATAAAATAGATTCATTCTTGGAACAAAACAATCAAAACTCACCCAAGAATAGAATAGTATTCTATCTGGCAATTTGAATAATCCCTTCTAAAAAGTAATAGATTAGATATGTAGTTTAAAAACTTGATCAGCAACAACAAAAACCCTAGGCCTGGGTAATTTCACTGACAATTTCAATCAGGCATTTAAAGAAGAATATAAAGAAAATATAAGTACTATTGTCCATCAAATAGAGTGGGAAATACCCACTTACTGATCTTGTCAGGTCAAGACTACCTGGATACCCAAAACAGTTTAAAAAAAAAAAAAAACAGACCAATGTCCTTTGTTAGGGTCAGTGCAAAAATCTTTAAGCCCTAGGAAAGCTGAAGCCACCATTATGCAAAATGAATAGCACAGTGTTGCCCAACAGAATGCTGGGAAAGCAAGGCTGACTCTGAATTTTAGAAAAATCAACATAAACCAGAAATCGACAGATTAAAGAAAGCCAAATGTTTACTCAATATATGTAATAACAATTGACAAAGAAACATTGGTTCATGATTAAAATTAGCAATATTGTCATAGTAAATAGCAGCCCTATAAAATGCACACCTAACTCAGAACTTACTGGAGAAATCAAGAATTCACTGAACTGGGACAAAGCAAGAACATCCCTTCCTACCTAACCACTGGTGTAAAGCAAAATAAAAAATTAATAGCATATGCATGAAAACATGAGTTTCACATAGAAAATTCCAAAGTCTCTACAAAGTCTTACAGGATTTATACCTGAGCTTTGTAAGGGTATATAGAATACAAGATTCAAACTAAAAATTCAAAGATTTCTACTGGGCATAAACAATGAACACTTGGAAAAAATCAAATTATAAAAAGCACCCCTTTAGAATAGCACCAAAACAAAACCATAGTAATGAATCTAATTATAGATCTCTCAGAAAAAAAAAAAAAAAACCAAACCAAACAACAACAACAACAAAAAACCTATTATGAAAGAACACAGATATGTTCTATGCTTATAGTTGGAAGACTCATATCTAATCTTTTTAAGATATCAGTTCTCCAAAAATTGAGTGGAATTGTGTTGAAATAGGACAAACTCCCAATACAATATTTCAGAGTGATTGAAAAAAAAAAAAAAAAACCAGTCCTAGGCTGCCGAGATGGCCCAGCAGTAAAGGTACTTGTCCCACAAGCCCAGCAGAGTTTGATCTCCAGAACCCAGCTGAAGATAGGACAGAATTAACTCTGTAAAGTTATTCTTTGACCTCTCACCCACTGTTGCCTATGCACATATGATAATAGTAAATAAACGCTTTTGGGGAAATGACTCAGCAGTTAAGAGCAGTTGCTGCTCTTCTAGAGGACTTAAGTTTGGTTCCCAGCAACCACACTGGGTAGTTCACAACTGCTTGTAATTTATCCAGGGCATCTGTCACCCTCTTATAGACACACACACACACACACACACACACACACACACACACACACACACAGTGGGAGGGAGAGGCAGACCTTTATAAAAGCTTTGGCAAAAATACAAATAATCTAAAATCAGTATTTATTAATTTGGAGGACCTACACTATCTAATTTAAAGACTCACTATACAGCTAGAGTCATCAAAATAAGGCAATGCGATTAAACACATAGACCCATCAGAAACAGTAACATTCGGAAGTAGACTCATGTAATGATCGTCAATTGTTATTTGACAAACACGCAAAATACCCTGAAGTGATAAGCAGATGCCCCTTAATTGACAGGTATGAGAACAAGTGGACAGCATAGTAGCTCTTCACAGCTCAGATAAAAATCTATTTCAAATTGGTGATAGGCCTAAATATGAAATGTACAGTTTTTAAGTATAAAGCTTTATTATTATGGATTCAGAAAGTAGAAAAGATATGACACTAAAATCATGAAAAAATTTAAAACTCAATCAATAAAATGTAAGATATGGACCTTTAATCCATTAAGATTGTTATAATGAAATGTCGTAAGCTTTTATATGACCAAAATCTGTTCCTGCTGGCTCTGGCAGCTGTGCACTTTCACGACAGAAGGGACAAGGCAACTCGCTGAACCATCTTTATGAAGGTCATAATCCAGTCACATGGGCTGTTTGATCACCAGGCAAAGCTCCACTTCCTAATACCACGACAACATGGGAAAGGGAGATGCAAAAATCCAGTACAGCAAATGCTCAGAGAAACGGTAGTTCTGTGAACAGAAGCAGTCACTGGCTGATAGAGTTCACATATCTCATGAAGCAGACTTGTTCAATCTCTCAAAACTTGTCCTAGTTAGAGTTTCTATTGCTGTGAAGTGACACCATGACCATGGCAACTCTTGTAAAGGAAAGCATTTAATTAGGGTGTCTTACAGTTTCAGAGGTGTAGTGCAAATTATCATCATGGTGGGTGGTGTTCAGGAAGACATGGTGCTGGAGAAAGAGATGAGAGCTCTACATCTTGATCCACAGGCAACAGGAAGTGAATTGTGTCTACACTGACCATAGCTTAGCATAGGAGACTTCAAAGCCCACCCCAACAATGACATACTAGCTTCAATAGGACCACACCTACTCCAGCAAAGCCACACCTCCTAATAGTGCCACTCTCTATGAGTTTATGGGGGCCAATTCCATTCAGACTACCACACTAAGTAACAAACTTAATTTTGTGCTTGATAATTTTTTGATTTGGTGTGGTTAGTTTACCTTGAGGCAGGACCTATGCAGTCCAGGGTAGCCTTGAACACTTAAGTCTTCTGAGTCAGATTTCTGAATGCTAGGATTGCACCCTAAACTCAATTTAGAGGGAAATAATTGTGGATCTCCTGGGTTCCCCTGATCACCAACTCCAGGGACAGCTTCTATTTGAGTATTTGTTAGATAGTCTATGGCTTCTCCCATGTTATAAACTATATATGTATTATTGAGTAAGCTTATAAAATAATATTTTACTATGGCTTTTACAAGCATCTTTGACTTAGTTATCTCTCATTCTGTGTTAAACTTCCTAACCCCTCCCAGTTAAATCCAGTTCTGTTTTCTTTCCTTTTCCTCTTTCTAGAGTTCCTCACCCAGTTTCTATTTCCCTGGTTTCTGTGGTTACTCCAGGGCATGTACTAAAATCTAAGAATTCAGAGCTGAGCTCTACAAATAAGAGAGAATATTCCACTGTTTGGGGTCTGGGTTACTTCACTCAATTATACTTTCAAGTTCCATCTATTTACCTGCAAATGCCATGATTTCATTTTTTTCTTTATGGATATTGTTTGGAGATGGTAGCTTCTCTACTAAGATTTTTGCACCCATGAAATCTAATTATCTCCTAAACAAGATCTGTATAATAACAACACCAGTTGACATACCAGCATAGATGGAGAAATCTCACAAGATCCTACCACTAGATGAGGAACCATAGGCAATTATTGGCTCCTGAGGAAGGAAGAATCAGTTTTCTCCAGGATGAGCCTCCTGCTAGGATATTAATCACTAAATAGTAGTAGAGAGAGCTATCAGAAGAAAAGGTCAGGAATCCCAGAGAGTGAAGGGTATCAGTGAAATTGGAGGGAAGACATGGAGAGATGGAAATGATGTTATACAGTTTACTCACATACTAAATCCTCACTTTTTTTTTAAATTGAAAAGAAGGAAATCATTCACAAACATCTCAGCAAAGATACAGGGATGATAATTAAGCACATGAAGATAATTTACATAATTAGTCACTTGAGAAATGCAAACCAAAGCCACAATGCAATAAATATTACCACTCATCTATTTGAATGGTTAGCAGAGACAAAACAGACAATTCCAAATGCTAACAAGGATGAAAACAGCCAGACTTCTCACCCACTGCTAATGAAAATATAAAATAGGATAGTCAATGTGCAGTTTAACAGTACCTTCTAAAATTAAACATTTCACCAAAATGTGACCCCAAAATTACACTCTTCGAGGTATTTACTCCAAATGAAAGAAAACTACATTCACAACAAATTTTTTAAATGATTTTTCAAGTTAGTGATTGGCTTTGTTATAACATTTTCATACATATATGTCATTATACTCCGTTCTTACTCAAACTCAACCCCCACACCCCCAATCCCACTGATCTTAGCCAGTCTCCTCGCTTGTCTCCTTCCTCTCCAAGTAGTCCTCCTTTCTGTTTTTGTGTCAGATGAATTCTATAATCCTCAGGAGCCCGACCACCCAAGGACTGTGCAGAGCTGTGTGCACTTCTCCCCGGAAAGTACTATCCACACCCTCATGACCCCGGCCCTATCACCAGGGGGACTGCCCACAGAACTGTGCATGCCTCCCATAGACTTTGAAGGATCAGCAGCAAGAACCTGCAGGCTCTTCCGAGGGTTCATTTATGTGCTTAGAATCTACCCCTCACCTGAGTTAGGGCCATTTGTTATACCACATTCTCACATCAACAGAGTGGCTCCAAGATGGACCACAAGCTTCAGTCATATGATCCAAACCGGTCAAACAAACAGATCCAAATGCCCACCTGATAAAAGTGGGACAGAAAGCCATACTGAAAGACATGAGAATGCCCTGACTCCAGATGCTCGGGTCCCACTGAAGTGACTAAGTAATGCTATCTTGTCTTGACTCCATTTTGAGTCTGCCTACTTGAGTCTCAGCCCTCTACCCCACCCCTCAACATCCACATCTGTCTTGGCAACACATTTGGGATTTCCATGACTCTGGCCATAATTGTGATGTATTAACCATATATATACACAAACTAAAATAACTGGGAAAAGTATAAGTCAAAATAAATTGTCATGTTATGTTTAAAATAACTACTGTCATGTGTCTAAAATAACTGCTATGTTCTGCCTAGATAAATACTGCCAGGTTTCTTTGAATCTCATCTAACATTGCTGTAATTGAGTTTTGCCTTTTAAAATGCTGTAATTCTGAGGTTCTGCAATAAGAGACTCGGGCATTAGTCTGTCCTTGGTCACCAGACAAAATTAAGGGACTATTATACTCTTAATTGGCTTAATTAGTATGGTGATTGTATCTTTCTCATAATAAGTATCCTCCAATATCAGCTCTCCCATAGTAATATACTTTGAGAGAAGCAACTTTGATGACATCCAAGACAATGAAGTCAAAATGGCAATTATAAATACATTCAAGGAACATAAAGAGGATGTAAATAAAATCCACAATGAAGACCTTGACAATACAAACTTGAATGAAATAAGACAAGAAAGGAAGAAAATGGGATTTAATAAAGATAAAGAATTTCTGGGGAAAAAAAATAATCAAATAACAGGGGTCAAATAAAAAGCTCAATGGGAAGCCTCACCAATAAAATGAATCAACCAAACAAGAGGTTATCAGGGCTCGCAGGCAAGATAACTCAATCAATGGAAATGTTAAATCCCCCAAAACCCATGAACAGAACTTGTAGGAAATCTGGAAATAGCATAAAAAGATGAGCCATACAAATAATAGGTTTAGACCAATAAGAAGCCAAATTAAAGACATAGAATATATTTTCAACAAAAACCACAGAAGAAAATCCCCCCAAACTGAAGGCAAGAGATGCTATCAAGGTCCAAAGGGCATCCAGAAAACTCCATTATCCTCAGTCCCCTTTCCTAAGATCTCCTCTTCTCATGATCCCCTCTCTACTTTCATAACCTACACACACACAAATTTAAATCAAAGTTCTGTATACCAGGAAAAACATTGCCCACGTGACCAAGTCTGGTTTATTTTGTTCATCACAATGACCTCCATTTCCCTGTATGTGGCACATCTTCATTCTTAACAGCTTAAAATTCCACTGTGCCTATGTCCCACATTTTATTTATCTATTCAACTGTTGAGGAACATATAGGCTGGATCCATTTCTCCAGGTACTATGAACAGAAATGAAACTGTGTGTGTGTGTGTGTGTGTGTGTGTGTGTGTGTGTGTGTGTGTGTGTGTGTGTGTTTAACAACTTTACTTCAGTCATTTAAAACTGAGCCATCACAGAAATTCTTTAATTAGTGAATGGCTAAACAAACTCCCCAGCATTACTATGGGATGAGACAACACATGACAATCCCCAGCAGCCCCTGGAGTGGTGAGCAAAGTCAACTGAGCTCCACCCCAGTATGTTTCATTTAAGACAAACAATGTGACAGTATATCCATTCGTTTTCACCACAGATGAGCAATTATATGTTTGCTTCACAGGGGCAGAACTAGGGTGTTCTCAGGGGCTATGGACTTCAACAGTAACAATGTTTGTCAAAAGTTATACAATACTGCACCCAGAAAAGTGAGTATTACTGGATCCAAAGAAAATATAAGCAAGAACAATAGAGCTAGGCTGGCTGGATTTCCACTTTATTTGTATTTTCATTTGCCTTTTTTTTAACCCCTAAATAAAATGTCATAATAATGTGTGGTTCTCTAGGTGCTTCCATACTTTGGGTCCTTGTTAATTATAGCTTCCCTACTCTTGATTTTTTGTTTCTTTTTTATATTCTGTTGTCATTAGTACCTCATTTCCAACCAGCCACAGCAATTCCTTTCAACACCTTCCAATTCCTCCTACATAAGTCTTTCATATTCACCTCTTCCTCATTTCCTTAGCTACCATGCTTTCTCCCTTCACCATGCTATCCTCATGTCACACTGGCTAGTCGGCTTAAATTCCCCAAAGCAAAGTTTTTAGAACATATTATTTCAACATTTTCTTTTCTTTGATCGGAAGTCCACAGCTAGTTCTTCTTTCGTAAAATATCAGTTCCCAGTGCTTCAGAATTAGTGGCCACTCAAAACATCTAAGACATAAAACAGGTATGGCAAGATAGCTAGGCAGGTAGAGCTACTGGACATCCAGCCTGACAACCTGAGTTCAATCCCTGGGTTCTACACAGTGGGAGGAGAGAAACAGGTCACATGTATACACACCAACCATACACACACACTAAACAAACAAACAACTTTAAAAATCACATGTCCACTCTTATAAACTCCTATTCTCATGCCTTAAAGGTCTCCCTTCATTCCAAACTAGCAATACAACTAAAAACATCTGCTGTTTATCAATACTTTATCAACACTATATTCTGGGTACTCTCTCGTTTCTTATCATTTCTCTCTGACCGTGAGACTCACCTTATGAGATCTGCTTTTTCCCCCTTTACAAATGAGAATGCTGTGATTAAGTAGTAACTAAGTGGATAGCTGTCCAAACTGGAATTCAAGCCAGATGTAACTCAGAACCTATGCTTTTCATTTCCAAAGCCTTTCAAGTACCTCCCATTTACTCGATTTGACTCTATAGCATTTTTCTCAAGTCATTTGTTCTTAAAGATCTTCTTCCCAAGGAATCATTGCAAAATTCTTCAAGGATGCTCTCCTCACCAGCCACACCATTTAATTTTCCTTGGTAGATATGTTAAAGATTATTTTCTTGCCACCAATCACACGTTGTCCCATAATAATTCTCTAAGGTGTTATCTATGCATGAAGTTCATTCCCCTCATGACCCAACATTCTTAGTCATTCATACACAGGAGAAAGTATCCAAGGTTTAATGAGCACCCAGCTCATGCCTTGCAGCCAGAAAGATTGGTCACTGCTTGTGGAAGCACACAGCAAACACAGTGTGAGCAGAAATAAATTATGTCACCCCCTTTTTATCCTTCACCCAATTTTCCATAAATAGCTGTTAAACTGCACTCCACATGTTTTTAGGATGGAAATGTTAATACACTTGTTTGCCACAGTCCTAGATACACAGATCCAAGAGTTGAGAGGGAGCATCACAGTTTTTGTGTTGAAAACTGCTAATGATGCATCAGGCCCAGTGTCCTTCACGGCAGAAAAATGAGCACAGGAGGCAAAGGTGTAGAGGCTGCACACCACGCGCAATCAAAAAGCCAAGTAGTGAGAAGGGGCGCTTGCCAAGCTGAAGGACCCAGTGTTTGTAATGAAGGGATGGGATTTCGCTGGAAATCATACTTCCCTGCCAGCTGGATGATCTCATTGTCACAATGAGCTCTGCTGGCTGATAACCACAGGGTCCCAGGAATTAGGCAGACTCACAAATCACCTGCATAGCATTCTGGCTACACGTTAGAAAGTTGAATTAATTGCCTGGAAATAAATGAAGGGGCAAGGCCAAGAATTGCCTCATTAGTATGCAGCAACGCTGCTGTCTTCTGAAGAAAGGGATTGAAATTGGGCGGGAGGGAACAGGAAACAATGGAAAGTCGGGAGGGAAGGGGGATGGAGGAAATAATGAGAAATTATTTTACAAGCAGCTCACGGCTGCCCTGTGAATTGGACCGGTTGCAGGATGTTCTGGTCTAGCAAAATTCAAGATGTCCACATAGAGTCCACCCATGCTTTCTCGTATGGCAGCCACGCTCAGAAGCCTGAAGACTACTCTGTATGCAACACAGACTGAACAGGTACATGAACGTTTCCTTTTTAATCCCTAAATGAAATGTAGCAGCATTCAGGTGTTTTTCTTTGGCAAGAAAGATGGCAATTGAGGGAAAACAGTGCCCAACAGGTGTACCACTCAAACATGCTCATCAGTGGCTTGATTCCAGCATACTCCACAGCTGAAGCTGGATTCTCCAGGCAGGGTTGGACTTTCTTTCACAGCACCTTTAATTTGCCCAGTTAAAAATTCTGTTTAGTCTTTAAATCCACATTATAAAGCCAACTTCGGGATGCTTATGAGCACTGATATTTTCTCCAAAGCTTGAACCTGTTATATCGTTAAGGAGCCCTGCTCCTGGGCAGACTCTTGACAGAGGCCAAGCAGAGATCATGGCACAAAGGGAATTACAAGGACTATATGGTGGCCAGGTTATCCTGAACATAGTGTGTGTGTGTGTGTGTGTGTGTGTGTGTGTGTGTGTGTGTGTGAAAATTTACATTCTGAAAATACAATCCCCAGTGGGGGAGGTGGTCCTTGGTGGGTGGAGTTTGCCTTTTGGAGATGAGCAGATCATTAGAATGGAGCCCATCAGAGACAGTGTCTCACAAAGAAAAAAGGAAAAGAGTCCCTTCATCTCTGCCCAACCAACACTTTCACATTGGATTTCTCACCTCTAGAACTGAGAAATAAATGCTTAAAGCATCCCGTTCTATGGTGATTTGTTATAGTAACTCAAACACACTAAGGACTAACAGACACTGAGTTAGGTGTGCGGCTCATATCAGAGTTCACCAGAAGGCTGATCAATAGGAAGGAATCACAAAATCCTGTATATAAGGTACATTTTATCCATATATTATTGTAAGGAGGGATTGGCTTAAATAATTAGAAGCTGGAAACATCCCACCATGGTCACCTAGATCTGGAGAATCAGAAATACAGGTAGCTTCTCAGGCCAAGAAAGTGGGTGCTTCAGAACAAAAAGTATAGAGCAGAAGAGATGACTCAGTGTATAACACCACTTGGGACTCATGCAGAGGACCCTGCTTGGATTCCCAGCACCTACATCACATGGTTCACAAGTGACTGGAACTCTGGTCCCAGGGGATCCAACACCTTCTTCTGGTCTCCACAGGAACATTCACACACAGTGCACATGCTTAGGCTCAGACACATATAACACAAAACAATAAAATAAATCTTTAATGAAAGGATAAAAAGCACAAATGGCATGGCCTCTCTCTACAGCTCTGGGGTCCATGATGCCAGCTCCTTTCTAAGGACTAAGGAATCTGGACTCTGGTGTCCCTAGGCAACAAGAACTGCACAAGGACACCATCCCTACTCACAGAGTCCACAAGTGAGAATGTGCAAGCTTCTCCCACTCTCCATTCTTTCTTACATCCCTGTCTCCAACACTCATGGTAGGGAATGGTCTTCATAACTTAGTTTATCAACACGAGGGTCAATCACTGAAAGAAACACCCTCACAGACACACCAGAAATGTGCTCTACAATCGATATCCCTGATCCAGTCAAGTCGACTACCAGGACTAACCATCACAAAGCCCCAGAGAGACAAATGATATGATATTCAGTCTTCTCTTCCCGAAAACCTGGGGATGCCTCTGGTCTTTGAATGCCAGTCACACTCTAACACCTGTGCTTTTTTTCTGGATCGCTGACGTCCTTTAAACCTTAAAGCCTTCTGCACTGGCTTGCTTTCTCTAATCCCTTTATATGCTGCTCAAAACCTAAGGCAAAACAGGTACTGTGGTGGTTTGAATCAGAATGGCCCCCATGGGCTCATCTATTTGAATGCTTAGTCACCAGGGAGTGGAACTGTTGGAAGGGATTAGAAAGATTAGAAGGTGCGGCCTTGACGGAGGAAGTGTGTCCCTAGGGATGGGCTCTGGGGTTTCAAAAGCCCATGCCAGGCCCAGTATTATACTCTCTCTGCCTATGGATCTGTACAGAGCTCTCAGCTGCTGCTCTAATGCCTACCTGCATGCTGCCATGATCCCCACCATGCAGGTAATGGACTAAGCCTCTGAACAACTGTAAGCGAGCCCCAATCAAATGCTTTCTCTTAAGCATTGCCTTGGTCATGAAGTCTCTTCACAGCAAAAGAATAGTGACTGAGACAGGGACAATTTGAATGGT